>NC_056624.2:157093005-157450279 GCF_002870075.4 Lactuca sativa
GCCCATAGTTGACATCGTGGCCTGTGTAGATGCTCCACACCAGTTCTAGCAACTTTAATCCCATGTTGTCGATGCCTCCGGTTCTGCCGGATAGATAGCGGATAACAAAGTGGCACACAAACTGCCAAACCGCGGGCCGTTGGTTCTTTTTAAACTCACCAATCCCTCGGATTGGTTTCTGATACCCCATCTGGTAGAGTGCGGTAGTGACGTCAGACATTGATGGTGAGAAAATCTTGATGGAGGGGTGAATCAGAAGATTAATGGCGGATAAGAATTTCTCTTTGGTCAAGATGACCAAAGAATCATTAATGAGGTTGAGATGCACTTTTTGGGGGTTCTCCAATGGACGATATGCAGAAAAAGCACATTTGAAGAGTGTTGAAATAGGTACGACGTCTATAAAAGCATCGAATGGACCAAACAAAATATGGTTCTTGAGAAACTTGATCATAAGCTTGGTTAGAGCATTTAATGACGAGTGATCTTCAAAAATTACTCTGAAATTGCTTGAAGCTATTGTTGGAGAGTCAGAACCAGTTGGATTCACAGAACCTGAAGCCTTGGATTGCTTCTTAGATGCACCTGATTTCGCCATTGTGAGGGAAGGAAAACGGAGTTCTTGAGAGTTATGGGGGTTTTGAAGGTTGAGAGAGAACAGTCGATAATCAGAGAGCATAAAGGATTAGTGGGAAAGAAGATGGGTTTATAAAAGGGGGTGAAAAGGTTTTAACCCTAGGTAAAAAGGTAGAAGAGGGTAAAACGTCGATTGGGGTTTTTTTTGGGGGGAATCCGTGATTTTTGGATTAAATCTCAGCCACACAAAATGAAAACGGGTTTAAAAATATTTTAGGAGATTTCCAAAATGGGGTTTGCATTTAATGTAAGGTCAGACGCATGTCAATACGTCAGGTAATCGTGGGGGTGATGAGAGAGAAAGTTGTAACGGATGGGACGTGGTAGGGAGAGGAAAGGACAAATTAAGGATGAGTTTATTGGAAAATCATTCTTTTTGTCATCATCCCTAAAATAGGTCTAATACGGGGATTATTCAGAAAGAGAATGTGACAGTTTCTAAAGGGAATGTTTTATTTTATTTAATGAAGGATCATTAAATAGCACACAAAGATTCGAGAGTTGATGAAACCGTTGGGAGATTATCATGATGGTCACGGGTGGAAACGTCATTGCGGTTGAGAATCTTCATAGCGGATGAAAATGCTTTGCGGTTAAGGGTCGTCATCGCGGATGAACAAAGGAAAGACTGCAGTGAGGAACTAAGAGAAAAAAAAAACTTGTACAAAAATTAGTAATAATAGACCATTAGGACCCATGAGAGATACGTATGACATATGGTTGCGGTACCTAGACTGCGGTACGAAAACCATCTATCATATGTAATTCTCAGTTAGAACCGCAATGGAGACCAAGAATGGTCTGCGGTAGCTAACAATTCAAAAAGAATTATGGGTCTGGATTCATCATCCCTAGCATTTGCAGGAAAGTGTTGAGTTTTGAGGATTCGAGCGCTTTTAACGTCCATCTGGTGTACCTTAACGTTTTTCTTGGCTGCGTATGCTATAAAGATCCGGATGGCTTCCTTGCGTGCTACCGGAGCATACATTTCATCATAGTTAATGCCTTCCAGTTGACTATAGCCCTTGGCAACAAGCCTTGCCTTGTTTCTGACTACCGCACCAGATTCATCCAGCTTGTTCTTGAAAACTCATCTTGTACCAACAATGGAGTGACTACGTGGCTTCGGAACGAGCTGCCATACTTTGTTTCTTTGAAATTCTTCAAGCTCTTCTTGCATTGCGGCTATCCAGTCCGGTTCAAGCAGTGCTTCTTTGATCGATCTGGGCTCAACCGAGGACATAAATGCTGCATAGTGGCAGTGATCAGATAAGTCCTTGGAACACCGAGTCTGGATACCTGCGGATGGGTTGCCGATAATTTGACCTGGTGGGTGGTCTTTCGTCCATACATGAAGACGTGGCAGCAAATGATCAGCAGCTGCGGTAGAAGGGATATCTTGGATGTCAGAGGAATCTACGATTGGAGATGGTAGTTCCCCCTGGATTTGAAAACATCCTGCTGAATCATCTTGATCTATTGTAGCAGAATTTTCTTGAGTAGCCGGGAGAGGTTGAGGTTCCCCCTGGGCTGCAGACGGGAGTTCCTCTAGAACCTGAGAAGGTTCCCCCTGGACTGCAGATGGGAGAGTGACAATCCATGGATCGGTTCTAGTGTCAATATTCTCTATGAGTTCATCATCCGAATCCAAAGATGCGTTTGATGGTAATGCTTCTCTGCGGGTAGGAATTTGAACAATATCAAGTACAGGAACCTCAACGGTTGTGGCTAGATCCGGAGTAGAGCTTTCCCCCTCAACCGGAGAGGTGGAAGTATTGAGAGATACTACTTCAGATAGAGATGGTCCAGAAACATCAGCATGTTGTTGTTGAGCTGCAGGTGACACAAGAACTTCGGATAGTTTCGTCGTTTCAACAGGATTGAAAAGATCGTCATAATTGACTTCAACTAGATTTAAGGATCCTGAAGAGGCAGGAATGTCACATTCCATGATTGCGGTGGTTTCTGTGGACGGAGGGGCATCGCGGATGTGAGAATCATCAAATTTCACATCAAAGCTTTCAATGATCAGCCTTGTACGTCTGATGAGCACTCGATAAGCAACCTTGTTAGTGGAATAACCAAGGAAGATGCCTTCGTCAGACTTTGGTGCAAACTTGTTGAGTTGGTCTCTGTTGTTGATCACGAAGCATCTACATCCAAAAATATGAAAGAAGCGAACATTTGGCTTGCGGTTGTTAAGACCCTCATATGGTGTTTTACTGAGGCATTTGCATACGATACTTTGGTTTTGAACAAAGTAAGCAGTTGCTACTTCTTCAGCCCAGAAGTAGAGAGGAAGTTGGGCGAAGTTAAGCATAGATCTGGCTGCTTCTACTAGTGTGCGGTTCCTTCTTTCTACTACACCATTTTGTTGCGGTGTATAGGGTGCTGAGAAGTTGTGAGAGATGCCTTTGGAAACCAAGAAACTGTTGAGAAGATAATTAGTGAACTCAGTTCCCTTATCACTGCGGATGCGTCTAACTGGAAGCTTGATCTGAAGTTCGATTTCTTTGATGAAGTTGATGAAGATCTGTGGTGTCTCTGATTTGAGTCTAAGAAAGAAGACCCATGTGAAGCGTGTATAGTCATCAACAATAACCAGTATATACTTTTTGTGGTGGAGACTGGCTACGGTTGAGGGACCGTAGAGATTAATGTGTAACAGCTCCAGTGGTTCAGAAATAGAGGAGCCCATTATCAGAGGGTGACTTGCTTTTGATTGTTTGCCGCATTCACAAGCTGGACATAGAGTATCGTTGCTGAATTTGAGAATAGGGAGACCGTGGACTAGTACTCCAGTGACCAGGTTGTTGATGTACCGGAAGTTGAAATGAGTTAGCTTGCGGTACCATAGCCAACTGACTTCGGATACAGCTTTGGACAAGAAACACAACTGCGGTCTGCCAATGATTAGAGAGACATCCAAAGGATACATGGTACCTTCGGATCGAGATTTGATTAGACATGAGCTTCTATCACTTGTCATTACGTAACAAAATTGATCATCAAATTCAACACGATGTCCTGCTTTACATAGTTGGCCAACACTGATGAGATTGTGTTTAAGGCTTTCTACATAAGCAACCTTCTGAATGGAAAAGTTCCCGGTGGTGAGAACACCGTAACCTCGGATGACACCGTTTGCATTGTTGCCAAACGTGACATTTCCACCATTACATATAGGCCTGAAATCCCGAAGGTACTCTAACCTTCCGGTCATGTGCAAGGAGCAGGCACTGTCAATTAACCATTCTTCTTCTTGTTCCTCCTTGCACAAAGGCTGAGAATTACACTGTTAGTTTAGGCATCCAAACAAGTTTGGAGCCAGGGACAAGTGATGTATTTCTGAATGATGCATAGTTCGAGGTTGCATGGACAGGTCTCTTGTCAACTTTTAGACCTAGTCCTGGATGTTTGTTCAGATTTGGATTGTTGTGAGTTTTTGAAAAAATACGAGGTTTCTGACTTTGATTCGATTTGACATGAGATAAAACCTTTTGACAACTACACTGACATTTACAAAAAGAGATTTTGCCATTGAATCTGACACTTTGCTTGGTCAACGACTTATAGAATGAATTGGACTTGGTACCGGTCCGAGGTGGGTAACTATTGACATGCGTGTTGTTTGGGTTCTGAAAAGTTTGTTTTGAACGAGGTTTAGCACGTGTAAATCTTTGAGTCCCTTTAGGTAGATTTGGTAAGATGCCCTTCCATTTGTTGAAAGTTTGACGTGATTTTAAAAGTGTTGGAGTGGGTAAAATTCCTTTCCAATTAGGGTCATTTGAGGAATAGGCCTGAAAAACGTAGTTTCTAAAAGACTTGACACCTTTTTGGGTTGTGTCAGAAGTAGTAGGAATGACTTTTGAAACTGGACTTTCCTTTTTGCTTGTTTTTATGAAAGAAGAGTTTTTTGAAATGTAGTTTGAGAAAACAAATTTTTCTGGACTCTTAGATTTTGGAATTCTAACATGTCTCTTATTTTTTGAAAAACTTTGTCTGTTTGTGCCTCGAGGTCTAAGTTCTTCTTTGAAAGCCTTTTTTGCCAAAGATTTTGGTGAACCGCAGTCATTGTTGTTCAACTGCGGTTTCCTAGAATTTTTTAAATGATTTTGAAAACGTGGACTTGAATCATCAGAACTTGAGGATTCTGGAATTTAAGAGCATTGACCTACTTCAAAATTTTCTATGGGTAACTCATGAAATATTGGCTGAAGAGTTGCGGTTCCTTAAGCTGATGACTGCGGTAGAGAAGATTTGACTACCGCAAAGTAGGTCTTAGATGGGACTTCGGTGGGACACTTGTGGGACATTTGACTACAGTGTGAGACACTGTGGTCTGAGGACAGAGATAGAAAGTCTTTTGAGACTTCAGGGCCCTCAACAACAATCTCTTCATCGATTATGGATGAAGTTTGAGAATTTGGATAAGTGGTGCCACAGATAGGAATTTGATTACATGTGTGACCCGAAACCTCAGGCACAATTTCCTCAATGACGCAATTATTACTCAAATTGTGTAGTCTACCGAAGTGAGTTTTGATATCTTCGGGAAAAGTCTTGTCATTGACAGGGAAATGAAATTCTCTATCAGGAGGGACATACAATCTGTCTTTGTTGAACCGGGTGAGGAATCCATTGCGGTAGGATATCCATTTGACCAACCCTAATTATATGTATTGTCCACGGTTCCATTGTTTACCAAATTTTCAATAGCCTCACTTTCATTAAACAATTTTTCAATTAAGAGATTTAAGCATACAATTTCTCTCTGAGCTAAATCTCTCTGGTTCAAAGCTATCTCTAATTGGGTTTCGCTTAACATTCTAGTATCTTTTTCTAACTCTAGATCCTTCTCTAACATAGCCATCTTAAATCTTTTGTTACCCAGTCGTCCTCTCACATGGAACATCTCTTGGGACGCAATGTTCTTCTCATCTAAGGCTTTGTTATAGTCTGTAAGGACGGCAACACAAGTGTCATTAAGATCGTCTATGTAGGGTTGACAGTCATGCATACTATAATTTAAAGTTTGGATCATGAGTTTTACCTGTTCGACGATGCTTAGAGTCCCATCCTTTGCCATGTAGCAGTAGTTCTTGTTCAGCATTGTAGACCCATCATCATCTACAGTGGCCAGCATGCAGATTTTCCCTTTTCCTTTAACACTGCTGATGGTCTCTTCTTCGCCTCCGGATGACCAAACTTGATGGTCTCTTTTGACATAGGCCAGATATGCCCTAGCTTTTTCCTTTTCTTCCAGCTCTTGATCCATTCTAAGGTAGAATTCTCTGTCTTTGACTATATTGGCCTTACAATCTTTTGCGAAGTGATTTTCTTTGTTGCATTTGTGACAAATCACAATATCGGTCTCGTCTTCAGATTGAGTACCAGAGTTAGTGTTCTTAGGAAACTGCGGTACCTCCTTTGGTTGATTGTTCTGAGATTGCGGTGGTGGATGAGAACTTTTGGGATATCGAGAATGGTTGTTCTGAGAACCGAAGTTACGGTTGAATGGAGGTTTGTTGAACTATTGTTTCTTGCGGAAGGAAGGAGATGGTATACGGTTGAATTGTTGGCTAACCAGAGCAATAGCCTTCTGAAACTCTTCTTCATCATCATACTCAGAATCCGCTTCGTATGACTGCGGTGGAGTGTCATACGATGACGAGTAGAGTGACTGCGGTGGACCTTGTCCTATGAGAGCAAGCGGTCCTCCGAAGTCAGCACAGTCTTTGAGTACGGTGGATTCTTGTGCTTGAAGCTCTCCATAGAGCTTGTAGAGTGACAAAGAGTGAATCTTCATGTCGCCTTGGACTATCATCTTAGATGTAGTCCAATGTCTTCCTAAAACATTAAGAAACTGGAGATTGGTTTCATGGTTACTGCGGATGGTGCCCGCATTGGATAACTTAGTGACTATCAGGTTGAACCTTTTGAAGGAGTCTTCCAAACTTTCACCAGTATGAGCTTTGAAGTTGTTGAAGTCATTGAGTGTGGTAGTGAGCTTCTTGTCTTGTGCTTGTTCTGAGCCTTTGTACAGGTTCTTGAGCACATCCTAGATCTATTTTGCTAATTTGCAGTTTATGATAATATCGAAGTTGTCAGGAGCAACTCCGCAGGAAATTTCATAGAAAGCAACAGCATCATTTTCCATTTTATCGAGATCATCCTTGGTGGGACGGCTCATGGCTGGTTGACCTCCTCCTAACCTGGTTGCAACGCCGTCAGTTTGGACTGGTGTAAGGACTGGTACATGTGGTTTGTTGCGGAAAGTAAAGAAATATAAATGACAGCAATTGTTATATCAAGAATACACTTAAGCTGATTCGTAACAAGGAATGCGTTCACTCCAAGTTAATAAGGAAGATCAAGCTTGGTGATTAAGTCTTAAAGACTTGCTCCGGAGAGAGGTTATAATCAGATATGTTTCAGTAACAATTGAGACTAAGAAGAGTATGAAGATAGAGAAATGAAGAAGATAACGTGGAGAAATATATTCAGAATAAGTCGCAAGTCATCAGTGATCGAGAGTGTTTAATACAATAGAATAAGTCTCTATTTATAGAGACTCTGAACTAAACTAGACTACAACTCTATAAGCAGTCATGCAAGGCATACTGGACAATAGAGTGTATTACATAAAAGACAAATAAAGTAATCTAGTTAAGTAGACTGCGGTAGCAAAAGACTGATTGCGGTTGCTGATGAAGAAATGACTCCGGGTGTTGGATTGGTTGCGGGTGTTGAACCGTTGTGGCATAGAGATGGTTGCGGTAGCTGAGTTCAAGAGGGTCACTTTTATGATTCAACACATAAAGGTTAATCTTAAGTTATTTTCTCATAGCAACTTATAAATTATATGGTGAAATAAGCTATATACACCAGTAACATCAAGAATGCATTCACACTCAGCAACGTGTAGACGTCTCATCCTAGGGTATGCAATTACCCAAGCGATGACACCCAGTCTAGGGGAACCAACTATACTATTGTTTGGAAATGTATCCATGATCTAAATCTACAAAATTAAGATGTCAAATAAATAACCAACTTAACAAAGTTAGAATACTTGTTGCTTCAAAACATATTAAACATAATAGACATACCTTAAATGCATATACAAAACCCTACAGAGTATATGTGTGTCTACTACTAACTCCTAGCGCATTGGGGTTCAAATGCTCCTCAATTTTGTCAAAAATAATACGTAGTGGTCTCTAAGTGAAATGCCATATCACTCTACCCAATGGGTACATATCCTTGCTCTAGCATATACAGTAAGGAGACTCTCACCGCATCTGTATTATTTAATTGATAAAGTACATTACTGAATACATGCATAAGGTCAACCACTCTCACCGAACGTGAAAGTGACACAAATAGAAACACACATTGTTTGAACTCTATGAAACTAGAACTTTTTGGGGGAGGGGGGGAGGAGTACTCCCTGAACCGCAAGTCGGTGACCAAGCAGAATGCTTTTCTGTCAAAGAAAACTCGATTGTCACCAACCAGGAATAGAAGCTCTTGTAGGTCAACTGGATCAAAAGTAGTAGATTCCTTGCACATAAGATATTGACAGAGTAAATGGTGACTTTCCACACTTATTTACATGTTGATGTAATCACCAAGACATGTTTGCCTAAATATGACCCAAAAAACTTGTCAGTTTTGTAACCGAGCCATGATTTCACGCCCAAGTTAAGGCCTGCAGGTTGTAGTAACAACCATTTTGTATGTTGTGTCATGTTACAATCAAAACAATAATTAATTAGGCATCTTTGTATGTATGTTCCGGAAGACGTTACTGAATAAACAATTCCGGACCAAAGCTCTGGAACACAAGTTCGGAGCAACAATCCGGAACGCAATTATGGACAAAATTCCGAATTGGATTCCAGAATGTTCCTCGTATTCCGGAAGAGTTCTTATTATTCCGGACATGTTTTTCGGATTTCAAACTTGTTCCGAAATAGTCAAAATGATGATTTTTGGTAAGAGTTTTTGATGTAGCATACATATATTCCTACATGTAATCTTATAATTGTCTTTAAACCAATAAAATTCATAGGAAAAACTGATAATACCTATATAATTGCATAAATTATACAGGTTTTGACGTATAATATAAAATTAAGGTATATAATTATAAACATAATGAAAAGTTACATATAAAAAATACATCTCATCACTGCTATTAGAAGACGTTTCCAGTTTTAGTGGTGTCCGAAATGCTTTCTGTAGGGTAATCCAAAATAATAAAGTTCAAAATGAAGTCTGAAACTAATTAAAATGGTATTTACAGGAGAGACCCTTGTTTGAATCCATTACTCGTTGACCCAATACAAAATTAGGTCCCAAATGACCCATTCTCATTTAAAAAATTATTATTATTAAAATAACATTAAAAATAATTAATTTACTCAATTTCCGATTCTTTAGCACTTGATCATTTATGTCCATTTATAAACAAAAATATCTAGAATGTAAATGCAGTAACCGTAAAAGTTTAAGAATTTCTCCATTAATCTGAATTGTAATGGCCACCTAGTTGTAACTGCCACATATTAATTTTCCAAAATTCTCCAATTAATTAAACATGAATCTATAACTTCTCATAGAGAATTGTAAATCGAGTAAAGAAAGATTTAAATGTTAATAATTTTCTAAATATTACAAAGAAAATGTTTACAGTTCATATTAAAGATTATATATTTTTAAATGAAACTTAAGTATTATATATAGGAAAGTTACGTAAACCAAAGAAAACTATAAGAATCTAAAAAATTACAAATTTCTTCAAAGTTGAAATTAAACAGAGGGATAATTTTGAGAGAGAAAAAGAGATAAATCATAAATTCTTAAAACTTTATATATGGTTCATCTTTTATTGTGGACTACTTCTCAACAGTTAAGTTTCTTTTTCTTTTTTCTTTTCTTAAAGAATATTATTAAGAAAAATTAATTTAATAATTATGAACAAAATGTAGTGATAGAATATGTTTTTATAAGATCTATTTTCTATTTTTTTTTTTTTTGAAAGAATATCACAGAATAGGTTTTCATAGGATTTATACTAAATGAGAGTATGTTATTTGTAGGAATACTAAAAATGGATGATTAATTAATTGGATAACTAATGGAAAATGGTAACTGCCGATTTAATATGTTGATCTTCTGAAATTAATAAATTCAAACGAAGGCACGCCGAAGATCGGATCACCATTATCATCTACATTTTACCGGCAATGCCTACCACCGACTCCGACGGCAGTAAGCAGCTCCATGTGGTGATGTTCCCATGGCTTGCTTTCGGTCACATCATCCCTTTCCTTGAACTTTCTAAATCAATAGCCCAAAAAGGTCACAAAGTCTCTTTTCTTTCCACAACTCGAAACATCCAACGTATCCCAAACCTCCCTTCTCACCTCTCACCACTTATAAACTTGGTTCCACTCACTCTTCCACGTCTTCACCAGCTGCCACAGGATGCAGAAGCCACCATGGATGTCCGCACTGAAGATATTCAATACCTCAAGAAGGCCTTCGATGGTCTTCAGCTAGAAGTCACTCGGTTTCTTGAGTCAGAGTCCCCAGACTGGATTATTTATGATTTTGCTCCCTACTGGTTGCCGAAGATCGCTGCTGGCCTCGGCATCTCGCGAGCCTTCTTCTCCATATTCAAGGCATGGTTCATCGCTTTTTTAGCAGAGTCACCGGAGGACATGATAAACGGTTCCGATGATCGGACGTCGGTTGAGGATTTCCTGGTGCCAGCCAAGTGGCTTCCGTTTCCTTCGAAAATATGCTACCGGAGGCATGAAGCTAACTGGATGGTGGGAGGTTGTTCTCCTAATGCTTCTGGGGTTTCAGATGCTTATCGTAGCGGGATGATTTTGAAGGGTTCTAACTGTTTGTTTATAAGACATTCCTACGAATTTGAACCCCAATGGATGACCGTTGTACAAGAGCTGCACCACCTCCCGGTGGTTCCAGTAGGCCTAATGCCACCGGCCACAGCGGTGGAGGTAGAAAACGGGAAAGATGACACGTGGCTAACAATCAAGAACTGGCTCGATGGTCAACAAAAAGGTCATGTGGTGTACGTGGCATTAGGAAGTGAAGTTATGCTGAGCAAAACTGATGTGAGTGAGTTAGCCCTGGGTCTCGAGCTCTCTGGGTTGCCATTCTTTTGGGCTTTTAGAAAACCGGCGGGTTCCACCGAGTCAGACTCGGTTGAATTGCCAGACGGGTTCTTGGAGAGAATCTGGAACCGTGGGATAGTGTGGACGAGTTGGGTACCTCAGTTACAGATACTGAGTCATGACTCGGTTGGTGGTTTCTTGACTCACTGTGGTTGGGGCTCGATTGTGGAAGGGCTAATGTTTGGTCATCCTTTAATCATGCTTCCGTTTTTGGTGGACCAAGGGCTGAATGCCCGAGCATTGGTCGACAAAAATGTAGGAATTGAGGTGCCAAGAAACGAGGAAGATGGGTCCTTCACCAAGAACTCGGTGGCCGACTCACTGAGTTTGGTAGTTGTTGAAGATGAAGGGAAGGTCTACAAGGAGAATGCGGTGGCTTTGAGCCGAATATTTGGCGACATGAAGCTACAACAGAAGTATACAGACGACTTTGTAGAATATTTGGAAAAACATAGGTACAACCCTTGATTAAATGGTTGTTACTTGTTAAGGTTTGTTTAAATGGCAGAATAAATGAAGATAACATGGGTTGTTACCTTTGTTTAAAGTGATTGCATTGATAAGAACCATGATGAGCCATTGAAGTATTAATTTGGTACTTGGACATAATAAGATGTTTTATTCAAGCATTATATCTTTTTCACTTTTTGGGTGTATCCATTACTTACGCATAGAAGTATTTAAAATTTGTTCGTTTGTCATACGTGCTTTCTCTTTGTAGAGATAAAATGAAAAATTCTCTACACAAATTTTATAAGTGAAACTTTGGGAAAAAGATTAAAACTTTCGGGATGCTAATTTGATTTATTATCACAACTGATGATCAAATTAGTTTAGTGACCGAACCAAGAAGCAGACAGAACTATTTGATTCATGATGGTCATATTGTCATCATGGTAATGCCATGAATCCATGATGACATATTATAGTCTTGCACGAACAACATTAAACTAAAACATTATAGCATAAATACAGATTAAGAACAATAAGACAACATAATTCATCAATAAAATTAAGTCAAGATTTTTACTTCATTTAGTTAGAATTAGTGAAACTTTACTCTACATCCATGATGGCATGTATGTTATTACTTCTTATCTTGGCCATCTATACATGCAATAATCTCTAGACTCTAGCTCTTCTCAAATATCTCCATTTAAAGAGTGAAAATCTAGAATTATACTTTCTAACAAGGCATATAGTTACAATCTTTAAATTTCTCTTAGTTGAGGGTGTGTTAATTCAACTCAGAGAATCCATAATAATAGTTTTTTAAGAGCTAATTGGTTTCTGATTGCTTGTAAATTTACAAGCTTTTGCAATATCAGTTTTTCAATAATTGTGGTGGAACCACATGTTAGGTTTGGTGGCTATATCAGTTTTCATTAATTGTGGTAGGAACGATGTGTTGGGTTTGGGCTTCACTCTTAGTTGAAATTTTAATAAGCCTTTTTGTTTCTTTTTGTTAAGTGTCTGGATTTTGGACTTTATTGAACATGGGATCAAATTTGCTGCTAGACCCTCTAGTAGGAGTGTTCATTTGGATGGATCGGTTTAATCCGATCCAATCAAGTGAATCCAAATTAATTTCGGTTTTTAAAACGTAGATCCAAATAGTCCAAACTAAATTTAAATCCGATCCGATCCAACCAAATTATAATTCGGTTGGATCGGTTTTTTACAACTCGGTTTTCAAGAATCAAGACATTTCAACAAATATATAACTTTAGGATTAATTTACTCTATAATATAAACTAAAAAAATATTGTTTAATTAGTTGTGAACTAAAACTTATAAATAACTATCAAGAAAAATATATTATAGTTTACTACTTTATAGACAAAAAAATTTTTATAAGAAGTACATATTAAAGTATTATAATAGATGAAAAATTTTAATATATTAAAAGAATAATTTAGTAAATTTATAATTTATTAAAGATATATATTAAAAAGAAAAAAATAATAAATTGTAATTCGGTTTTTTTGGACTATTCGGTTTTTTTGGACTATTCGGTTTTTATTTTATAAACCAAAACCAATCCGAAATCCAAAATAATAATTCGGTTTTGCTAAAAACCAATCCAAAAATCCGAATATCCGAACCAAATAGTATGATCCAAATTGTCCAATTGGACAATTCGGTTTTATCCAAATAGTGAACAGTCCTACCCTCTAGCACCAAACTGTTAGTGGATGTATGTATAATGTTTGTATAGGCTTTCGAGCCTTTATATTTATTTATTTATTTGACTTGTTCCAGAGAAAAACTTGATCGGTTACATGATCATTAATTTCAGTGACAAGTTTAATCCTACCCGAGGTGACCGACGGAACCACGGTCGGGGAAGTGACCATCAATAGCAGGATTGTCACATGCCATTATCCAACAACACACCACTCTAGGGCTTGGACAGACCTTGTCGTACTGTGTGGGCTCCTCCCACTTATTGGATGTATTCATACGACCCACCAACCTGAACCACTTCGTCGCGACAATATTGGGTTGTCCAACCACTTCAACCGCCTTCTACTCAGGTTATCGGTAGAAGCATTGGGCTATTCAGTAGTAGCAACATACCCAACAACCTGTTGTCTTTTATTCCTCTGGACCACACCAACTTCCGACATATCAG
The DNA here is from genome assembly GCF_002870075.4 of Lactuca sativa. Lineage (NCBI taxonomy): Eukaryota > Viridiplantae > Streptophyta > Magnoliopsida > Asterales > Asteraceae > Lactuca > Lactuca sativa. The sequence continues at coordinate 157,106,488 of NC_056624.2, forward strand.
TTGTGGATCATTCTATATTGCTTTTGTAAGAATTTTAAGCAATAAACCTTCGAGACCCAACCAACTAAGGATTGCTTTGACATAGGAGTAACCAACCATCTATCCTCGGATACAGTAACTTATAAACCGTTTTTAATAAACGTTATTGTTTTGATCAAAAATTGATAAACTAATATCGTACCCAAATTAGTAAGTTTGGTGTGATGTTCACAATAAAAATATTTAACTTTAAAGTGCTTAAGATCATAAAATATGTCAAAGATCCTCGTCGTACCCAAGATCCTGGGAGGAAAACAATAATGTTCGAAAAACTTCTTTGATAATTTTGACTTGTCTTGAAAAAAGTAAATATGTGTATTCATAGTAACTGAGAGAAAAATAGTGTTAAAGTTATATAATTGGCGAATTTAGAGAATAAATCTTAAGATATTCAAAAAGGTGTCAAGATCCTAGAGAATATCTCGGTTGTTTTAGTAAGATTAGGACAATATAACCAAATATACGATCAATCAAGTTTGTGAAAATGTTGTAATCAAGGTTCTAAAAAGCTCGACATGGCTCCGCCATGGCATGCCATGGCTCTAAGGCTTGTACCTGTCGTCGAACGTTACCAAAACGTTGTCTTAACTCATATATGTGTGTAAAAATAAATAATGTATGAAAATACATATAAAAATATTAATTATATACAAATTTTCTGCCTTATATCACGCTTTACAAACGACATGGCTCGCGAAGGCTCAAAAAAATCTTGAGGCTTGACATTGTCACCAAGTCACGCCTTATGTTATTTAGAACCTTGGTTGTAATCGATCAAGTATCAGTAAATAATTAAAAATAAGTACCAGAACATATAAATGTACGAGGAAAACCATTAATCCTCTTGAATCTCCGACATAAAACCTCGGGAGTTGTTAAAACCACTTACCTTAAACTTAAATTAATAAAAATGTGATTACAAATGCTAGTTGATCGTGTTCTAGGTGTTAAAAAACTCAAGTGTCGAGAGAGAGGAAGAGGGTGAGAGTATAAGTCTGAGAATGAGTGTGAGTTGATCACTTGGTCTTATTTATACAAAAAACTATAACAAACTTTCCTAAATTCTAAAGATCCTCCTTGATCCATGATTGAATCGACATTCTTGAACCACTTCAACGTTCATTAAGCTTTGATCACGTGCTTTTGGCTTGGTCTATCCCTTTCTAGTTATGTGATCCCTGCATAAGACATTACAAGAAATACGAAGGTTGTCCCAAGATATTAACTAAACCTATGATCTTGGGCTACCTAGTATGTTAGTATAATTTCAGGATGTTGAAAATATAAGTATTGTTTTTGCTATAGCAATTGTCCCCATAAATCTTCAATTCTAGGATCCTAGGAGTTGGAGATTTCTAACTTGAGCTGTTTGTCTTAAAGAGATAGGATGCATGTTCGATTTTTGTGACAACTGATAAAATTTAGTCATCATTCACTGGAAAAAATCACCGTAAACACACAATGTAATAGACTTAATGTAATATATTCCACTCTTTTAATGCAATTAAAGTTTTTATCTTTAAATGAATTCAGAATACCACTCAAGTCTTATATGGATATAGAACTTTGTCAAACAAACACTATTCACTATGCATAAGTAACAAATTAGTACATTGAGAACAAGATTTGTATGTTAGGTATTATTTGTTAGAAATAGGGGATGAACAGAGTGCTTGGATTATCTGAAAGTCGTGATTCACTATCAAATTGAAGTATTTCAATGGTACAAAACAAATACTCAATTGGATGAAATTTATAGATACGAAATCAGAGAATGTATGTGAAATGTTCTTCAAGAAGTGTCCCAGAAAAATGACCAAAAACCGCTATATGATTCTTGTCTGAAAACTGTCACAAGAAAGTTACAAACTGTCATCAAAACTGCCAAACTTGTCATAAAACAGATATCAGGGAAAAGGGTCAATTTTCTAAAAATCGAATTCTTGATGCATTTTTTAATATAGCAACATAACCCAAAAGCGCCTTGGACCCTGCTCTGCCACCGGACCCCCGTTCGTTTAGGGGCTTTGCCCCTAAATAACAGTGTACTTTGAATCTTGAAAACTTAAACAATTATGCACTCCTACACCATCCTAACTTGTTCAATATTCAACAATACCACTTTTAGTCAACAAATTTAATCCTATTACACTAAAATAAGATTGATGATATTAAATCACCAACAATATTATGTACAAATAACACTCTAAGTAGATAGAGCAAGTGAACACGATTCCATGGATATAAAGAACATTCAAAATAGAGTTCGTATGCAAAAGTTACGACCGTTTAAAGAAAACGAATTGTCAAATAACAGTTTGCGGCCTAAAAATGTCACTTCAAACGTTGTGTATGGTACTTTAAAATGTGAATTTTTGAACCCAAACAATTTTACCATAATCACTAATCAATCTAGTATTTGATTTTGGAGTTAACTCATTTTGCCCTAAAAAATCTAACACTGTTATGGATAAGAACGAAAGAACGCATTACTGACTTTCCCACAAATGAACCTTCAAACAATTTGTTGGAATGGCTACGCGCCTCCTTAAGTAATATTGAAAACATTTTATGAATTAGACAAGACTCTTAGTATTTGATTCTACTTTTGAAAATTTTGTAACAAGAAGTTATATTACTTTAGCAAAAAGTGTCGAATCATAGCAAATAGAAAGATATTGTAAAACGACTTTAAACATAATTTTAACATAGCTATGCTATTTGTTAGATAAATATTTTTACATATTTTGAGCTATAATTTCCAGGACATCGTGTAACGACCCAAAAATCAAGGGTAAAATTTTCATTTTTAATATAGCTAAAACATTGATACTATTTATTTCAAAATTTTCAAATTATCATTAAGTAAAACATTTATCAGAGTTCATCCCAAAATCATTCATTGCGGAAATCATAGGTGTGTGCACTGCGATCAATCCGAGCTCTTCATTTCAAAATCGATGATACCTGAAACCAAAACTATAAACCGTAAGCACAAAGCTTAGTGAGTCCCCCAGAGCATACCCCACACACAATCCACATAACATATACCATATTAGCTATAAAAGCTACATATATCACATAAGCCATGCATACAAACATATGGGTTGCCATGGAAACCCTCCAAGGTCTTATACCATGTGCCATGGGAACCCTCACATGGTCACAAACCACTGCCACGGGAACCCCCCGATCTCTACTACCAAATACAAATCATGCAAAATAAACGTACTGGGATGCCATGGAAACCTTCCAAGGTCTTATACCATGTGTCATGGGAACCCCCACATGATCACAATCCACTGCCACGCGAACCTCCCGGGGTCTTCCATGTAAGCATCACAAAGACAAGTAGCATATCAAATACCACACAATCAACTAGCATTCCACATGTAACTAATTGCCATGGGAACCCCCACATGGTCACATACATAATACGTAATGTATCGATATCACATTCACAATAATCATCAAAACTAAATAAATGGGTCGGCCTTGGTGCCTTAGACCCATTGGTATGGTGAGAAGACTCACCTCGCACTGCAGAAGCTTCCCGCATGAATTCCTTAGTTGCTTCCCCGCCAGCTTCCCGAGTTGTCATTACCAATCCAAATACCCAATTAGTAATTTGGTCCCACACCATAATCCTTAATCCATACATGGGGTAAAATGACCATTTTACCCCTGGTCCAGTATGATCCAAAACTAAGGCCCAAACCCAAGACAAAAGCCCAACATTATAATGTCCATGAAACCGTCAATGGCCCAATTTTCCAAATTAGGCCCGGACCTTGCTAATGGACCTTATACTAAAGCCCGATATTCTCCTTAGTCATTAATCCTGACCCCAATTGGCCCACGAAGGCCCACAACAACCTAATCCAAGAATTGGCCCAAATTGAGGCCCACAAATGTGAAGTCCATTTCTTTATTGGGTCACAACGCCCAATAGGCCCAACTATTCCAATATTGGTCCAAGATACATTCAAACCCAACAAACCGCAAATTCAGGCCCAAAACCATTAGGGCCCAAAGGTCCAAAGTCCATTAAGGCCCAAGTCCTCCTGAGAGCGTACGCCCAGCGTACCTCTTTTGTACGCTTCACGTATTGGGCAAATTGACTATACGCTCAACGTACTACATAGTATGCACAGCGTACAAACAGCTCATGTCCAAAATCCATTAAGTGCTCAATACTTGATCCCACAAGTCCAAATCACAGATCTGAGCTATACTTAACGTCTAAACACATAAAGTCACTGACTAGGTGACTTTGCATGCCACAAAACAAAGCCAAACTCCAAAAATGGCATTGTACTTCCATATAGTGACCCTAACTCATGCATGAAACTATTAAGACCTTCAAGATGGTAACTTTCTGTCTTAGGGACTCAAATAGCATCAAGGGTGGCAACCCCCAAGTCTAAGAATCGAATTTGAACCATAAAGCTTCATCCTTAGGACCAAAAAGGAACCAAAACCCAAAAATAGTATATCTAAGAGATAAATGATCAAGTTCAAAGCTTTATATCTTCATAAAGCTGAGAATGAGTCCTAAAATCCAGATCCATAAGCTCCTCCTTGATTCCCATCTTTGCATCAAACTCCTTCTTCTAGAAAAAGGATCAAACACCCCAAAAATGGACTCCATAAGCTCAATATGCCACCATGGATGATATATGACGATTTCTAGGGTTTAGAGGGGTGGAGGCTGAAGATACTAGGGTTAGGTTATGAGATAAGGAGCTTAAATAGGGTCCAAGACCCTAAAATAGGATTCTGATCTGACTGGAGTACGCCCATCGTACATATGGTATGCCCAGCGTACTCCGGGAAACATTCAGGACCATCATGGTCAGTACGCCCAGCGTACTACCTTCTTTACTAGTACGCCCTGCGTACTCTTTGTGTACGCCCCGTGTACTTGGCTAAGCCTGAGAACCACGAAACTTCCTAAGGCCATAATTTCTTCGTTATAAGCCCGATTCCAACGATCCTTATATCCACGGAAAGGTAACGAGAATCCCTACATTTCTAATAACTCAAACCTTTCTTAAGACCTGAATAAAAATTCATTTTCCACAAAAGCCCAAACTGTTACTTTACCAAAATACCCCTAGGCTCCAAAACACGAACCGAACACCCAGATCACTTATAATACATCACCTGCACCCAAATAGGCCTAGATCTTACCTTCCCAAAAGCCATAATCCTTATAATGACCGACCTTCGAGCCACAGCCTCAGACTAGGAGTCAATTCGGAACAAAGCGTTACACATCGAACTAGTGTTTTCAAAAAAAACGTGAGTTGTCATTTTTCATCGTAATTGTGCGTGGATAAAGCTACGAAATGTGTCACAAAATGAGAGAAGACACTTGTCAACCATAGGGAGGTGCCACTTGTTCATTTTTTGGTGGATCACATCATCTTCCCCTCTCTATATAAGAGAGAGAGGTCAGTTACCCATCTCCCTCACCTCTCTCTCTCTGTTCTCTCTCATATCTCTCACGCATCGCCGCCACATGCCGCCGTATGGCACAACCGGATATTTTCCAACCACCACTTATTGCCACTGAATACAACCCCATCCTCATACCAGTTCCTTCCCATCCACCATAGCCAAAACAACTGCCAAAACCACCAAAAACCACCGCCAACGGTCGTCAGAGTGGTTTTCCTGTGAGATACTTGCATTACATTAATTATTTATTATTACTGTAGTTGTTTCGTTACTGTAGTTGTTTAGTGTATACATCATAGTTATACATAACTAAGATTCTATAGTCTGAGAATGTTTGGTTTGTCCTTACTTCATGTTCTTGTATGATAAATGGCTTAGGGTAGGATCATGTATTCGACAGCCTATAGTGTTATGTATGATTAGCATACACGAGCACTGCAGGGTTGGTGGAAGTTTCATGGATGAGTTGTGTGGGGTCAGTCTGTGACATCCCCTAATTTCTCGGTCAGAAAAGACCGATTTAATTTATGCTTTTTAAAATAAAATCAAAGAAATCTTTTTAAAAGATGTTGCGGAATTGGTCCCCAAACAACATATGATAAAAGTTTATCAAAACCCTTCATTAAGAAGGTATATATTTTCCATATATATATATATATATATATATATATATATATATATATATATATATATATATATATATATATATATATCAAAACCTCGGGATGTCATGTTCCGATACAGATCAAAAGCATAAACAAGACATTATAAGCCTTTCGACAGTTATTTACAACTACTGGACTATAATCCAAAAATCTCTCGTCGTCCTCCGACTATGCTCGGGGTCCACTGCCTGTAACATAAAAAGCTGAGTGAGTCAGGCTTGGGAGCCTGGAGAGCATATAGGGTTTTCAACCCACAATAATAATAAACTTATTAAGTTCACCAATCAACAATAACCCTGATTACCCGTTCCCGTTATCCTCACTTTACGTCCCTAAACACTTTTCACAAGGGACCTAGCCTAAAGAATATCATCGGGATGGACACTACTGCTAAGGGTTTTCCTCAGCCATACATGTCCTAAAGGCAGCCATGAGGGGGATGGAGTACAGCGAATGAACACTCTCAGTTCATTAACACCTACAGGTTACGGACCTGCTAATGTTTCCCACTGGACTGTCTAGAAAGTCTGTGGTCGTCATCCAAACTCTGCTAGATGACTGGATCTCAAAACACATCGAGGCCTCTCATCAACTTTATTTTATCACACATCACTATCTACCCATGTTCTACCCAACATATTTGTAGATAAAAATACTTATACAATTTTAAACTTGTATAAAACATCAACTCAACAGTCATCTCAAATAAACAATTACTATATTTACACATAGCACGTATTATAAGGTAAATACTTCATATCTATGTGTAAAATGAAAGTGACTATAAACTCACATGATTTGATGATAATCGGGCAGCAATTCGTTTCCTAAAACGATCGTTTCTAATAAAATCGGGAGTTTTATTGAGAAACCGGGCTTTGCAAAGGTCGGACTTCGAAACCGAAAAGATAAGTTTTTTCGGTCTTCTCGGGCACTTCGTGGACTATTCCGGGCTTTGGAATAAGTACCGGGGCTTCGTGGGATGTTAATATGAAGAAAATATGGGAAAAGGGGTTAAAAATAGCAAATTTTCAAAGTTACCCGGGAGGTCTCGCACCCTTCTATATATAGGGGGGAGGCTTCTGGTCCAAGGGCTGAGAAGAGGCCACGCGTCGCAGATCCTAAGCTCGCAGGGAAGGCTCGCACGTGGCTGCGCATGGCTCGCACATGGCTCGCACCTGCGAGGGGCTCGCTGGCAGCTTGTGATTGGACCGAAGTCCGGATCCGATGAGGGAAGCTCGTGGCTTCTGCGAGGGTTCGGACACGAGGGAGAAGACACGCGTCGGATCTTCACTGGACCACTTTGGATAAGCCCATGTGCTCGGATGACTCAGCAGCTCGGGTGACTCAGCAGGACACGTGGCGCATGCGAAGCAAGGACACGTGGCCGAAGTCCACGTGTGTGGAATTCCTCGGTTTTGGGGATTTTTCTCGTTTTTCGCGCCAAAACTTCTAAAATCCATAACTTTCGCATACGAGCTTCGGTTTTGACGATCTTTATATGCATGCGTAGCTAAAATTACGCTCTACAACTTCCGTTTAGACTTCGTCGGCTAATTTTGACTTTAATTTTTATATTATTACTTTTAACAGACCGGGACAGGAAATCCGTTAAAAATTCATAACTTCTTCATCCGACGTCAGTTTTCGTCAGACTTTTTACCGTTGTGCTACTAATGACGAGACCTTCGATTCTCGTTTAGGTTGTGTCGGCTAAAAATCTCTCGATCTAAAATTCGAGTTTTTAGTTGTCTACTGCTAAGCTGAAACTTCAAAAAATCATAACTTCCTCATACGAAGTCAGATTTGGGCATTCTTTTTATCGAACTTCTCAGTTTAACGAATACTACGACTTTCGTTTAGATTACTAAGGCTAAAAAGTAGTTTATCAAAAACTCACTTTTTACGACATTCAGCGTCGTGCCCGTTTTGTCGCGAAACTTCGACAGGTCATAACTTCTTCGTTATAACTCGGATTTTGGTATTCTTTATATCCTCGAAATCCTTGTTTCGACCACTATAGCTTTATGTAAAAATATTGGGCTTATCTCACACTTTAATTTTGACGCTTATTTTTATTCTTAATTAATTAAACGCTAATAATTAAGCATAAAACATATAATTCACATAATATTCACATAATTCCTTTTTATTTCTTCAAAATGAGTTACAAAGGTTAACCTAGACTATCACCTCAATATAAATGCCTAGGCTAGAAACACGAGTGTTACACAATCGGCCAGTTTCGTGATGTTTAGCTTTCCTCTAGGGAGTAAGGATTGAGAGTATGCATACGTTAGTATGTATTGTTAGGGTGTTGTGATGATCCTCTGGGACAAATACGGGTAGGTATGGAAGGTAATATGAGCCCGTACTACTGAAAGCATAGGACCCTTACGCGTAACAAGGAAGTCACAACCCCTAGGGCTTTGTTGGGAGTTGGTTCCAGTGATATGATATGTGTGTTATCTGATATATCCCTGGTTTATTTTCAGTATGGTGATGACACGACACTTTGAGACAGGATCCAGTTCAGGATCAAGAGGTGGCAGCCAGGGTGGGCCAGCAGTGATAGAGGACCATATCAGGGGATTATCCACTACGAGATGATTACCATTGTTCGGGGGCAGATTCCGGAGTTATTTGAGTCTATTAAGACCACGATGATGGAGTTCTTTGATGACATATATGCTGCTTTGTCTGAGGCTGCTACTACCACAGCCATCGCAGCCGTTGCGACTACAAGGACTGGTGGTGGGCGGATTTTCCAGTATCCGGACTTCATTAATACGAATCCCCCGAGTTTTGATGGAGTTCAAGACTCGATTATATCCATGAGGTGGCTATATGATGTTGAGGGATGCTTTTTCACCTGCTTTTACTCAGTTGACCAGAAGGTCATGTGTGCTCTAAACCTTCTGAGGTCCAGAGCGAAGGATTGGTGGTGACTTGTTATAGGGTCGTATTCTTCTAAATATAGATTTTTTGTTTCTTGGGAGCAATTCTCGGAGATGTTCTGTACCAGATATGTGCCATGGGTGGAGCGTGAGAGGTTGGCCCATGAGTTTTTAGACCTGAGGCTGGGGAATGATTTGGTGATGGAGATCACCAGGATGTTCACAGAGAGGGGCATGTTTTGTCCTGAGTTTGCTTCTAAGTAGGCTCGGATGACACGTTACTTGAGCATGCTCAAGACGGATATCCGACGGTTTGTTTCCACCCAACAGTATGATACTTTGTTGCAGATGCAGGAGGTTGTCCGGTGGCATGAGATTGATATGGAGTTGCAGAAGAGTGAGCAGAGGTTGGCCTTGGTGTACTCGCATCCAACGCCAAAGCGGTTCAAGGACGTTGATTCTAGATCTGGAGGGCAGAGGGGCCGAACTTGTGACAACCCGTAATTTCAATCTTGTAAAAGTCAAACTTATCCAAGAAAAGTCAAACTTGTGCTTTGCTGTAATCTTAAGGTTAGATTAATAACCTCTGCATATTAAACACTTAGTTAAATGGAGTGTGGAAATATGAAATTTAAACACTCAAAATCTGAGGAATCTCGCAGGAACAGTAAATGTCTCGCAACCGAGAACCTTGTTATCGACCGTGAACTCACTTCGGAACGTAAACTCCTTCGCAGCCGTAAACTCCTTCGGATCGCAAACACTACCTAATATATATATATATATATATATATATATATATATATATATATATATATATATATATATATATATTTGACTTAAATAATCCTCACTTCTACACTTCTAGCCGTAAAATCAAGGTTTTTCTCTCAAGATCTTCAACCGAAAACCCCTAATTTTCTCTCAACTATCATCCAAGGATCATTTGATTCACCTTCGGATCTTGATAAGAACATCTAGTGTTCTTCTTTTCATCAATAAAACACTCCTCGTTTCTGGGTTTACAGCCGTAAACCCTTGAATCTCCTTGGTTTCACCAAGAACACATACTTGAGTTTACAGCCGAAAACACTTGAATCTTCAAGTGGCCATGAACCGTTTACTATCGTAAACACTGAATCCCAGCCGTGAACTCCAAGCAATCACTCGATTTCGCTTCTAACACTTATTTTGTAAGTATTCCTTACATCGTAGATTGTTTCATTAACACCTTTGAGGTTATATTCACTAATTTCATGCCAATATATTGCGTGAATTGCTATTTAGGACTTGGTTTTGTCCCGGGAGCTAACTAGTGGAAGCAATCATCCTATATCCAACATTCAATTGAATCACTCACTTAAGCTGAGTCCATACCCCTATAATTTACCTTTTTAAATGCTTTTTAGGGGGGGGGGGGGATACAAGTAGAACACAATATTATTGTGTTAATCATTTATATGTGGAAACAAACAAACAAAATGATTTCTTATGCTTAAATGTTGTTAAAATCACTTTAAAACTCTTTTAAACTATTTTTAGATTTATGTTTTTATCAAAATCGTATTCGTGTACATATTTATGTATAAATATGCTTTAACAGACTTAGGACTATTGCTAAATACCATAACTTCTGTTCCTTGTTTGGTTGTGGGCTTAGGGTAGGATCACCAGTCCGACTGTCGGTTAAACCATAGTTATACTTGCTAAATATATGCATGAATATTAAAACCCCATTTTCATGGAGCATACTTAACTCAGTTACATATGTTGAGCAATTGAGTCTTTTCTCCAAATCATTTATAGTTCAAACAAACATACTAGTAAACTATAATAGGTATAGTTTAGAGGATCAATACATACTATTTCTAGAACAAAGAAACAATACATTAGTCAATACATACATACTATTATTATTCATTACAAAGTATGCTATTCATTTTCAAGAACAAGAAGGAACTTACATACTATAACAAGAACAAGATAACTAAAATGTGAGATACTATTTCATGGCATAGCAAGATTCTTACTATGTCACGTTTTGTAACCAGAGGCTCCTAGAGGGAGAGCATGATTTTGTGTATAGATCTATACGGGATTGACCATCCCACACCTTGTTGCTAGCTACAGTGGGACCTGCATGTCTACGGGTGACAAATGTCATATCGTTTTCAACGCCTGAAGAACATTGTGTTTTATACTAGTCTATCAAGCATGGTTATAACCTAATCACATTTTAACCTTAATTAACCTGTTTGGTTTTCAAGGTTGTTAATGCATCAGTAGTGTATTTTATACAATACTACTGTAAACCTTCATTTTCCATTACATTCATATAGTGATATTCTCACATGAGAAATGCATACTATTTTTCTAGTAAAGATAGTTTTACAATATGGAAAACATATATTTATACTATTTCAAGTACAAACATACATGTTACACTATTTTGAAGAGAACAAAACATACAAACAATTGACTCTTGGGCTACTTTTCATTTAAAGTAGAAAATATAGGATTTTCTAGGAAGTATACAAACATCTTCACTAGAAAATACAAACATTTTCATGAAACAAATGCAAACATTTGACACTAAAATACTTATGAACTCACCAACTTAAATGTTGATACTCTCTTTCAAAATAACCTGTATTCTCAGGGAACCAATAGATAGGTACACCAGATCAGGTTTTGAGAGGACGGAGCAAGTCCAGACTCATCTTTTATTTTGTTATACATTTTTGGTGTCTTACAACCATTCACAGAACACAGATGTATTAACTATTCTATTAATGCAATGGATTTTTTGCTTGTTTTACTATTGTGCATTGTTATGATATTGTACATGACATCCTTCGCCCCTGAATATTTCCGCCGTTCTCGGTTTCGGGGTGTGACAGAACCTGTGGGAAGTGCGGCAAGGTTCATAAGGGGGCCTATCGACCAGGAAGTGTGTGCCATAAATGTTGCAAGGAGGGGCACTATGCGAGGGATTGCCACCCGCTGGCCCCAACTCTGAGTACCAGGATCTGCTATCATTGTGATCAGGTTGGCCATGCGAAGGTTAGCTGTCCATTGCTCACCGCTAAGCCGGCGCAGGCCCCGGCGCCAACTACTTTAAGGATCACCGATGGGTGCCAGCGGAGCCCCCAAGGGCTCGAGGTTGCACTTTTCAGCTCACCGTCGAGGAGGCCAGAGTATCTTCGGATGTTGTGACTGATATGTATCTATTCATTATTCCGTTAATTATGTTTTGTTCTATGCTTATATATATATATATATATATATATATATATATATATATATATATATATATATATATATATACCTCTGATAGGTACTTTCCTAGTGAACTCTTGCTCTTGTGTTGTTTGACTTGGGTGTGATTCAGTCATTTGTATCATGATCTTTCAGTAGGGAGTTTAACATGCCCATTGGGGAGTTAGAGTGTCCGTTGTGTATTTCTATCGCCAACGAACATGGTATTTCTACGTCTACGCTATTTTAGGGATATGTGCCATAGATTTTCGAGGTGCCTTACCCGATTGATTTGATTCTGATTCCCATGTAAGATGTTTGTGTGATAGTGGGTACGGACTGGCTGAGCAGGTTTGGAGCCATGATTGATTGTGGGGGCTAATGAGTGGTAATGTGAACCCCAAATTGGGGAGAACTAGTTATCTATGGAGAGGGAACCATGATGGGTTTAGGGTTTTGTTCAGCAACGAGGGCTCGTCGCTATATTTAGCATGGGTGTGCAAGTTACTTGGCTTATGTGGTGGATACGCATGTTGTGGATCAAACTACGGTTTCATAGGTCCGAGTTATTAAGGAGTTTGCAGATGTGTTCCCGGAGGAGTTACCTGGTGGGCCTCCCTAAAGGCAGGTCGAGTTCAAGATCGACCTTGTGCCAGGTGTGGCCCCTATTGGCAAGGCGCCGTACCACTTGGCACCGCCAGAGATACAAGAGTTATCTTCTCAGTTGTAGGAACTGCTAGGCGAGCAGTTCATCAGGCCGATCAGTTCTCCGCGGGGAACGCCGATACTGTTCGTCAAGAAGAAAGATGGTTCACACCGGATATGCGTTGATTACTGAGAGTTGAACAAGTTGTCAATATTTAATGCAGTGAAAAAAAACGATATATAGATTGTCAATATAGGTTTAAATTAAGTAACATTTATTTTGGAATGAGCGTCTAATTAGAATTTTTATGCTTATATAACAATATAATTAAGTAACATTTTTAAATAATTGAAAAACATATAATAATAACAAGTGGAAAATAGTTAATTCAAAAATACCGAAAATTGTCATATGACAAAATGAATGAGAAAATGACATGTAGCAAAATGATTCTTATTTATTAGGATAAATTTTTTTATGTTATTTTATAATATTTTTTTATTGTGTCGGCTTTGTATAACTTTATATGTATTTTTTTTATATGTTCCCCTGTGTTTAAAATTTTATATTTTGACGACTTACGTGTTTCCTTTATCAAATTCAAACATTCCAAAATCGGATTCTGATCGTAACCTAGCAATTTAATCGTCATTAATTTCATTTAGAATTTCACCCAATTTAAATTTGTATTTCCTTATATAAATTTTTTTAATGATCCTGATTTTTCCCTTCAAAAATATTTCAAACATTTATTTCTTATGCATTCCTTTATCAAATTTAAATTTGTATTTTCTTTATATACATAAAAAAATTTATTTTGATAACTAACGCGTTTCTTTATCAAATTTAAATTTTCCAAAATCAGATTTAATCATAACCTACAAATTTAATCATCATTAATTTCATTCATAATTTCACCCAATTTAAATTTATATTTTTCATATATAATTTTTTTTAATGATCCCGATTTTTCCCTCCAAAAATATTTCAAGCATTTATTTTTATATAATGTTGCCCAATTATATTTATTAATTTCCTCATATGAAATAATAAAACTTACCAATCTCTTTCTCTCTCTCTCTCTCTATCTCTATATATATATATATATATATATATATATATATATATATATATATATATATATATATATATATATATATATATCAATTTTATAAACAACATTAACCCTAAAACAAAGTGATTAATTTTTCTTTGTATAACATACCAACCTATTTTGTTTTATATTTATATAGTAACAATAAAATTTATAAACTTACACAACAAATATACATATTTCAAATTTTGTCTCCGCATTATACCTTAAAAAATACAATTCCCTCCGAAATAATATTTGTCAATAATTTCATTCATAATTTCATGCAATTTGAATTTGTATTTTCCTTATATAATTTTTTTTAATGATTACGATGTTTTCCCTCCAAAAATATTTCAAGCGTTTATTTCTTAGATAATGTTGCCCTATTATTATTATTATTTTCCTCATATAAAATAATAAAACTTACCAAAGACATATATTTATATTTAACTTTTATAAGCAACATTAACAATAAAACAAAATGATGGATTCAAGTGACGATTCATCTTCTTTAAGAAAAAATAAGCTAAAAGTCTTGTCCCTAGTGTTTTATCTATCAATCTTTCGTCAAATTAAACTAATGTAATTATCTATGATTTTGAAGGTACTAATATGTAACGAGGAATGTCGTTCAGTTAATAAAATAAAAAATATTGTCTACAAAAGGTCTTTCAACGATTATAGATATTTATCGATTTCAATGTATCTTCTACAAATTTAAATAATACCAATAACCATATTTTTTTTAATAATTATCAAGGTTGTGAAAATCGTTCGGCAGCCGACTGGCGTTAAGTGATTGAACTCGATGGGGATTAGTCGGTGATTAATCGGGGACTCTAAATTATTAATAAAGTTATTTAAAAAATTAATATATCCTAAAAGAAGAAGTATTTAAAAATTTAAAATTTTGAAAATTTGAAAATTTTAGTATAATATCTTAAAATTTGAAAATTAAAAATTTTGGTGTAATATTTGAAAATTAAAAAATTTGATTTTTTTAAATATTTCCCGCATATGATCGCCGAGGACCGTCAATGACTGCCAAGCCGAGTTTGACCGATTTTGATCAATTTCCACCAAGCACCCTAATCGTAATCGGTTCAAGGCCGTCAAGCGATTAATCAGTTGTAAATACCGATTTCTGCAACACTGATAACTATTATGCAATATATGTTGACAATTTGTATGTTTTTTTATTCGTTCTCGTGCTTAACGCGGGCTATAATCTAGTATACTAATAAAAAAATAGTTTTTTTTTTCGTCATGTGTCATCATATTAGGTCTC
Organism: Lactuca sativa; assembly: GCF_002870075.4. Taxonomy (NCBI): domain Eukaryota; kingdom Viridiplantae; phylum Streptophyta; class Magnoliopsida; order Asterales; family Asteraceae; genus Lactuca; species Lactuca sativa. The sequence continues at coordinate 157,121,840 of NC_056624.2, forward strand.
CTAATTAATGAAATCCTACCTATCAACTTATTAATTCTCCATTTCAAATTTTAAAATCTCACTCTAATTATATTAAATTAATAACATTAGAATAAAAAACAAAATAAAATTAATACAAATTATAAAGTGATATAATTTCATGTATTTATTTGAATCAACGATTATAATTTTATATAACTAAAAAAAATATTTCTTAATTAATAATTTATTTAAAATATTTGATATATAATTTTGAATTTTTAGTATGAAAATTTAATTATTTTTGTAATAGTGGTTTTTAGGGGTTATAAACTAGAATATATGTATATATAATCTCACTCTTAGTCTTATTCTTAATAATACACTATTTCTCGCACTAAGTTGGCTCCCAACCTTAGAAAATTGGATCACCAAATCCAGTTAGGAATTGGGAAATGATGTAATGATCGAGAAATAACTAACTAACTCGGTAGCATGACATTTGTATTGTTAAAAGGGTGCACTAACTCTTTGTCCATTTTAAGAACCTTGAGGGGCCACCCGCACCAACAAATAGCTTTACACTAAGCCTCAAATTACAAAATGGTTCCTTTAACTATTTTTATGCTCCAAAGTAGTCTCTCAATTATCATTATCTTCAATTGGATACTCAATTTAAAATTTTGTTTCTAATCTGTCCTTCTTTGTCAAAATCAGGTAGTTATGAATTGCAATGTTTTTGTTGTTATGTGTGATTTTTTTCTCTTTGGTTTTGTGTCAAAGTATGGAACTATTTTCTTCATAGTAAAATATATTGATCTTGTGATTTTTTGGTATTACAAGTATAAACCTAAAATTATTTTTCTTTGATTTAATATTATCTCAATATCTATATTAGTCCGAATTATGCCTATAAAGGCTTACATAATCCATTTGTATAGATGGATTTACATTTAATAGGTATTGCCAAATTTCTAAATACTGAAAACATTTTTCTTTAACTAAGCTTCGAAATAAAAGAGGAAAAAACAGAAGTTAAAGAAAATAGATATTTTGTCAATAAAACAAAATAACTAAATATGCGAAATTTGAAGAAAACTTAAAAAACAAACATTTTTTGCGAAGATGGGTTGCGCATATTACATTTGGGTGTTTATCAAGAAATCCTACTTGAAGAGAGATTTATGGCGATACAAAACGCGTTTGTGAATTCATGGCAGATTAATAAAAGCTACATCTATTTTAAGTTTGATATTTGGTCAGTTCTTTTATGTTCCGCATAACACTCTTACAAAAATCACCATAGTTTCTTAAGATAATTTCATTGCAGTTAAGTTCTTTTATGTGTTCCACATAACACTCTTACAAAAGTCATGCTAGTTTCTTAAGATACTTTCATTGCAATCTATCAATGAATGAAACATATTGAACTTGACATATATTTTGTTCGTGAAAATGTAGCAGGGATCAAGTTCAAGTTCTGCCCATTTTGTCTAGGTATCAATATTGTGATATATTTACCAAAAGTCTTCCAAAAGTTTTATTTGAGGATTTCCTATCTAGTCTTCGGTCTAACTTTTTATTGTTCCTACTAAGAGGGACTAATAGATGATTTTAACCCAAATAGATAACCCTTAACTTTGTATATGATTTATGTAGATAGAGTTTCCTTTTAGATAAAAAGAAAATTGTTGGTTATATTTATCGTGTAAAATACTAAAAGAAATGCAATATATATATATATATATATATATATATATATATATATATATATATATATATATATATATATATATATATATATATATATATATATATATAGATTTGATATTTGAATAGATAAACACCAGGTTTAAGATGAACCACCAAAACCACTTCAACTTTGCGTTCTTTAAAGTATTTGTACCAAGGGGATGTCATTTAAAACATTACTTGAAAAAGGGTCCAAGTGGAAACGTTGAAGACTTAAAGGTATAAGGAGTAGATTATAAAAGAATGATAGTTAAGGAGTATTGACTCTTGAAAAAATGAGAGGGATTCTGTTAAACTTACTTCTCCAACTGAAGTGACATGATCAAAATTGGTGGTGTGGTTGGTGGTGGATGTGTAATTCTTAATTACTACAATGTTTTGTTGTTAAATATCATTTTTTTGTGGCATCATGAAAATTGGTTAAGCATATGGATGAGTAGTAGGTTTAGTTCACCCACTTGTATTACCATGTCTCATGCATATGACTTTTTTTTCATTAATAATAATAATAATAATAATAATAATAATAATAATAATAATAATAATAATAATAATAATCTGGGTAAATAAACAAGTACTTTAAAATCATTAAAGATACTTGTATAAAATCATTAAAAGCAATTAAGCATTGGGTTGCAACACCATTTCTGCATGAAAACTTTCTACCATATTTGCCCTATATATAGAATTAATTGCACTTCACCGATCAAAAATGAAACGCCTTTAAATCTTGTTGAGTTGTTAAAACGTAAAACCAGATTATTTATTTATTTTTTTGTTTCCAAACAACCCAAAAGAAAGCGTTAATCAATTATTTGTTTTCTACTAAGCATTCAACAATAACAGTTTTTTTAATCTGTATTTCATATAAATAAAAACAGTTTTTTTTTAATCTGTATTTCATATAAATAAAAACATATCATTGTATGTTAGTAGAAAGCATTCAACAATAACAGTTTTCTACCATGTATTTCATATAAATAAAAACCCACAATACAAATATCAAAAGAGTAATACGGAATAGAAGTTACACACATATAAAGCAATTAAAACCTATAGAAGAAAAAAAATATTTACATATCGTATTAATTATCAAATGACAAAACGAATGGAAACATAACCGTAGGTAAGAATTTGTTCCGGTGCAACCTAGTGGTGAGGCTTCATCCATCGCTAGATTGTCACGTATCCTCAACTTTGGAATGAAAAACAAATACGGTGGTTGTGTTGTTGATGGTTAGGAATAACCGAATAAGAGTCGATCAACACACAAACACAATCTCATGACAATTAAATATGTGAAGAAAAATGAAGAACACAAGGATAGTCACTCGATCCTAGAAATCGAGCTACGTACACGGTAGAAAAAATGAATTTATTGTACTCGAGTGTGCTAGTGCACATCAAAATGTTTTACAATGTCGGAAATAAATGACCTTTTATGGTGTAACTATTATGAAAATATGAGTGTTACAAGTTGATATGAGAGTCATGGTTTAATTAGTGAATTAAGTTCTTGTAGTAGATTTCTAAACTTAAACTATAATGTAGAAAATAATTAATTGACTAGACTTGGTGGACATAAGTTAGTCAACTGTTAAATATTTATGGATACGGTGATATATATGTATATATAACTGCCTATAAATTATGTTTGCGGTGAACGTTGCAGAGAAGGTTGCGGTGCATGTTGTGATGCATGTTGCGGTGCATGTTGTGGTGTATGTTGTGCATGTTGCGGTGTAATTTGCGATGAATGTTGTGATAAATATTATGGTATATGTTGCGATGTGGAGTAATATGATGAAGATGGCGTTTGGAGTGGTCACACATTGGACTATTGGTACTTTGAACCACTATGGAATTTGGGATAAATTCAATATTTATGGTACTCTTGGTACATAGAGAGCCATGTAGATGTTTCTGAAGTTTGATGAAAAGTTGTGTTTGTAGTAGATTTATGACTCAATACTTGGAGATGTGCGGCGTGACGTAGTAAATTGAATAATGGTATACTTTGATGAGTGTGGCGCGAACATGATGAATTTGTGACACGATTATAAAGTATGATTCTATAGTTAAATGTGGAGATCGCAGCACGACTGAAATTATACGTGGCGCATCCGGAAAGTTTGATGCTAAAACTGGTTGAATAAGATCATGATGCAAACAGTAGATATTCACGGCGCACAAGCAAGGAGATTTATGATAGGAGATGTTGTTGTGTGTAATTCATACAGGAGTTATGTATGATGTAAGAGGTAGATGTAGTAAGTTGCTAAACCACCAAAATGTTGATTAAATGTTAATACCCAATCATTGAAGTTGACCATGTGAAGTTCAAGTAATTTGGTAAAGTTGTGTTGAATAACAAGAACCTAATAGACAGTAGAGTTTTATAGCTAGAGTGAGGTAGTTTGATTGCTGATTAATATCCAATGCAGATGACAATGGATAATTATCGGTGATTTGTTGTTTGATATCTAATGTAGGTGGCATCAAATATTCATTGGTGATTTGTCGGTGATATATCCAATGCAGGTGGCAACGAATATTTATTGATGATTTGGTGATATATCCACGTAGGCGACAACGAATATTTGAATCTGATGATTTTGTGGGTGTGGTATCCAATGAAGGCGGTAACTGATATTTATATTTGGTGAAAATTTTGGTGCATTACCCAATACGGTGATTATGGGTATTTATTTGGCATCAGGTGAGCCATTATTTACTCGTCACATTGTGACATAAATCGAGTAACCAGTAGTAGTTAGGAGCCTTAGGTGTACATTGTTGCATAGTATTATGTACCTTATGATATTAAAGTAGTATTGTAGTATGTATATGGGGTGGGGTAGAGGGGGGCTTAGGTATAAAATGTCATACATACGATTTGATTTCTAACTTTGGATGATGTGTATCTAAAGAGGTGAGTTGTAGTTGATGATCATTACTGGTAAGTCTTATTAGGTGTTATACGAAAACACCACTTGGTGTGAGATCTTTGGTGTAATATCATAATAGCGTAGCGGAAGCATGATGAGTATTATTGATGTTATAAGACAATATCCATATGTGATTTTTACATAGTATATATGTAGAAGGAAGTGTAGGGGAATTGTGTGTTATATACTAGCAGCATATAAGTTGAGTCATAAGTCGAGTGTTTTGTGATAGTAGATATGTTGGCTATAAGGTGTTGAATAGTAGTTGAGTAGTAAAATTTAAAGGTGAAATCTATTACGAATGTTGTATGAACATATACATTGTGTTGGTGAGTTTTATAAAGGCAACGTTGGTGATAAAACACAGTGGGTGTTATGATGTAATTATTTAAGTATATTTAACGAGATGGAATATAATATAAGTTATATTAATTATTGTATTTGAAGATAATTGGTGTAATTGTCAAGGTGATTGAATAAAGATAGCTAAAAGCTATGACTAATAATCAAAGGAAAATTATTAGTAGTGAAACAACTAAGAGATATGGTTGATTGTAGATAGTAGTGGGTTAAATACAACAAATAATAGAGGATTAGGAATTGTGGTTGATCGTAGGTGAAATACTATCGACGAGACTAAGTGGAGGTTAAAACATATAGTGATAATTTAATTATCCTACAAATGATGATTAATAATAGGTGGAACATTATTAGTTAATACTTGTCGAAGATCTTGATGAATAGAGAATAGTGACATGTGAAATGTCACTAGTTAAGAGGAGATAGTGAGTGTTGGTGATTTCTGGTTGTAGCTCATCACAAAGATATACAATTATGTAGTATAATAGTTAAGTTTATAAGGTATATATCAAGTGTGATTTAAGATGTTGTGGAGATAATGCCTTGGTGAAGAGGTGTGGTATTAATCACGATATCGGAAGTATAAACGGAATGAGTAGTCGCGACACAACGACCTTGTAATTGCAGTGTGATTCCTGAGTTCTCTCATGTATATAAATGAGGTTGTGTTGTACATTTGAGGAGTTTAGACAAATGAACTCAGAGTTTAGAGTCAGTTCTAGAACGTGAGGGTACAAGATGTCGATCAGGCTGAGGTATCCTCTTTGTTCTGTCATTACATTGTCGTGTTTTACTATTTTATAACATAATTATGATGGGTCGTTGGAACCCGATCTAGTTTTTAGAAGTCATAATATGGTGCTATTATGAATGTAACATCCTAAATTTAGGACTAGATTATTAAATTAATAAACTAAATAAATAAAGGGTGATTTATATAAATATTCATTAAGGAATAATCATATAATAACATTTTAAAAGTTAAAAGGGCTAAAAGTGTCAAGTTGACAATCTGACTTGACCACAGGCTGACTCGGTGAATGGAAGGGACTCCCATAATTATATATTGGATGGAGGAGGATGTAACATTCGAAAAATAGTGATAAAATTTTTCATTTTAAAATCATAAATTCTGTAACGACTCAAATTTCAACCCAAAAATTTTCAATTAAAACTTTAAGTATTTATGTAAATCACAACTACAATATCTTAAAACATTTCAAAGTATCATTTAAAAGTTGTCATGTACACGAGTCCCCATTGATGCAATGCAATCGAGCCATGCCATTCCTTTATTATAAGAAAACCTAAAACATTTAAACCACAAATCGTAAGCACAAAGCTTAGTGAGTTCCCCAAAATACCACACACAACACAACACAAATAAGCAACTATGGGTTATCAGCAACCCTAGGGACTATCGGTAGTGCTAGTGGAATAACAACACGCCCGGTGGGTTATCAACAATCCTGGAGACTATCAGCAGTCTCAGTCACATGTGAACAACATAACACAATAACAACAAGAAGACCCATCTGGTCATCACATATACAACTATTCTACCATACAGGCTCATACAAACATGCAAGAGTCACAAAGACAGCTAGCATCCTACATACATAATTTAGTGATCCGGCATTGGTGTCTTCGACTCACGACCACCGAGAGAAGACTCGCCTCAAATTGTTAAAACAACCAGATGAAAGCTCGAACTGCTGACCCAGGAAACCTCCACACTAAATATCATTATTAATAGCCAGGTCATAAACCACAATCGAACCTACCCAAAGACACCCAAAAGTCTACAATGAGCCGAAATCCTAAATGGTGCCCAAAGCCCACTATGGTCCCAATTCCGAGAAGGCCCAAAGCCTAACAATGACCCTAAAGTCAAAAACGACTAAGTACCCAATAAGACAAAAACCTTAGTAGTCTAACATGGCCCAAAATCCAAGAGTCAATAAAATTCAACGATCTGAGTACGCCCTGCGTACTCTATCTATGCCCACCGTTCGCCACCTTTTTCCAGTACGCGTTGCGTACTAGATAGGTACACCCAATGTACTCCACAGCAACTTAAACTCATCATTAAGGAGTTAAATGGTGAAGCCACTAAGTCCACTTCTCAGATCTAGTCCCAAATAATGTCTTAACCCATAAAGTCATAAACTTTAAGCCTTTGCATGACTGGAAAGAGTTTAATCCTTGAAACTCTAACTTAATACACACTCAACACTACCAAGATCTTGCATGGCTAGAAAGGGACCATCAATTAACCATTTTTATGAATCCGTAAGGCCTAAAATGCTTGAAAGGACAACTAATAAGATCCGGAGTACTCCATACTCACAAAGGTCCAAGATTTGGGACAAAAGTTCATGAAAAACCAAACTATGGAGATCTAGAAGGAAACTCATCAAGATATGAACTTTATACCTTTAGAAGATGCACCACATGGAGTAGTTTCTGGATCCAAAAGCTTGCAAGCAACCCCTCCTTCTTTACTAGTCTCCTTCTTCAACAAAAGGCCACCAAAAACACCACCAAACTTCCATATCTTCACTCACGAAGGATACACTCAAAATTAGGGATTGGGAGGGCCGGAGGCTGATTATAGGAGGCCAAAGAGTGAGTTAATGTCATTGATACCCTAAAAAGTAGGGTTTGGCATCAACCTACGTACCCCCCACATATTCTTAGTACGCCCAACGTACTAGGTTAAATCTCGCGATCATCTCCTGCTAGTACTCCCAGTGTACTCCCTGTACGCCCAATGTACTAGGCTCGACCTAAAAAAACCTCCAACTTCGAATGGAAATAACTTCTTCATTTCAACTCTGGTTTAGGCGATCTTTATATCCACTGAAAGGAATCGAAAATCCCCACAATAATATCTACATATATGGGTCTAAGAACTACTCGAACAATACCCCATTTCTCATGAAAGAAACCGACATATGGCTTTTTCCATGCTACCCTTCGTCACAAACACAATTCAAAGGATTTAAGTCTCATAACCTTCATTACAGACTTCTAAAATATCTAAACATCGCTCCTCAAGGCCTCAAAAGCTTTTATGGTATCGGTTTCTGGCCCATGACCCTAAATCGCAAAATGGCCCAGAACAGGGTGTTACAAATTCTATACATCAAGTGTCTCAAAATCAATCATAAGACAGTGTATCAAAATCATCAAAGTAAACTAGTCAAAAATGCAGAATGCTAAGGGGCATGTTGTGCGATCACGTCGGGCACTTCCCTTTTGAATTAGAAATACTTGAAAATGTTAAACCACAAAATCGTAAGCACAAAGCTTAGTGAGTTCCCCAAAATACCACATATTATACATACAATTGCCATGGGCCACTCCTATGGTCTTATACTTTGAATGCCATGGGCTAACTGTTAGGTCTAAATTTATGGTTTATACTTTTGCTTTTCTAGGCCTTTATAGTTTTCAGTCTAGGGCCGAAATCCCCATGAGTTTCTTTGTTGTTTGGACCGAAATCACATGTGATTTCGGTTAGGCTATTGGGTTTTCGGTTTAGGCTTTGTACATGGGTCCAGATATATAAATTGTATTATTTAGGGGGGTGAAAGAGTGAGAAGAGTGGGCAGGACGTTCTAGGGGCTGCCATATTGCAAGAGATGAGATTTAGGAGGGAAAACAGGAGAGAACGTGTGTTATCAACATCTTATGTACCAGACAATACTGAATATAGTGTGCATTGAAGATTAATCATTTTGTGTTCTTGTTCTTCTTCTATATTCTATCTTGCATCATTCACTTGATTGGGATTCCGCACCATCAAATGAATCTGATTCATACATCAAAGCTACTTTGGGACTTACAAGTGGTATCAGAGCTTGGATCGGTATCAATCGATTTGGCAAGATTTTTAGAGTTTATTGGATTTTTCTTGGAGTTTCTGGCATTTTTGATTTATTTTGGATGAAATTTTGGCTGTTTGTTCTTCGTGTTCTTCATATGTTTTAGTTTTTGATCGAGTTTTGCGTTAAAAATTGAAAATTTTCATGTTTTTGGACGATTTTTGCGAGACCCCAGCGGCTATTTTCGGTCTCAGATTAGGGTTTCAGCAGTGTTTTCAGCCAGCAACGGGTTTGTGGTCAGTAGTGTTTTCGGTGGAGCGTCTCCAGTTCTTGGTGCGAGGGTTCTCGGTCCAGTTCTCGGCTTTGCTTTCGGTCCTCGTGTTCGGTCAACGAATTCGGTGCAAGATCCTCGTTTTCGGTCAGAAGTTGTTTTTGGTGCGAGACTTCTCAGTGTGGATGAGAAGCTTCGCATTTTCGGCCTGAAAATCAATTTTTTGAATTTTGAAGTCTCGTTTTCGGCCTAAAGTTTTGAATTTTGACTTTTAACTTCCAAGTTTGAATTTTGACTTTCAAAGTTGACTTTTGACTCTCAAGATTAATCTTTGACTTTTAACTTTGACTTTCTCGTGTAACTTTCAAATTTTAACGTTTGGCTTTCTCGTTTGATTTTTAATTTTCAAGTTTGACTTTTAAGGTTGACTTTTGAGGTTTCAAGTCAAAGGGTATTTTTCTTGGTTTCACAATCAGTTCTATTTTTGGTTGATTATCCTTTTTGGTGAATAATGAGTTCAACAATCACCAAGGTTAATGAAGCGTCATGCTCTCAGTCCTGTGAAGCTAAAGTTAAACATTATCATGATCAAAATGAACTATTAATTAGGGAAATTGAGGACTTTAAATATGAATGTTATACTCTCAGAAAGGCCCAAAAACCTTTAAAAGAACAACTAGAGGCCAATACAAGAGACTTTAGGAAACTTCAAGAAGAATATAGTAACAAATGTGAGAACTATAACTATGTTAAGAGACAGCTTGCTAGATTGACTGACGAGCTTGACACATTGAAAAATAAATTTGAAAATGCAGATTTTAACTTCAAAAAATTTGATGTGTCAAGTAAGAGAGTTGAGACTATAGTTGAGAAACAATGTAAATTTAAAGATAATCAAAATAAGGGTGTAGGGTATCACAGTGTTCCACCTCCCTTCAATGACAACTATACCCCACCCCTTGAAATCAATGAGGAAGAGACACCTGCTTAGTTTGGCATGCCCCCTGTACCAGCTTCAGTTAAGACTAAACAATGAGGTCCAATTAAGAATGTTGAGGTAAGCGATACTAATGCCTCTACTTTATGTGCACGTAAAGTAGTGGAAGATGAGAACAAGGAGAACAGAAATAATTTTGGTTCTATTAATTTTGCTGATTTTCAAACCAATGTCTCCTTGAACTATGGATATGTTCCTTCTAATTTTGTTACTTCTAATAAACCTATTGTTGGTAAATACAAACCACTAAAACAAGCAAAACATACTGCTTGTTGTAAGTGTACTTATGGGAACAATCAGATACAAGGCATGGGCACGCTACCAGGGATATGCAGAAACAACTTCTATGTTAAAAAACAAACTTGTTTCCACTGTGGAACACCTGGACACATTGACAGAAATTGTCCAAATCGTGCATATGTTCCCTACTATGCACAAGGTTGGCAGAACACGCCAAGAGGGAGATTCTCCAAAAGAAACCCTTCGAGATCACATTCAAACAATGGTGAATGGAATGCCAAAAAGGGAAAGAATCAAACTCCCAAAGACAAGAAGGGAATGTCAGCCAAGAAGCCAAATTGAAGAGATGGTCCAGTTAAACCAAGATTGGTTAGTTCAAAGTCATCTCAGTGTTTGTTTACAAGTTCAAAAGCGAGTGATAAGGCATCGATCCGATCAAACAAGAAATGGATTAAACCCGACTACAAATAGGTACCAAAGGTTCACACTCCCAAATTATCTAACGATTCTAACATTTCTTCATCTTCTGTGTGTGATAAACATGATATGACATGGGAGAGAGTACCTTGTGTAGATGATAAAGGTCAACCTAGTTTCAAAATTGGCTGGGTTCCAAAGACCAACTAATCCCACACTATATGCTAGAGCAGCTATGGAGGAATATATTCAGACTTCGGTTTGTTGATAGTGGTTGTTCCAAGCACATGATAGGGGACCTCTGTCAACTGAACAACACTCAGACTTTTAAGTGAGGGTATGTGTCCTTTGCAAGAAAGAAATGAAGAAAGAAAAGATCACAAATGTGTTGGGTTTTAGTTCAAAAATAGTTTCATAAACTTCAAAATAAGGCAACGAAAGAATTTAATTTTTTGAAATTATATAAACATTTTATACCCACCAAGGATCTTCTTGCAAATTTTAGAAAGATTAAAACACCAACCAAAGAAGATGTGAAGAAATAACAACCTTTGTAGTTCTTTGGGTCCTCTTGGAAGGCTTGAAAGTTGATGAAGAATGTGAAACCTTTGAGACACCAACAATGACTCAAATTGATGTAGAATGCTAGTTCTTTGTTTAAAACTCTTAAGCTTTGAACCAAAATCAAGTATGGTTCAAAGAGAGCAGAATGCAAGCATCAAATCTTCAAAGTGAAAGAATAGAGAAAATATGGAGAGGGAGGGAGAAACTCTCGACCATGACATGAGAGAATGAGGCAAGAACTTCAAGAGTGGAAGCCTCATATTTATAGTGCCTAAAAGTGAAGTTATTAACCATTGGTTCCTTAAATTTTAGATAAACATGTCTCCATCTCATAAGTGTGTTTTCTATGCCTTTAAAGCATGATTAGACAAGTCATACATTTCTTATTTTCATGCAAATCTCGAAAATTAAATAAAGAATAAGAGTTCGTTTATATTTTATAAGCTCAAAGTTTATAAGATATAAACTTTGTCTTTTCCTAAAAGACAAAAAGCATAACTAGTCCAAAATATTGTACATGACTTGATAAATCATACCATATGAATTATGTAATATTTCTTGTTAACGAAAATTATTATTTCCAAGAAATAAATAATTCCCAATTTAATTATAAGAGTTTTATTCAATATTTATTAAAATCGATTTCTAATAAATAATCAATTGTATCAAGTTGTTGTTACTGTGACCCATTAGTATCATATGTTATTTATCAATATCAATTTAATATGACTCTTGAGCATACTGGATCTTTCAAAATGGGGATCGTACTTAACGGTGTGAAGAATTTTTTAGTTTGCCTACTTCGTTCCAGAATTGTAACACAGCTAAGGCTGAATTCATTGCTACATTTGCTTGATGTTATCAAGTCATCTAGATGCATCTTCAATTGCTGACTTACGGTTTAAATTCTTTCGATACTCCTAAGTTTTTTCTAAAAATGATTCGTTTTGAAGACAATTTTTTAAATTTGCGCATTTATTTTAATTTCTTTCTTCCCATGCCCAAATTAAGGGGGAGAAATAAACATACAAAAAAGTAGAAAAATCTAAAATTCAAAATGATGTTTTCTTTTGTAAGCACTTTTGGGAAGTGATATGAAGTTTAGTGCTAAAGGGCAATATGAGATGCGTGTTATGCACTGAAGCTGAATTGTCTAGACTTTGTGTTCAATTTGATGGTAGGCACAAAGGATTCAAAAGGACTAGACATAGCTGACAATGAAAGGAATTAACTGTGTTAACTCATCTGGACTGAGATAGTTTCATTTGGACAGACTATACGATGTATGGATAGATAAAGCAGTGAGATAAACATAGGAGCCTACAAGATACATTAAAGTTAATTATCATCTAGAACTATGGCTCAACATTTCTTCAATATACGGACTTATGTCCTTAATTTTGGTGCTGATAGGGTGACTGGGGGGTTTTTGATAAAGTAGGTCTGTGTGAAATTGTTTTTCCTTCTTATCCTCTTTGTCAGTCATATGTTTCCCCTTTGTGTGATCGAAAGATCCGACCTAGGACGCAACATATGCACCTCTATCTCTATCCATCTCTATCTATGCTTCTTTCTATCTATCTATGTCAGTCATATGTTGTCACATTTGCGTGATCGGAAGATCCGACCTAGGACACAACATATGAACCCTTTTATCTCACTAACCCTCTATCTATGTTAGTCATATGTTGTTCCCTCTGCATGATTGGAAGACATCCGACCTGGGAGACAACATATACCTTTCTATATCTATCTTCTCTCTTAAATAATTGAGCACTCACCCAAAGTATAGAGCTCTTTGAAATTCTTGATTTCTAGGGTATGTCGTGAACTGGGGAACATGTTCTAGTGATCTTAAAATTGAATTGGTTCATGATTAAAGGTTGTCTGTAGATCTCATTGTTGAACTTAAGTGGACAACAATATCCTTGGTCGTCGTCAGCTAAATGGTCTATAAGGAATACAGGTGCAAATGTCTTGTCATTTATAATTTGTCCAGTTTGTCAATATCTTTTGAGTTTAAGTGGACCACAATATTGATGATTCACCAGAGCTAAACATGCAGGTGTGTGCTGATAAACGATATTGAATTGCTTGACAACTTTGATCCCAAAAAGTTTTAAATTTAGTTATTATTTTGTTTTTGTTAAATTTGTTCATATTCTATACACAAATTTAGGGGCGGGGGGGGGGGGGGGGGGTGGGGAATTAAAAAATTAAAAATCAAACAAAAATCAGAAAATTAAAAAAAAAAAAAACCAAAAATATGTTTATTTCTGTTATTATTTCTTTTTCAGAAAAATCAAAAATCCAAAAAGTATTTTTGGTTTGCTTTTGAGTGTATTTTGTTTTTATGTTTATTTCTTTGTCATTTTTTTGTGTGCTAAGTTTGTTTTTGTTTTTGTTTTTATTTCAAAATTTCATTTGTCTTAAAACAAGAACTCAAAGGAAGAAGAGCCTCTAGGAGACTATATCGGAATTTTCTGAGCAAGGAGAAGAAACTTGGAAAGGAGTTGATGGTCATTACACTTCACTCTATTTTAAATTCCATCTGAGCCAAGGCTGGGTCCTTGAACAACTATGGTAATAAGTGTTTTTTATAATTATGTGATCCACGAGGACTTTTTAGTCAATGGTTACTTTTCAAGGCGCAACGGTGATCATTGAAGAACGTTCATTCGAAGGAATAATAAGTGAAGATTATTTTTCAACAGACACTCTTTCAACCCCAAAAGCAAGGTGAAGCTGTACTTGAAGTTATGTGATGGATTGCATTGAAGCCTCCTCAATCAATTTGTTGCTATATATGAACCTGCTGAAGTGATCTAGAAGAATCGGTCTCTCTGTTATTTTCTCTAAAAGATTCTCAAAGCTGCAAGTGTTGATTTTCAAGAATCCTTACAAGAAGCCACCACACCTAATGTGCGTTCAAAGTCAAATTTTTTAAGAAAAGTCCAACTGTTCAAGATGAAGTCAATCATTCATACATTCATATGTTCATCTTGAAGTTGCGAGGAAATCGAAAACGCTGAAGCCAAGCACAAAGTGAAGATTGAAAAGAAAATAAAGCTTCAAACCCAGGGGGAGTTTGTTAGGTCAAAAGAAAAGACAGCTACGAACCCAGGGGGAGCTTGTTAGGTCATAAGAAAAGAAAGTTATAAACTAAGGGGGAGATTGTTAGGTCTAAATTTATGGTTTATACTTTGCTTTTCTAGGCCTTTATAGATTTCGTTCTAGGGCCGAAATCCCCATGAGTTTCTTTGTTGTTTGGACCAAAATCATATGTGATTTCGGTCAGGCTATTGGGTTTCGGTTTGGGATTTATACTTTGGTTCCAGATATATAAATTGTATTATTTAGGGGCATGAAGATTGAGAAGAGTGGGTGGGATGTTCTAGGGGCTGCCATATTGCAAGAGACATGATTTCGGAGGGAAAATAAGAGAGAACATGTGTTATCAACATCTTATGTACCAGACTATATTGAATATAATGCGCCTTGAAGATTAATCATCTTGTGTTATTGTTCTTGTTCTATATTCTTTATGGGTTTTATACAAACAATCATATGTGTGCATGCAACCCTAGAGTTGGATCTATGTTTTCACTATTAGTTATACAACTTTATGAACACAAAAAGAAACCTGGCATGCTACTATTATTTTCGAAATTCATATATAAAAATAGGATACATACCTTTTGTTGTTATATAGCAATAACAACTAGTTCCTAGAATTTCCTTAGCTCTTGAAAGCAAGTACCACAAGTGTAGTACCTCTAATGGCTCACAAACACACTAGGTGAAAGGATGAATATGGGAGAGAGGAGAGAAGGGTATCTTGCCCTAGATTTCGTCCCTTTTATGGTTTCCCAAGGTCTAGACGAAATCTTAGTGCCTTAGGGTGCTATTTATACTTAAGGCTAACTAGGGTTTCAAGGTGTAAACCCTAATCCCTTAGCTTAGGGCCTAAGCAAGTCCATGGACTCCTTTCCTTAAGCCCTTGGACGAAAACTCCTAGATCCTTCTAGGATTTCCATTCAAGCCTTAATAAAGGTGATCCAATGGCCCAAAGCCTCAACTATTGAATAATTACAAAATAGCCCCTGCACTTTCAGTCAGTTCCTTTAATCCCAAAATTAATTCTAAATTAATTTTTGATTAACTACTAATTAATAATATGATTCCAAATTAATATATTATTCATATAGTATATTAACAAATCATATTTATACCCTAATTTATTATTCTTAACAATAAACCAGCCTCTCTCCTCAACAATCATCCTGTGTACTCACTAGTGTGAAGGCAACTCAAAAGGACCATGCACCATCGGGTCAAATACATACCAAAATAGTTACAGAGTTAGACACTAATCCAACAGTCTCCCACTTGGATGAGTCTAATAACTATTTTGCATATGACTTCAGATCCTGATCTGCAATCGTAGCTTTCAAAAACCACTGTCAACTCTGATCCTATCAGAAGCGTGTCCTTTAGATAAGGGATCATATATTCCTCCATTCTTGATATCGTATAGACTTGAGACATGGATTTTGATCATTCTCTCAGTCTATGTTCTGTTTCCCGATTTCCGATTCATGACGACTGACAATAGACTACAATTGAACACATCAAATTAGTCTCGACTTGGCCAAGCGCTTATGTGTCATCACTAAATCATCGAGGATCACAGATATCGCTTTCATCCTACTTTGGATAAAAGGAAAGGATAAACTTTGATTCAATGCTTGCTTGCACTCACTCACCGAATCACACACAACAATATGTTTTATGACACCAAGTTACTAGTGCGTTTACATTTTATCAATGTGTAACCGACTCACAAGATACAACTCACACATCTTGGTTTCAAGAATATAAGATATTATCGTTTCACCAATCACTCGTGATAAAATCCATGAAGTGATCCAAGTGAGTGTGGGTTTAATCCAATGCTCAAATCATATTCATAAGCACTCATGAACGTTGCCACAAACATTTGATTATGTCTAATACACTTTAGACAATTCACACACCAATTCATGACAGTCTTCATTCATACATTCTTCCAACATATGAACGACTGTGGTCCGTTCGAATAATTTGATTGTTCTGAACCTATTTAATTATTCAGGAAGTCAAAACATGCAAAGTGAAACACAAGAATAATACTAATCTCATATGGCCCCAAACTCTGGGTATAAAGAAAACATTTTATTTAATCACCATATTGATTACTCATTATTTGTTGTTTCGGGTAATCAACTTCTTACTTGAATTATTACTACACTTGTCCCATGCTCTCAGCATGCACACAATGTTTACTTACAATCCTTACTTTGTGAAATAGATCAAATGAACACATTTCCAATCATACTCATTTCACAACTTCCAATCCTTATCTTAAGTATAAGAATATTAAATTCTTGTTACTTATGATAGATTCTAACATTTTATGAAATGATTCTTTCATAAAGTCATAGCTCAATATCATCAAGACTTGGCCAATCTCTATCAGAACCAATTCTATAAATATGATGTCTCTCATTCATAGTACATTCCTTTGAACATCCTTCTTGCATAAAAGTTTCTAATCTAGACATAGATTCTCAATATCCAACTCCCAATATGGAAACATTTCCATATTTGCCATGCGACAACTCATTCTTAATAAAATCTTATCTATTCATAATAATGTCGATATGATCCATCTGATATAATACTTCCAACTACTCACAAGCGACCAATCCTCAGCGAGCTTTGGATCGTCCTTTGATAGTTGTTTAATTATCTTAGTCAAAACCGATTCTTGTCCTTTTTCCCTCTTAATGCGCTAGACATTTGGAAAATTTTAGAATGGTCAAATATTATAGCATTTACAATCGATCCTTTATCCGAAGCGTATGGGACACGATGCATAATTTCTTACATAAAGATCTGATACTTTATCAATCTTCTGCCATAAAATTTTATGTGTCACGTTCTTACAATTCGAACTATGAAGAGGGATACCGTAATCATAATCGAAATTTAAGAACACACTATGTATCCTTTGACTAAATTTATTAAAATTTCACAACATAAGCCTTTAGATTTGAAATGAAGCATAATATTCTCTCCCTTAATTATAGCAAAACAACTTTTCAACCCTTACGACTTTACAAAGTATAACTCTTGTTTTCTATAATTAATATTGCTAACTTGCAATACTTGCCATAATAATTATACAAGCAAAACACTTATGCTCCCACTATCATGATGATTATTATCATATAAGCATAACACTTATGCTCCCACTAGCTTTGACATGTATTCAGAAAACAGCTTAACTTCCAGAAAACAATACCTATTGAATTTATTAAGTTCATATTTCTAATACCTAATGCTTTGATAATCCTTTATCTAAGCTTCTCAAACTCATACACCTTTGCCTTAGATAGCTCATATGTGTGTCTAAACAATTCATACTAATTGCCAAATCTCACAATTCGAATCATGGAAAGGGATACCGTAACCATAATCGAATTCGAGAATACAATTTTCACAATCACTATCTTCTTAAAATCTCTCTTAGTGAAAGCATTTCCTCACAGTCATTCTCATGAAGGAGGGTATCTTATGACACTTAGATTTTAATGGTGTATGTGTTCCTATCCATGCGAATTTGTCAAAACCAAAGTTTGCGACAAATCCAAACTCATATGGACTGAACTTTCTCAATCTTGATTTCTTGCCTTATGGTAACACGAGTGCCCACCATGTCTTCCAAGTAGTTAAGCAACTCACCCTTTCATATCAATGTACTTTTCATCGATCAAGGTGCTTGCCTTTTATGCGTTCAAATGAGAACTCATAGAACTCACATGCATAATTAACGCAATTGGAATGGCACAGAAACAAAATAATGTCAACACGATGGTTGTAAACCTCAAGTCGTGTGCTAGTGATGATCGATAAGGTTTATTCTTGATTAGTTCTTGAAACTTTTCAAGACCATTAAAACTCCCACTGACTCCTTGACATATAAGATTCTTTTGTCAATAAACATTTCTCGACAAACAAATATTCAAGAGTTAGTGTAGCTTTTATCAAGACAAAACACTTCACAAAATTGGTCCTAGTTGGTCTTTGTCTTATCCAAGACATCACAACTTTCCAATTTCGAATGTGCAAGAATAAGAAAACCTTTTCCAAATTCCACATTTGATGAATGTTATAAACCTTCTTGAGACTTGTCACTCAATTCAGAATCTTAACTCTAAGACTTGTTTTTGGAACGAAGTATGATTGACTTCTTGATTTAACCATTTCTTCAATTCTTGATTCCTCTTCTCAGACATACAATTGTACTAAGACTCACTTAGAGGATCAATTGAGATATGGTTCTTAATCATTAAGACCTATCATAAAAAGTACTCTCCCTTCTTCTTAGAATAGAGAAACTTTTATCTTTCTTCCTACTTGATTCTTCTTATTCGTTCTGCTATTGATTGAAACTCTTTCAATCAACTCAGAATTACGCTTAATCTTATAAGTATAATCATATTTACTTTACCTTAGTAAATCATGATGAATATCTTTGTTACTCTTGTGGTGGACTTGATCAACACACAACTTTATGTACTCGATCTCCTAGTCCTTCACTTGACACTTTGTCAACGAATTAATCTAATTTCCAAATATGAAATTTCTCATTCATCATGAAACCAAGTTGTATGATTCCAAGTTTCTGTCCAATTGAAACTTGGGCGATGAGAAACTTTCCCTATTTGGTAAATTCTTGACATTTCCACAAATAACATAATTAAGAATCAAATCCATTATTGCTAATAATAGAAACCTTCAAACATCAATTTTTCATACACGCCATTGTACGGATAAATAAATAATATAAAATCAAAATTTATTTTATTGCGGAAAAATTTGTCCTTACAATGCAATTCAATTGAAAAACTATGTTAATACAAATTTCTTAGCAATCTTATTCTCACTCCAAGTAGTAGCTCAAGAATCTAATCTTCAAGTAATGCGATCGAAATCCATTTCTTCACGATTAGATTCCACTCACTTCCTCCCTTAAGCTTCTTCTCTTTTCTTCGATCCTACAAAACATTAAAATGTAATCTTATCACATCATGTATTAAGAATCTAGAATAGGAACGTAAAAGAGTTAGTTAATGGATTTTACCTAAAGTAGAGCCACACGTTTTGACTCTCCCATCTTTTAGATCTCTAAGGTAAATAGGGCAGCTTCGTCTCCAATGCCCCTTCTCTTGGCAATAGAACCAAATGGACATTTTAGGAATGGCACAAGGAACTATCTTAGAATCTACCTTTTCTAGATTTCCAATGTCACCATTTTCAATGTCCATTGAAGTTTGGGAGTTTGATTCACCAGACAAATTTGCTCAACCAGCTCGCCAAATCATTGATGATTCAGCAACTATAAGCAAATAGGTCAAATCAATGAGGGTCACGTCATGATCCATCATATAGTACTCTCTAACGAACTCACTATATGATTCAGGAAGCAACTGAAGAACCTAGTCAACAGCCAACTTACCTGAAATCTCGACACCCAACATCCTTAACCTTTCAATGTGTGACTTCATCTCTGAGACGTATACACACACAAGTTCCCATGTTTACTTGCCAAAAGGGCTTGAGTGAGCTTGAACTTTTCAAGCCATCGAACTTGTGGGTTAGGGAGAATAATTGGAGGAGGTGGAGGAAGTGAAACATGATCTCTTGTTCCTCAATTGAATCGTGGAATATCATCTTCATGTGGAAAGCTTGTTCCACGGGATTTGGTAAGACCATAGTTGTCATACTTTGACATCTACAAATCGGGAGAAAATTCAAGTTAAGTTGATGAGAATCCTCGATGTGACAACCAAATGAAACATCGAGGCTAGGATCCAACACAATACTCTACAACCTAGAAGAGGGATGCCGTAATCTAGTTGCGGAATATTTGAAGGTAGGTAAATGATGATTTACCAATTTCCACCATGAAAAACGAAAAAGAAATTTAAGTTTTAAATCTATTGAAAATTCCTAGATCTTTTGATATTCATTGAACTTTTCAATGCCATGTTTAAATCTCGATATGCCCCTCGATTTGTGATTGGGATGCCGAGGATCACAAAACAGGGTGTGAATAACCATGCAAACTTACATGGTTCCCTCAATGTTACAATCACCTATTTGATGTGCCGGTTAACCACACACGTTCCACTGAACTATGACAAACAATGAGTCACCCTTTGCTACCTTTGCTTAGAACCATTTAGTGTGTCGGTTAACCACACACGCTCCACTAACGTCTTCGCAAGGGCACAAAGTGTAATTTCATGGAATTGCATCAATTCATTTTTGCCTAAAGTAACTAAGATTGGGAATTTTATAAAGGCATTTAGTTACTTTTGTACTTCATTATACTTATAATGGAAGCTTTCTGTCCTATCCTACCCATTTGGCTAACGACCCTCCACTAGTAGAAACCCTAAGGAATCAGTTGGCCACGTTTTTGGTTCCCTAGGGGTCCTTAAATAGTGAGGCTATTAGGGTTATCTAACAAGGAAACCCTAATTTGACTGTTTAGGCCCTAAGCAACCCATGGACTCCCTCCTTAGAGGCCTTGGACGATTTGTAATGGGTTTCCCCATAGAATTCGTCCACTCCATCCTCTATGGAGTCCATTAGCCTAATATTCAACTATCACACAATTGACAGTTCTAGTCCCCCTTTATTTAATCAATGTCTTTTAGCCACAAAGTTAATTCTTATTAATTCTTGACTAATATTAATTAAACAATATGATTTCTCCTTTAATATATTATTCTCATAATATATTAATAAATCATAATTAATCCTCTCTCTTCATAATTTATCCTATCAAGTTGCTTTGGTGAAGGCAACCCAAAAGGACCATGCACCATCGGGTCAAGTACATACCAAAATAGTTTTGGACTTAGACACTAATCCAACAAATAGTACATGCAAATATCCAACAGTTAAACGAGATTTGACTTGTATCCGGCCTCGAAAACATGAAAAATACGAAAGATATGGGAGTATGAAGCTTACCGTGGGGTTTTTGAGATGTAGATGAAGAAGAAGATGAAACTTTGAACCTAGCTTGTGCCTTGAAGAGATCTCGAAGTTATGTGTGTTCCAAGGAGTTTGACACACAAAAAAGTGTGTAAATTGAAAGTTTTAATCATAAAAATGAAGTAAAAACACTTGGATCAAACATGGACTTACCAAGAGGCCTTAAATTGAGTTTTTGGTGAGGATGAACTCGAAACTTCTTGAGAGAACAATGGGAGGTTTTGAGAGGATAATGAGTTGAAAGTAAAGTTTGGGAGGAGAGGGGGGTTGGGTCGAGGGTTTAAGAGAGAGAGAGAGAGAGAGAGAGAGAGAGAAAGGAGGGAAGAGAGTTGACTAAGTTGTTAGTTGATGTGAGTTGCATGGATATATGGAGGACAATGACCTTGATGCATGGAGGGTAAAACATGGAGACATGTTAGAAAATAATGAGGCGGCATGCAACATTATCCTTCCTATTTTTTTTATATGAGCCAAACGAACCAAGGAGGTTCTCGGCCTAATTGGTGGCCCAAAAATAGGGGTGTTATATTTTTAGCTTGGTTCACAAGAGTTTTCGGCCCATTAGGCCCTTTTATTGGGTTTACGATCCAAATTGATAAGAGAATTGGTTACGGTCTAATAAGGCAAGAAGGTTATTTACGGTCAAGCATGCCTCTTTAAAGGTGTTCACGGGCAAAGGTGGTCCTCTAAGGGGTGTTGACGGTCTTGGATGAATCCAAGGAAGGTGTTTATGGTCTTGATTAAGAGAAATCTCAAATATGTTGTCATTATAGTTCAAATGTTCAAGGTTGTGATACAATTACAAGTTCTTGTGCCAACATCATTTGATCCTTGTTTGATCCAAATATTGCGGGTCGTCACAACATACAACATGTGGACATAAGTAATTAAAATTACCAAAATATCCCTCATAGGTTCTATAATAGCCCAAAAATACAGACAATTTTCATTTTAAAGTTCATGTCAAACCTACGGTAACCATATCAAAACAGTCAAAAACATGTCTGTAACAACGTAAAATTCAAAACAATTTTTCACTTTTTAATAACACAATTTCATTCATAAAACGATTCCAATTCTCAGTGTTTCACATAACAAATCCACAAAATCACATCCCACGATCAAACATATGAAACTCCGATAGTGTCTACTGGTCATGCCGGCGCCTTCCCGCGATCCTCACTGGTACCTGAAACACCTCTCGAGGCTACAGTACGACCCTCCGATCGATGTGTCTCAGTGGGAACCTCCAGTCCCGTAGCTCGTTGGACCCTCTGGTCCGGTCATAGCTCGTTGGGCCCTTCGGCCCGGTCTGTATCGTTGGACCCTTCGGTCCGTTCTATATCGTTGGACCCTCCGGTCCGGTCTATACAATCACATAGCATACATATATCACATTACACATAATCTCATACATACACATAGCACACAAGACCCCCGGTCTACACAAATATACCACTCTAGGTAATGTAGAGTGAGAAGACTCACCGCGGGTATCTCGGATAATCTCGCACTCGAACACACTGGTCTAGCCCCCTCCTAAACACATAACAACACTCTCAAATAAATAATGGCTCTCAAAGGCTAGATTAAATCCACTCTACAATTCCACAGAAGGGTAAAAGACCATTTTACCCCTCCCTAACCCTAAAAGTCCAAAGGTTGACCAAAACCCTAAAAGTCAACAAAAGTCAACAGAAGGCAATACGCGGCACGTACCTTCTCTATACGCAGGGCGTACGCCGGCAAGTCACAAACGGGGTCTCAACCCCTTACGTTGCGCGTACTGAGAGTTACGCCCAGTGTAAGTCTCAGTTTCAGCCTTTCCTTGGTTTTTGGTCTTAAATGGTTAAGACACTCATTCAACTTTCAGATCTGACTCATGCTAGACCTCTTATCCCATAAAGTCGGAACCTTTAAGCCTTTGCATGGCTGTAAAGGTCCCTACATCCTATAACACTTTTCCTTCCTCCTCAAAAGGTCTAGATCTCATGCATGGCTCAATATCCACGTCCAAGATTGCATTTTTATGAACATACAACTCTTATAGTCCTGAAATATGATAGATCTAGGCCAATGAAGACTATTTGCTCATAAAGTCTCCATCTTGGGACCAAAAACCCTAGATATTGGTCCAAGAAGCACACAACACAAAAGACAAGTCAAGATTTGAGTTTTTTTACCTCAGGAAGAAGCTCCAACCTTTGAAAAGCTCGGATCTACTCTTGCCCAC
Organism: Lactuca sativa; assembly: GCF_002870075.4. NCBI lineage: Eukaryota > Viridiplantae > Streptophyta > Magnoliopsida > Asterales > Asteraceae > Lactuca > Lactuca sativa. The sequence continues at coordinate 157,145,523 of NC_056624.2, forward strand.
AACTCCTAGTCTCCAAAATGGCCTCTACTTCTCTTCCATCACCTTGAAATGACACTTTGAAGCTTAGAACACCAACACAATAGCTAGAAACGAATGAGGAATCTCTATTAGGGTTTCACTCTCTGAAATGGGGGCTGAGGTCCAGGCCATAGCATTCCTTTTATAGTGTACAAGCCCCAAATTAGGGTTTACACCTGGACTCGCTACGCCCATCATAACCCTGGGTACGCCCATCTACCCAGGCGAGTCCGCGTACAAATCAAGCGCGCGAGTACGCGCAGTGTACTCACAAGTCTAACAATTCATTTAAGGGCTTAACATGACAACTTGGGAAAAGAAGAAGGGCTTAAGAGACACAACGGAATTCGCGATGTTACAATGTCATGGCAAAATTTATTAGAGTACAAATTCCCAAAACCACTAAGTGCAGAAAACATAGAGTGGTTCGGTGCAATCAAGTCGTGCCCTTCACCTTCGAGCTGGAAGTACCTGAAAAATAAATTGAAACTGTAAGCACAAAGCTTAATGAGCTCCCCCAAAATACCACATACTAAATATATATATTGCCAAGCATACCTGGGTGCTTGCCTACCCCTTTCAGTCTATTTCAGTCAGATACCTTCAAGCATATATGGGTGCTTGCAATCCCCTTTGGTTTATTTCAAGCGGATACTATCAATCATATATGGGTGCTTGCAATCCCCTTCGACCTATTTCAACCGGATACGATCTATGACATCCCCATTTTCACGGTCAGAAAAGACCGATTTTGTTTATGCTTTGTTTAAAAATTAGAGTAACATTTTAAATAAAAGTGTTGCAGAATTTGTTCCCAGAAAAAAAAAAACATGATAATTACATTATCAAGGCATTTCCGAGGAAATGTTTTTTTTATTTATTTTAAAACATTTGGGATGTCATTGTCAATAAAGAAACATAAGCATAAACAGAACTTACATTCATTATCACCAGTGATTTATATCTCCTTAATCTCTCAGTGTAATGTGACTTCATATCAACACCTGTGATATAAATAAACTGAGTGGGTCAGGTTGGGAAACCTAGTGAGTACATAGGGATTTCAATCCCACAATGTTATATCATATATATAATTTAGAACTCACAAAATATACAATTTCACCATATATGTATAAGCAACTCTTATCCCACCCCGTCGATCCTCACAACGAGACTATCCATACTCTCAAACCTAAGATTAACCGTTTTACCTAATCCATACTCCCAGATCAGAAATGAACGACTTTACCTAATCCATACTCTCAGATTAATGACGAATGGTTATGCCTAATCCATACTCTCGGACTAGGGACGAATGACTAATCCATACTCTCGGATTAATGATGAATGATTATGCCTAATCCATACACTCGGACTAGGGACGGATGACTAATCCATGCTCTCGGATTAATGGCGAATGACTATGTCTAATCCATACTCTCGGACTAGGGACGGATGACTAATCCATGCTCTCAGATTAATGGCGAATGACTATGCCTAATCCATACTCTCGGACTAGGGACGAATGACTATGTCTAATCCATGCTCACGGATCGATGACATATTCTAAAGTTCTATTCTATGATTATAACTCACTTGTACTCGTAAGAAAATACTACCCAATATTCCTCATAATTAATTTAGGTTTACTCTTTATCCTAAATCATCATATAATCAGGTATGTTCTTTAACACGTATTTCAGGCAACGTAAATTAACTCACACATAAACATATAATTAATACTTCAATCAATACTTGTATTAAAATCATGTTCATGAAAGGGACTATGCACTCACCTGATTAGGTGGTGACTCGGCACTCGGACAGTATTTCGTTACTCTTAAAACAATTTGCTCGATAAAACCTAGTATCAATATCACTAGGGTTTAGTCTGACGTTAACAGTGATTAATTAATAGTCTAGATATTATTACTATTATATAAGCGTTAACACAATACTTTTCACCCACTATATACAGACGAGGCCATACATGGAACACCGGAGGGCAGGATCATTAATTCAGCATATAAGCACTTATGAATCCAGCAACCCAAGCGGCCCTCCAAACCCAAACCCCCGTACCGAGAGTGGTTAAAATATATTATATGATACTTATATAACCGATAATAATAGCCCAAATACTTATTATAAGGTCCTAATAACATTACTATATTAAAACATAAGCTATACTAAAGATAGGGTAGGCATAACTTACTTACAACGGGTTTTCTTGAAAACCGGGCTCTGCCAAAGCAGAGTTTCTGAGCTGAAAGGCTCTTTTCTCGGGGCTTCGGGAGCCTCGGGGCTTCCTTCGGGTGCTATGGGGTTTACCTAGACTTTACGGGGGGTTTGGGGCTTTAGAGAGAGAAACTAAAGAGAGAAAGTGAAGTTGGGAAGGTGTGAAGAATGAGAGAACTCGGCACCTCTATTTATAGGCTGGAAATCCAAAAAACTCATCGAGTTGGCCTCCAACTTGTCGAGTCCCAGGCCAGGTGTCAGCATTCTGGTGGCAAAACGTGTGTGGCTCACATTGTGCCACGTCACCCCTTTTGCAGCAACACCCTGCTGACTTCTAAACCCCGTAATTTTCGCATACGAGTTCCGTTTTCGACGTTCTTTTTTTCCATGCATAGGTAAAAACAAGATCTACAACTTTCATTTAGACTTTGTCGGCTAATTCTCAACTGATCTTAAATTTAACTGTAGAAGGAGATTAGGCTGTTAAATGACCGCAAAGAATTCGTAACTCCTTCATACGGACTCCGTTTTCGTCTACCTTTTTACCAATGAGTTACTATTAATGAGATCTTCAACTCTCATTTAGGCCGCGTAGGCCAAAATCCGCTCGAACTAAAATTCGAGTTTTGGGTCGTGCACTGCTAAGCCAAATCTTGGAAAATTCATAACTTCCTCATACGAAGTCAGATTTGGGCGTTCTTTTTTTTGTATGTTCTCGGTTTAACGTACACTAAAACTTTTGTTTAGATAAATAAGGACAAAAAGTCTTCTATCATAATTTCACTATTTACGCTTCCCGGTGTCGTGCCGGTTTTGCCGCGAAACTTCGACGGGCCATAACTTCTTCGTTATAACTCGGATTTCGGCGTTCTTTATATGTACGGAAACCTTGAGACTTATTATAAAACTTGGTTAAGATTATTTATTCTAAATAATATTTTGCCAAAAAGTCGTTTTCGACACTTATTGCCTCTACATTGACTAGCCCAGATCTGCGGGCGTTACACGATCAAGCATATCTGGGTGCTTACAATCCCTTTCGGTCTATTTCAACCGAGTACCGGGTCTATTTCATCCCTATCAATACCACATAATCTTAAGATCAATTAACCACAAAAACATCAATAGATATTGGCATACCAGACAATTATCTCAAAGAAAATCATCTTACTCTAAGCATCAACTAGTGGGCCAACATCGGTGCCTTCGACCCACGGATATACCAAAAGTAACTCACCTCTCGATCGAAAATCAACTATTGTTGCTCTCACTATCAGCTACACCTGTGATACTCTACACCTAGATAATCATGCAAGAGAAACCTTAGATCTGCCATTCAAAATCAAGAGTTGACCAAAAGTCAACTCAAGTCAAAAGTCAACACCAAGGGTTAAAGGTCAACCTTCTCCCTTAGCTCATCCTCACATCGTGAGGACAAATTCGGCTTTGACTCACTCTGTGAGTCGACGCAACTTCACTCGTCCAACAATATTCTAAGAACGGGACAACTGCCTAGCTCACGTCGTGATGTACCATTTCTCACGACGTGAGGTCAGTTTTGACCAACTTTGAGTATTAAGCTCTTAATCCATTAAGGCATACATTGGGACTTTCCAGAATACCTTCCTCAACCCTAAGGACCATAAAATTATAGCTTTTTAGTCATGCATGTCCAATGCATGACTTAAACGCCATCTAGGTCAAAAGAAGGGTATTAAGATCAAGACTCAAGCTTGGCGTCTAAAATCTACACTAAAACTCAGATCCAAGGACTCTCATACAGAAGATGTCTCAACGATCCATAATGTTGCCAACTTTATGGACCCATGCATGTTAAAACACCCAACCATGCAAAGAAAGGTTCCAAAGTTTAGATCTAGCATGTTAAGGAAAAAAGATAGGAGCTTTATGACTTACAATTGCTCACAAGCTCAGCAAATCGAAAAGGTAGAAGCTATATTTCAAAAACGAAACACCACAAGAGACTTCTTCCAATTCAAGGGCCAAAAACTCCAAGTAAGCTCTTCAAATTCAGCAACAATGGTCCAAGGACTCAAGGAGGTTGAAATTCGGGTTTTTCAGGGGCTAGAGAGTGAGAGAGGATGAGGATGGGAGACCCTAGCCCTCTTATTCCATTAAATACTCAAAAATTAGGGTTGTGGGTCATCAGACCTGACTTACATCATGAGATCTTATGCCTCACATCGTGAGGGTCGTGGATGCAGGTCAAATGGTTAATGGGCATTTTCATGTTGTGATCACTATGGCTCACAACATGACCTTCCTCCAAAATGCAAAAATTCAAGAATTGAAGTTCCTCAAGGATTCACATGCTACAAATCTCCCCCAAATGAATCAGACTTCATCCTCGAAGTCCGCTGTTGCGAATAACTTTGGGTAATGCTCCCGCATCTCGTCGTTCGGCTCCCAAGTCCATTCAAAAACCTTGCGGTGCTGCCACCATACCTTCACTAAATCATCAACCTTGTTACGTGAGGTTTTCGTCTTCATGTCAAGGATCGCTATAAGTCTCTCCATGTAGTTCAGGTGTTCATCCACCTGAATTCCCTCAAATGGAACCACTACGGAATAATCAACCAAATGTTTACGCAACTGCATGACATGAAAAGTACTATGAATTTGACTAAGCTCCCCTGGAAGATCAAGTCGATACGTTACCCTTCCCACCTGGGATATAACCCTAAAAGGATCGATATACCTGGGGACCAACTTTCCTCGCTTCCTGAATCGAACAACACCTTTCCAAGGTGACACCTTTAGGAGAACCATATCCCAACTTGAAACTCCAAGTCTGATAGATGCTTGTCGACATAACTCTTCTGCTAACTCTGATCTATCTGAATTCTACTACAAACCTGTTGAATCAACTCAGTCATCTTGAGTATGACCTCGGTACTCCCCATGACTCCCTGACCGACCTTGCCCCAGCATATCGAGGTCCCACATTTCCTCACATAGAACATCTTAAAAGGAGGTCGTTCAATGCTGGCATGGTAGCTATTTTCATATGAAAATTCTATTGGATTTTAGTATACTACAACATCCTATGGTGCACATACAACCGTTAATGCTTTGGATCTATGTTTTCTCTAATTATACATGCAATATTGTTTCCAAAGCATTGAGCCTACAACTAGCATACAATTGACATAAATAACATAGAATTGAGTCATGAAATTACCTTTTTGTTGTAGCTTGTAGTTTTGGCCTTTAAGAACTTAGCACCTCAAATGTGATGCCTCAAATGGTTCACAATCACCATGAACAAAGGAAGACTTGAGAGAGAGGCTACTTATCACACAAAATCGTTTATCACTCTTCTTAGAATGCATGGGGACCGATTTTGGTGACTATGGGTTCATTTTATAGTGTGGCAAAGTCTAGGGTTACATCCATGCAAACCCTAATTCACATGAACCTTCATATTACTTAGGCTCCATGGGTTAAACCTTCATGGACTATCCATGGACTATCATATTGGTTTAGCCTATCCTAAATAACCATGGATCATTGGCCCACACTATAAGAATCATTGATTTACTTAATCAGTCCCCGTATATTTAATTAGTCTCTTTTGATCACTAAATTAATTCCAAATTAATTCTTGATCAATACTAATCAAATAATATGATTTCATATTAATATATTAGAACTTATAATATACTAATAAATCACAAATAACCTCTTCTCAAAAGTCCATCCTAACAAATTACTCTGGTGAAGGCAACCCAAATGGACCATGCTACTCTCGGGTCAAGTACATACCAATTATAGTTATAGGCTTAGACACCTAATCCAACAAATTCCACTAACGGAAGATACGTATCCCAACCAACATCGAAATCCAGAACACACACCCCCAACATATCCTCGAATGTCTGGATGGTTCGCTCGCTCCGACCATTCGTCTACGGGTGTAAGCTCGTGCTAAAATGCAGACAAGTACCCAAATCGTCGTGGAATCTCTTCCAAAATCAGGAAGTAAACCGGACGTTCATGTCAGAAACCACATAACCAACACCCCATGTCGTGCCACGACCTCTTTGATGTAACCTCAGCCAACTTTTCCGTAGAGATACTCTCTTGGATCGGGATAAAATGCGTGCTCTTGGTCAATCAATCCATGATGATCCAAATCGAATCCACACCAAACACAGCCCGAGTCCACTTTGTAGTTAAGTCCATGGTAATCTCCTCCCATTTCCAAACGTGAGTATCCAATGAGTGCATCTTGCCGTGAGGTCGCTGATGCTCAGCCTCGACTTTTCTGCAAGTCAAGCACCTCTCGATGCACCAAGCTACATGCTGCTTCATGTAGGCCAACCAATAGTCAGCAAGAAGATCTCTGTACATTTTTTTCGCCCCAGGATGAATGGAGAATCTCGATTTGTGCGCCTCCTCCATCTGGACCTGACGTACATTACCCAAATACGGAACCCTCAATTTCCGATGGAGAGTCAGTAAACCCTGTGTATAATAGTCAAAGGAAGCCACTTGACCCACAATGCGCTCACTCTTTTGGTGCTCTTCCTTTATAGCCTCAACCCGTGCCTCCTGAATTCGCTCCAAGAGTGGGGTAACCATTATCATCCTCATACAAATATCCCTGATTAGGTCGCGACCTCCTTATGGATAAGAGCATCGGCCACCACATTGGCCTTCCCCGGATAGTAAAGGATCTCACAATCATCATCCTTCACTAGATCCAAGCACTGACGTTGCCTCATATTCAGATTCGGCTGATCCATCAAGTACCCCAGGCTCTTGTGATCAGTGTAAATAGTACAGATGACCGCATAAAGGTAATGTCACCAAATCTTGATGGCAAAAACCACAGCCCCCAGCTCCAAATCGTGTGTCGGATGGTTCGCCTCATGAGGCTTTAGTCGCTTTGAGGTGTAAGCAAGAACACGACCCCTTTGCATCAAGAACGCACCCAATCCCGTGATAGACACATCACAGTAAACCACAAATTCCTCCACACCCTCTAGCAAGGTCAGAATTGGTGCCTCGCACAATCTCTGTCTTATGGTCTAAAATGTTGCATGCTGCTTAGGCCCCTAGCAAAAAGTGGCAATCTTCTTCGTCAGTCAGGTCGGAGGAACCGCTATCTTGGAGAAATCATGAATAAATCTTCGGTAAAATCCTACCAACCCAAGGAAACTCTGAATCTCGGATGGAGACCTCGGAACTTCCCACCTCATCACGACCTCCACCTTGGCTGGATCGACCAGAATACCATTCTGGTTGACAAGGTGCCCCAAGAACTGCACGTCGCGCAACTAGAAATTTCACTTAGAGAACTTTGCACACAGCCTCTCCTTTGTCATGGTCTCCAACACCTCTCGCAAGTGCTCTTCATGTTGTTCCTGTGTCTTGGAATAGACCAGGATGTCATTGATGAATACAATTACAGAATGATCCAACATCAGTCGACACACGTGGTTCATGAGGTCCATGAATGCAGCTGGAGCATTGGTGAGCTCGAAGGGCATCACCACGAACTCGTAATGGCCATAGTGAGTCCAGAAGGTCGTCTTCTACACATCGTCCTCTCTGACCCTCATCTAATGATAACTCTAATTTAGATTAATCTTGGAAACCAAGACGTACCCTGAAGCTGGTCAAACAAGTCATCAATCCTCGTGATTAGGTAACGGTTCTTCACCGTTAGCGTATTCAACTCCCGGTAGTCAATACACATCTGATACGACTCGTCCTTCTTCACAAACAAGATCAACGCACCCCAAGGCAAACTACTCGGTCGGATGAATCCCTTTTCTAACATATCATACAGTTGTATAGACAACTCCTTCATCACTAGTGGATCTAACCGATATGGGGCTTTGGCTATCGGAGCTGCACCAAACCACTAATGGGCGATCCAAGTCACCCGAAGCCTCACCAAACCGCTTACTAAGCGCAAGGGACACAAAAGAACAGGTAGCCCACGAATCGAAAAGAACCACATCAGGAATACCGTTCACAAGAAACGATCCTAGAACATAACACAAAAATATAAGCAGATAAATCAATATAATAAAGACTTAAAGAGAAGAGATATACCCTTCACCACATCTAGTGTAGCACGAGCCTCCTCGGCAATCAGATGGAAATTTCTGCTCCTCACAACCGACACATCTGCATTGCCCTGGTGGCCATCGGTGATTCGTAAGGTAGTTGGAGATGGTGCTGCTACTGGTCCTCCCACTGCTAAAATTGGGCAGTAGACCTTTTTTGGCCCCTTTGATTGCAATGAATTCAAATCAGGTCTATTTGGATGGTAGTGATAGGAGCAGTACAATCCTTGCTCAAGTTCCCCGTCTTGCCGCACTTGTAGCAGCCCGAACCACCTGCTTTGCAAAACTTATCATGCGACCTGCCGAATTTGCCACAATGCTTTGGCCCTACCGACCCTTCAACCTAGATTCAAACCCCCTGGGTTTCTTCGCCGAATCCCTAGTCACCTGTCGATTCTCCGCCTTCCTCTTCCCTAAATGCTCCAAATCAATCTCTCGCTCCCTTGCCCTGAATATCATCTCATCGAGGGTCAGGCAGACAGAAAACTAACAAACACCCTGATGTCCGATCTCAACATAGCATCATATCGGGTCTTCCTCATCCCCTCATATGCCACATATTGGGGCACCAAAAAGGCTCTCTCCCCGAACATGGCAGTGATCTCTACTACAGTCTCAGTTATCTGCCTCATGTCAAGAAACTCCCTGGCTAACTGTTTCGACTCAACAGCCGGTGCACACTTTGCTCAAAACTGGATCAAAAAATCTATCCAGTTTATGGCCTCGATGGTTAGGGATCCCAAAGCATCGATGACATTCTCCCACCAATCTCGGTCTCACTCCCTCAAACATCCTGCAGCTAACCGAACCTTCGACCCCTCGGTGCAGAAGTTCGTCATCTGATCACACTTAATGTCAGCTATCCAACACCTATTTGTGATGGGGTCCTTCACCCCAAGGAAATTTGTTGCGTTACATCCCTAGAAATCCTTGAAGGAGAGTGTGGGGTCCCAGACTGGCTAGTGGCTAGATCGGTCCAGAAAGCCTGAAGGCGATCCTCCATTAAGTCGATGATACCCCCCTTAATCAAACCGAATATCACTGGGGTTGCATCAAGAATGCCTCTAGTAATCTCTGATGCAATGAAATCTCATAATCCCTCGTCAATTGGTTTAGAGCCCGTGCCCGAATGTTCACAGATGAGAATGTTCACACTCTCGATTTCCCTGGATTCATCGTGGCCTTCTTGGCATCGGGCATAAATCTTGTGCTTTTAGTAGTACGGGCCCAATACTACCTTCAACACCTATTTATACCCTCCTTAAGGACTACCCCAACTTCTCTAAGTCACTCTTCCTAACTAATACGTTTTCAACTATAAGGCATCCTACGCACGAACTATTTCAGAGGGATTCCCTTAGACTTCCTCCCTCACCGCTCTCTGCTATCAGCTGTAGAAAGAACTTCTACAAGTACTACCTAACTACTACATGACCACAGTTACCTACTACTAGTACTAGCTAATTGTTTGAATGACAGGTCCCACAATAAAACGGTTGGACTTAAACAAGATTCGCATAACAGAGTTAAGCCTATCCTTCTAAAATTATCCAATCACAATAATATGTAACCCAACGTATTCATCGACTAGTTAGTTAGTACCAACAAATTTTGTAAAGCACAAAGCATGTAGTATTCGAGCATCAGGCAATTCAACTCAAAACATACCCTATACAGGCCATCCTAACAAGTAAATGATCTAATCCTAGCATGCAAATCTAAAATCTCATACATATAGGCATCTATCCTAGCATTCTATCATGCAATTTTGAGCAGACCCTTATCCCTTAATCTAGCAAGAAATTCTCATATCATATCATATAACTCGTATTGGTATTTTGGGAAAACTTACTTGAGCTCGGCTGATTGCATGCATCACACCCTTTGTCTTATGTTAAAAATCCTTAGATTAAAATGTTTCCATTTATGAAAAACCTACCAAACCCTCGATTTGAGTCCAGACACACCCGATAGTATGCCCACATCCCTTAAACAAAGGCTCTGATACCAACTTGTAATAGCCAAAAAATACATATAAAATTGTCATTTTATAGTTCATGTAAAACGTACGGTAAGCATATCAAAATAGTCAAAAACATGTCATGGCAAAATGTTATTAGAGTACAAATTTCGAAAATCTCTAAGTACGAAAAACATAGAGTGATGCGGTGCAATCAGACCGGGCCCTTCCCCTTCGATCTGGAAGTGCCTGAAACATAAAATAAAATTGTAAGCACAAAGCTTAGTGAGTTCCACCAAAATACCACATACTAAACACATATACTTCCAAGCATATCTGGGTGCTTGCCTACCCCTTCGGTCTATTTCAACCGGATACCTTAAAGCATATATGGGTGCTTGCAATCCCATTCAGTCTATTTCAACAAAATACTATCAAGCATATTTGGGTGCTTGCAATCCCCTTCGGTCTATTTCAACCGGATACTATCAAGCATATATGGGTGCTTATAATCCCATTCGGTCTGTTTCAACCGAGTACCGGGTCTATTGCACCCCAATCACTAACATACAATATCAAGATCACTTAACTCACCTTACTATAAATATCAACAAATATTGGCATACCAGAAATTATCTCAAAAACAATCATCTTACTATAAGCATCAACTTGTGGGACGACATTGGTGCCTTCGACCCACGCATACAACGTAGGTAACTCACCTCTTGATCTAAAATCAACTATTGTTGCTCTCACTATCAGCTACACTAGTGCTAATGCACACCTAGATAATCATGCCAGACAAAACTTAGATCTGACCTTCAAAACCAAGAGTTGACCAAAGTCAACTTAGGTGAAAAGTCAACAGGAAGGGTCAAAGGTCAACTTTCTCCTTATCTCACCCTCACGTCATGACCACTAAAGCTCACGTCATGAGGAAAGACTCCAATCAGACTAACTCATCGAGTCGACTTAGCTTCACTTGTCCAATAATATTCTCAAATCGGGACAACTGCATAGCTTACGTCGCGATGTTCCATTTCTCACGACATGAGGTCAGTTCTGACCAACTTTGAGCATTAAGCTCTTAATCCATTAAGGCATACGTTGGGACTTTCCAAAACACCTTCCTCGACCCTAAGGACCATAAAAAGTATAGCTTTTTAGTCATGCTTGTCTAATGCATGACTTAAACACCATCTATGTCAAAAGAAGGGTATTAAGATCAAGACTCAAGCTTGGAGTACAAAACCTACACCAAAATTTAGATCCAAGGATTCTCATATAGAAGATGTATTAATGATCCATAAAGTTGGCAACTTTATGGATCTCATGCATGTTAAAACACAAAACCATGCATAGAAAAGTTCAAAAGCTTAGATCTAGCATGCTTAAGGCAAAAAGATAGGAGCTTTATGACTTAGAATTGCTCACAAGCTCAACAAATCCAAAAGGTAGAAGCTATATTGCCAAAATGAAACACCATAAGAGCCTTCTTCCAATTCAAGGTCCAAAAACTCCAAGTAAGGTCTTCAAATTCACCAACAATGGTCCAAGGACTTAAGTAGGTCGAAATTAGGGTTTTTAGGGGCTAGATAGTGAGAGAGTCTGAGGATGGGCGTTCCTAGCCCTCTAATTCCATTAAATAATCAAAAATTAGGGTATTGGGTCATCAGACCTAGTTCACATCGTGAGACCTTATGCCTCACGTTGTGAGGGTCATGGATATAGGTCAAATGGTCAATGGACATTGATATGGGCATATTTAGTTATAAAATTCATGCATTATCTTAATACTTTATGTTGTTTTTGTCTCATTTATTGAACAAAAGGTGCTTAATTAGCTTAAATATTTCATTTTCAGCACCAAAGACATGCTCGGATGGAAAAGGAAGCGGAATTGGCGATTGGACGCTTGGATCTTGGATTTTGAAGAAAGAAGGACGTTGCTGGACAGCTTGACCCCTTGTCAGTGTTTTGGGATTGGACGCTTGGATCTTGGATTTTGAAGAAAAAAGGTGCTTAATTAGCTTAAATATCTCATGAACCGTAACTCCGATTTACGAGATTCAAAATGTTCTTAAAAGTAGACACAATTTCAGACGACTTTCGTGTTTTGAGAAAATGCTGATTCCAAACCTACTCAGCGAGTAGGGTCGATTACTCGGCGAGTTGTATCGAACTTTCGCGATTCTGGACGCGTTGACTTGCGGTACACGGGTTTTAAGTGATGTACTCGGCGAGTAGGTCACTGGACTCGCCGAGTAGCCTCTGTTTTGTGAAAATCTATATAAAGGGACTTTCAGATCGATATCATAGCATGGAGAGAAACCCTAGGAGGCTGAGAAACGATTGGAAGTGCTGCTAGGTCATGAGGAACTAAAGAATCAACCCTACATTCAATTGTGAAGAGAATCAAGACAATTTTGGTTTATTCTTAGTAAATTTTTGATTTGAATCATGTTTACATACTTTGATTTCGTTTTTGAGTTTATGTTTACTACAATCATGAGGTAAAAACTTATTCTTCTGTTAGGGTAGACAATTTTGTGAACATGGATTGATTATTTGAGTAGGATTAATTTTAATTGGTAATTATGTTTTGTTGAGCTTGTTAAAGAACCTTATGTGTTGACAATAACTATTATTCTGTTAATAAATCAGTAATTAAGTTGTATGAACATCTCTTAGTTATTAATTTCATATGATTTATTGTGACCACATAGTTGTATGTCTAGGAATAACGAACGTGAAACTAGAATTAACTAGAAGATAGGTAAGTTAATGTGTAAGCTTGTTGGATAAACATCGATAAGAGGTTAATTGAACGGCCAATTTAGTTAACCACTACAAGTCTTACTTAACCCGAATCAATAATCTAGGAAACCCGTTAATTTAGACAACTGGCCATTGCTTGAGTTAATTTGTTTTCTAAGAATTAGGAATAGCGAACGTGAACCTAATTATCTTAATCGGTAGCCAATGAAGAATTAATCCGATACATTAAAATCATCCAGGGGAAAAAATGAGTCGTACCTAAACAGAAGTCCTCTTTATTATTGAATTTAGTTAAATCTTTGCTTTTCTAGTTCTTAGTCTAAGTAATAGTTAGTAAGTTTCTAGTCTTGTAAAACTAGAGAAAACCCATTTTCTATTACTTGTTTTATTTAGATAATATTAGAATTTATTTTAATTGTTTACCGTTCCTTGTGTTCGATACCCAACTTATTTAACTATACCACAATTGATAGGTCCACTGCCTTTGTGTGTTTATTTTATAATTAAAAGTAGGTTTAAAACTAGTTGAGTTTACACACATTAGACATTTTCACATCGTGACCACTATGGCTCATGATATTAGCCTCCTCCAAAATTCAAAAATTCAAGAATTTAAGTACCTCGAGTATTTGGATGCTACAGGTTCCATTACTCAATTTTATTGCTTCAACTATTCCTCATATAAAAATATGAACGTAGGCGAAAACTGTGCGTCAATTTGAGTCCGTACGCAAAACTTATGAAGAAATAAGTGAATCCTTGACATAAGGAAATATGTTTGTGTTTCTATTTGCCTTGAGAAAACAGGATCGTGGTTTTAGGTCTACACACACCAAAATCTCGATTTTTTTCAAAATAAGACTCTACTTTGCATAGTTCTTGAAGACTCTTTTTTGATTCACTATGCACCATTTATATAGGTTCTCACATATGATTAGGAGGTGTTTTGTTATCCAAAAACACTCATTTTAGTCCATTAAGTGCTCATTGAAACCTTTCAAGAACATGATGGTCTTTAAGCTTTAAATGAAAGTTTATCTAGTCTATTTTCCAATTGCACATTTTAAAACTCACATAGTTTGTTCCTAACTCAATGAATGCCCAAATGAATGTTGTTATGTACATAAAACTACAAAAAAATCCATTGTAAGTGCTTATTTTAACTATGGAATCCTTAATTTCATTATTACACTTTAAATAATTATAAACAGTCAATTGAAAGGGTTAAGAGCTCAATAACACTCTACCAATATGACTTGTTCCCAGATCATTCAATATTTCATTGGGTGTTATCAAGCATATCAAACATTTGTAGCACAATTCAATCCAATATCAAGATCTTAACACTAAAGGGATTGCACAATTCCATAACAAATTTCTAAAATGACCTTATAGCCAAATATTCATTAAATTCAACTGAAGATCATTCAAGTCTTCATGTTTTTACATTTAAATCATATTACTAGTATCAACTCATGTATATACTCATCAAATTCTCACATACAAAGGATTCCATTGTTTTTTTTTCATAATTTCTACAAAATCAACTAAAACCCATGCTTATACTTGATTCTACCATCATGGATGAATTTGAGTATTCATGTTGGATTTGATGCCATCAAATATCATTTAGGTCATAGAATCCAATCCCATTTCATCACCAATTGCAATATCTTTAAGTTGGGTTTTATAGGTTTCATGGAGATTTTTACCGAAATCAACAAATCCATTAATGGGATGATTGGATTGAGATTAGAATCATGGAAAGAACCCAAGGGAGGTTAGAAAACCAAACTCTAATCATCAGTTGGAGTCAAAATCAACATTAGGGTTCTACCCAAACCTTAAATTCGAAATTTAAGGGTAATAGAGAAGAGATTACACATAGCAAGCTTTTGATTCCTCTTTCTTTTGCTTTGATGCTGAAATCTTGCTTGATTCAGGTGGAGAAAGGATAAATAATCTATATAAGGGAGCTTCCCTTGGCTGAAAATCACGTTTGGAAGAGGAACAGAGAGGGTGCATCTTAGTTCCCACTTTTCTTCACATTTGGTCCCTCTAGTTTACATCTTTTGTCAAAGTTACCACTACTTCATTTATGTTCTCGTTTGTTTAAAAAAAAAAGTTAACATAACAAGTCCTTTATAACATTCGAATCTAGAGGTACATTATATTTTATTAAATTTTGGCTTTTGAGATTCGCCACAACATGGAGAATGATCGCCACGCATGGCGAGGCACTTTTTCTTGCGGGTAGATTTTGACCTACCACGACGTGGCCACCACTGATGTTTTAAACCCAAATTTTTTAGGTTTTCCACCTTATTTGAAGGAATGGGGAGGCTAGGATTTGCTCATCCTCAGCCTCCACCACTATCCTTAGCTCTGAAGAAATCCTAATTCCTTTTCCTCCATTAGTTAAGCGTACTTTGGTAATTTTGGGAGATTTTGAAGGAAGGAGAAAGAAGGAGTAAGCTAAGGGTCATTAAGCAAGTTCTCATTCCTCTTTCTATCACCTTTCTAGACCTTTGTAAGTGTCCTAGACTCCACCTTTATGTTTCTAGGTTCCTGGATCTTGAGTTTTGTCCCATTTTCTTCTTGTTCTTGTTATTTGGGATGGTAAGATCCCATAAAGATTGCAACTTTATGAATTTTTGGGTTATTTGGAGTGACTAATGGTTTGAATATGAAGTATGGTGGATAAGTTGAACCATGCATGAGATGTTGGTCATAATCCCCAATTTTGACCTAATATGAGCTCAACACATGTATTGGATATGAATATATATAAAGCACCAACTTTTAGGTTAGTTTTGGTGTTAGAAACTCTTCTAGAGTTGATGGAGTTGGAAATTCTGAGATTAAGTGCTTATTGATTAAGTCCATGTCATGTTTTGCCTTGTCGGACCTAGAGTTTGAGATGTTGATCCCTTGTGGAGTCTTAAGGGATAAAGTTGGAAACTTTATCCACCTAGACCATAAAAAGGACCAGATCTAAGCTTTAGAGCTCTTAGAATCGAAGGAAAAAACTTAACCCATTAAGTTGTTTTTGAACCTATTGCCCACGGCGTGAACCTAAGTTCCATGGCATGGCGAATGGGGATTTAGCGTTTGGTTTGTCGTTTGCGGGTCATGACGTGGATAAGGATGGCCACGGCATGGCAAGTCAACTGAAGTCAAGTTTTACCGTTAACTTTTGATCAAATTCCTTGTTTTGGAAAGAGAGCTAAGAGTTTACCTTATGTGTTAGTATAGGTGGTGTATATCATCTGTTTTCTTGGCAGTGAACGGTACTTGTTGTTTATCGTCTGATAGGTGAGGCTTCTTACTATACTTGTAGGTCGAAGGCACTAATGATGACCCACTGGATTGTGTTATATAGAATGCTAGTTGCCTTTGTGATACTGGCATAGAATACCCTGAGGGTAGCCCATGCCAATTTCATGAAAGACCATGGGGGTAGCCTATGACACTAGGTTGTAAGACCATGGGGTTAGTGTGAGTCCCAAATTAGGTTTGATGTATCAATCAGATTCACTTGATGGTGCGGAATCCCAATCAAGTGAATGATGCAAAATAGAATTATTGGATTAGTGTCTAAGTCCATAACTATTTTGGTATGTATTTGACCCGATGGTGCATGGTCCTTTTGGGTTGCCTTCACACTGGTGACTAGACATGATGATTGTTGAGGAGAGAGGTTGGTTTATTGTTAAAAATAATAAATTAGGGTATAAATATGATTTGTTAATATATTATATGAATAATATATTAATTTGGAATCATATTATTAATTAGTATTTAATCAGAAATTAATTTAGAATTAATTTTGGGATTAAAGGAACTAACTGAAAGTGTAGGGGCTATTTGTAATTATTCAATAGTTGAGGCTTTGGGCCATTGGATCACCTTTATTAAGGCTTGAACGAAAATCCTAGAAGGATCTAGGAGTTTTCGTCCAAGGGCTTAAGGAAAGGAGTCCATGGACTTGCTTAGGCCCTAAGCTAAGGGATTAGGGTTTACACCTTGAAACCCTAGTTAGCCTTAACTATAAATAGCACCCTAAGGCACTAAGATTTCGTCCAGGCCTTGGGAAACCCTAAAAGGGACGAAATCTAGGGCAAGATACTCTTCTCTCCTCTCTCCCATATTCATCCGTTCACCTAGTGTGTTTGTGAGCCATTAGAGGTACTACACTTGTGGTACTTGCTTTCAAGAGCTAAGGAAATTCAAGGAACTAGTTGTTATTGCTATATAACAACAAAAGGTATGTATTCTATTTTTATATATGAATTTTGAAAATAATAGTAGCATGCCAGGTTTCTTTTTGTGTTCATAAAGTTGTATAACTAATAGTGAAAACATAGATCCAACTCTAGGGTTGCATGCACACATATGATTGTTTGTATAAAACCCATTAGTGGTATCAGAGCCATTGGTTTTTGTTTTCAGTTAGCATTATTCTAATGTATGAACTTGACATATTAGGGTTTATGGCTAATAAACCCTGGAGGCTTGATTTTCGAAATTAGGGTTTCTAAACCCTAGATTTCGAAATTTTTGGTAAGATTTCCTAAACCTTTTTCTTTGGCCCCAAGATTTCGATTTTAGGGTTGTCTAACCCTAGAATTTCGAAATTGCCTCCTTCGCCAAGATTAGATCCTAAATTTTAGGGATTTGGATAATGCCATATCTTGTAATTATCCTTTAAATGTTTAAATTTGGTAATTAAAGATTTTGAATTATCTCATCCCATAATTTCGAATTCTAGGGGATTTAAGGGATTAGGTTAAATTAATTGTTTAATTTAAAAGATATCCTTACCAAAATAAAAGATAATTGTCAAATTAATTAGATAATCATTTCTTTATGTGATAAACTTGATTTATTTGAATTATTTGATAGATTATCTTGTAAGAAATTGAATTAGGTCATATTTAGATAATTACTAATTAATTGGTTAATTATTATTATTTGTAATTTGATCTGGAATGTTCTTGCTTATGTTTTGAAAAGTTTCAAAACTTGCCCTCAAGTTTTGGAATTTAAATTGTTTGATTAAAAGGTTTAATTTTGAAAAAGTCTAAATTCTAAAACCCTACTTTTGAAAAGTTCAAATTACACCCTTAAGGTTTTATTAAATTAATTAAGTGTATAATTAAAAGAGAGTTAATAAATTCATAATGATATGGTTTATATTTAATTAAATTAAAAGTGTAATTTATAAAATTAAACCACCTAGTATTTTAAAAGTGTAAAATACACCATTATACTATGTATAACATTAAAAGTCTAATATTATATATGTATAACTTAAATGCTAGTCTTACCGTTAGTAGGCCTCACTCACGAAGCCGATCTGTAAGGGGGGTATAAGGTTATGGCCTATAAAATGGCCGTTTAATGGGTGTCCACTCTCACCCACCTCTTCCTTGATTGGTGGAGGGTCGTTAGCCGAATGGGTAGGATAGGGCAAACCCTTTCCATTAAAAGTATAATGAAGTATAAAGTAACTAAATGTTTTTACAAAATTCCCAATCTTAGTTACTTTAGGCAAAAGTGAATTGATGCAATTCCATGAAATTACACTTTGTGCCCTTGCGAAGACGTTAGTGGAGCGTGTGTGGTTAACCGACACATTAAATGGTTCTAAGCAAAGGTAGCAAAGGGTGACTCAATGTTTGTCATAGTTCGGTGGAGCGTGTGTGGTTAACCGGCACATCGAATAGGTGACTGTAACATTGGGGGCACCATGTAAGTTTGCATGGTTATTCACACCCTGTTTTGTGATCCTCGGCATCCCAGTCACAAATCGAGGGGTATGTCGAGATTTAAACATGCCATTGAAAAGTTAAATGAATCTCAAAAGATCTAGGAGTTTTCAATAATGGTGGAAATTGGTAAATCGTCATTTACCTACCTTCAAATATTCTGCAACTAGATTACGGCATCCCTCTTCTAGGTTGTAGAGTATCGTGTTGGATTCTAGCCTTGATGTTTCATTTGGGTGTCACATAAAGGATTCGAATCAACTTAACTTGAATTTTCTCCCGTTTTGTAGATGTCAAAGTATGACATCTATGGTCTTCCCAAATCCCGTGGAACAAGCTTTCCACATGAAGATGATATTCTGCAATATGATCGAGGAACAAGAGATCATGCTTCACTTCCTCCACCTCCTCCAATTATTCTCCCTAACCCACAAGTTCGAAGCCTTGAAAAGTTCAAACTCACTCAAGCCCTTTTGGCAAGTAAACATGAAGATGGGAAACCTATGTGTGCACACGTCTTAGAGATGAAGTCACACATCGATAGGTTAAGGATGTTGGGTGTCGAGATTTCAGGCGAGTTGGTTGTTGATTGGGTTCTTCAGTCACTTCCTGAATCATATAGTGAGTTCGTTAGAGAGTACTATATGATGCATCACGACGTGACCCTCATTGATCTCACCTATTTTCTTATAGCTGCTGAATCAGCAATGATTTGGCGTGCTGGTCAAGAAAATTTGTCTGGTGAGTCAAACTCCCAAACTGCAATAGGCACTGGCAACATCGGAAGTCTAGAAAGAACTAAGTCTATGATTTTCCGATGTGCTGTGCTAAAGGAGTCCATTTGCTTTTATTGCCAAGAGAAGGGGCATTGGAGACGAAGCTGCCCTAACTACCTGAGAAATCTAAGAGATGGGAGAGTCAAGATGCATGGCTCTACTTCAGGTAAAATCCATTAACTAACTCTTTTAAGTTCCTATTCTAGATTCTTAATACATGATGTAATAAGATTACATTTTGATGTTTTATAGGATCGAAGAAAAGAGAGGAAGCTTAAGGGAAGAAGTGAGCTGAATCTAATCGTGAAGAAATGGATTTCGATCGCATTGCTTGAAGATTAGAATTTTGAGCTACTATTTGGAGTTAGAATAGATTGCTATGAACTATGTATTAACATAGTTTTCAATTGAATTGCATTGTAAGGAAAATTTTTTCCGCAATAAAATAAATCTTGATTTTATATTATTTATTTATCCTTGCAATGGCGTGTATGAAAAATTGATGTTTGAATGTTACAGTTATTAGCAATAATGGATTATGTTATTTGTGGAAATGTCAAGAATTTACCAAATAGGGAGAGTTTCTCATCGCCCAAGTTTCAATTGGACAGAGACTTGGAATCATGCAACTTGGTTGCATGATGAATGAGAAATTTTATATTTGGAAATTAGACTAATTCATTGACAAAATGTCAAGTGAAGGACTAGGAGATTGAGTACACAAAGTTATGTGTTGATCAAGTCCACCATAAGAGTGACAAAGATATTCGTCATGATTACTAAAGGTTTAGTAAATATGATTATACTTATAAGATTAAGTGTAATTCTGAGTTGATTGAAAGAGCTTCAATCAATAGCAGAACGGATAAGAAGAATCAAGTAGGTAGAAAGATAAAAGTTTCTCTATTCTAAGAAGAAGGGAGAGTACCTTTTATTATGTTTTATGACATGTCTTAATGATTAAGAACCATATCTCAAATGATCCTCTAAATGAGTCTTAGTACAATTGTATGTCTGAGAAGAGGAATCAAGAATTGAAGAAATGGTCAAATCAAGAAGTCAATCATACTTCGTTCCGAAAACAAGTCTTAGAGTTAAGATTGTGACATTGAGTGACAAGTCTTAAGAAGGTTTATAACATTCATCAAATGTGGAAAGTTGTGATGTCTTGGATAAGACAAAGACCAACTAGGACCAATTTTGTGAAGTGTTTTGTCTTGATAAAAGCTACACTAACTCTTGAATATTTGTTTGTCGAGAAATGTTTATTGACAAGAGAATCTTATATGTCAAGGAGTCAGTGGGAGTTTTAATGATCTTGAAAAAGGTTTCAAGAACTAATCAAGAATAAACCTTATCGATCATCACTAGTACACGACTTGAGGTTTATAACCTATCATGTTGACATTATTTTGTTTATGTACCATTCCAATTGAGTTAATTATGCATGTGAGTTCTATAAGTTCTCATTTGAACGCATAAAAGGCAAGCACCTTGATCAATGAAAAGTACGTTGATAGGAAGGGTGAGCTGCTTAACTACTTGGAAGACATGTTAGGCACTCGTGTTACCATAAGGCAAGAAATCAAGATTGAGATAGTTCGGTCCATATGAGTTTGGATTTGTCGCAAACTTTGGTTTTGACAAATTCGCATGGATAGGAACACATACACCATTAAAATCTAAGTTTCATAAGATTCCCTCCTTCATTAAAATGACTGTGAGGAAATGCTTTCACTAAGAGAGATTTTAAGAAGATAGTGATTGTGAAAATTGTATTCTCGAATTCGATTATGGTTACGGTATCCCTTTCCATGATTCGAATTGTGAGATTTGGCAATTAGTCTGAATTGTTTAGACACACATATGAGCTATCTAAGGCAAAGGTGTATAACTTTGAGAAGCTTAGATAAAGGATTATCAAAGCATTAGGTATTAGAAATATGAACTTAAGAAATTCAATAGGTATTGTTTTCTGGAAGTTAAGTTGTTTTCTGAATACATGTCAAAGCTAGTGGGAGCATAAGTGTTATGCTTATATGATAATAATCATCATGATAGTGGGAGCATAAATGTTATGCTTGTATGATTTTTATGGCAAGTATTGCAAGTTAGCAATATTAATTATAGAAAACAAGAGTTATACTTTGCAAAGTTGTAAGGGTTGAAAAGTTGTTTTGCTATAATTAAGGGAGAGAATATTATGCTTCATTTCAAATCTAAAGGCTTAGGTTATGGAATGTTAACAAATTTAGTCAAGGATACATAGTGCGTTCTCAAAATTTCAATTATGATTATGGCATCCCTCTTCATAATTCGAATTATAAGAACGTGACACATAAGATATTATGGCAGAAGATTGATAAAGTATCGTATCTTTGTGTAAGACATTATGCATCGAGTCCCATATGCTTCGGGTATAGGATTGATTACTAGTGCTATTATATTTGACCATTCTAAAATTTTCCAAATGTCTAGCGCATTTAGAGGGAAAAAGGACTAGAATCAATTTTTGACTAAAATAATTAAACAACTATCATAGGACGATCCAAAGCTCGCCAAGGATTGGTCGCTTGTGAGTAGTTGGAAGTATGGTATTGGATGGACCATATCGACATTATTATAAATAGATAAGATTCTATTAAGAATGAGTTGCCATATGGAAAATATGGAAATGTTTCCATATTGGGAGCTGATTATTGAGAATCTATGTCTAGATTAGAAACTTTTATGCAAGAAGGATGTTCAAAGGAATGTACCTTGAGTGAGAGACATCATATCTATAGAATTATTTCTGATAGATATTGGCCAAGTCTTGATGATTTTGAGCTATGAATTTACGAAATGATCATCGCATAAAATGTTAGAATCTAGCATATTCTATAAGTGGCAAGAATTTGATGTTCTCACACTTGTGATAAGGATTGGGAGTTGTGAAATGAGTATGATTGGAAATGTGTTCATTTGATCTGTTTCACAAAGTAAGGACCATAAGTAAACATTGTGTGCATGTTGAGAGCATGGGACAAGTGTAGTAATAATTCAAGAAAGAAGTTGATTACCCGAAACAACAAATAATGAGTAATCAATATGGTGATTAAATAAAATGTTTTATTTATACCCATAGTTTGGGGCCATACTGGATTAGTATTATTCTTGTGTTTTACTTTGCATGTTTTGACTTCCTGAATAATTAATCAAATTATTCGAACGCACCACAGTCGTTCATATGTTGGAAGTAGGTATGAATGAAGACTGTCGTGAATTGGTGTGTGGATTGTCTAAAGTGTATTAGACATAAGCAAATGTTTGTTGCAACGTTCATGAGTGCTTATGAATATGATTTGAGCATTGGATTAAATCCACGCTCACTTGGATCACTTCATGGATTTTATCACAAGTGATTGGTGAGACGATAATATCTTATATTCTTGAAACCGAGATGTGTAAGTTGTATCTTGCGAGTCGGTTACACATTGATAATATGTAAACGCACCAGTAACTTGGTGTTATAAAACATATTGTTGTGTGTGATTCGGTAAGTGAGTGCAAGAAAGCATTGAATCAAAGTTTATCCGTTCCTTTCGGCTCAGAAACTCTGCTTTGGCGGAGCCCGGTTTTCAAGAAAACCCGTTGTAAGTAAGTTATGCCTACCCTATCTTTAGTATAGCTTACGATTTAATATAGTAATGTTATTAGGACCTTATAATAAGTATTTGGGCTATTATTATGGGTTATATAAGTATCATATAATATCTTTTAACCACTCTCGGTACGGGGGTTCAGGTTTGGAGGGCTACTTGGGTTGCTGGATTGAGAAGTGCTTATATGCTGAAATGATCCTGCCCTCCGGTGTTCCATGTCTGGCCTCGTCTGTATATAGTGGGTGAAAAGTATTGTGTTAAAGCTTATATAATAGTAATAATATCTGTAACACCGTAAATTTTCAAAACAATTTTTCATTTTTCCAAAATCACATAATGTATCACATCACAAATCAAAATCCATAATCAATTCTGTTTTCAAAAACAAATCCCAAGATCTCTGATATAAAAATCTCCATCAGTGTGTGTGTACGTGTCAAGCCGTCGCCTTCCCACGGTCCTCGCTAGTACCTGAGACATCAAACATAACAACTGTAAGCATAAATGCTTAGTGAGTTCCCCAAAATACCACATACTACAAATACGCCACTCGAGGCTAACCCGACCCTCTGGTCAAGATGTCTCAGCGGGACCTTCCAGTCCCGCAGCTCGTCGGACCCTCTGGTCCAGTCATAGCTCATTGGGCCCTCTGGCCCGATCTGAATCGTTGGACCCTCCGGTCCGGCCTATATAGTCATACAGCATACAATAACACATAGCATACAATCTCATAAATAGCACATAATCTCATACATAACACATAAGACCCTCTGGTCAACTCATAATACCACTCAAGGTAACGTATAGTGAGAAGACTCACCTCGAGTGTCTCGGTAACTCGTAAAGCTCTCAACCACTAATGCCCGATCTCCCGAGCTATCGTCCTCCTACAACACATGTGTATCTTTACTTAATACTACTTGACTCTGACTGACTAATACCACTAAGTCAAACCAGTCACTACTGGTCAACGGTCAACCCGACTCGCCGAGTCTAGCGTGGACTCGCCGAGTCCCTACAGGAACCCGATTCCCTCTGAATCTCTTCCAACTCACCGAGTCACTCACCCGACTCGGTTACACAGTCCCTGGTCCGAAGTCTCTGAACAACCCGCACCAACTCGCCGAGTCTGGGATTAGACTCGGCGAGTGCACTCCATGCACAACCTCAAACGACCTTCTAAGGTCAGATCCACTTTAGCAACTCATAGATCCAGTCCCCGTAAGGTTATTAACCACGTAAAGTCCGAGTCTTGGTGCTCATTAAGCATCATATAGCTCATTAATGGAGGTTTAGCCTCAAATACATAGATCCCAATCTAAAACCTCCATGGATGCACATAAAGCTTGGGCAAGGAGATGATCTGGACCTCTATGGGTCTAGATTCAGATCCATAACTCGCCAAGGGACCATAATGATGCTAGATCTAGCCACAAATGGGTTCAAACTCCCTAAATCTATATGAACATCACAATAACAAATAAGGATTCGAATGGTACCTCAGATGTGATGTCCATGACCTTAGCTCTTCAAGAATCCACCCCTCTCTTGCTTCCTCTTGGCTAGAACTTCTCTTACCTTGCTAGACAATAACTCCAAGAATCAACAATGGCTTCTTCCCTTACTTGAATCACTCAATTGATCTAGGGTTTCACTCTGGGGACTAATGAGCGCAAATGACGGCCATAAGGCCCTTTAAATAGGCGGCAAACCCAAGAAATTAGGGTTTCATTAAACGTCGCAGACTCGCCGCGTCCACTAAGGCGACTCGCCGAGTCCGAGCCTCAATCCGGATGAGAACCCGCGTCCTAACTCGGCGAGTCTATGCACCAACTCGCCGAGTCCCTTCTCAAAACTCAAAATAAAAAGATTAATTAATATACCTGAAATCCCGGATGTTACAATTCTCCCCCACTAGAATCTGACTTCGCCCTCGAAGTCTCATTCCTGAAATAACTCTGGATGCTGCTCCCGCATCTCCCGCTCCTGTTCCCAGGTCAACTCGGATCCTCTCCGATGCTGCCACTGGACCTGTACCAGAGGCACTTCCTTGTTCCTCAGAACCTTGATCTTTCGATCCACAATCGCAACTGGTCTCTCTGCGTAGTTCAGGCTCGCATCCACCTGAATATCCTCCAACGGCACCACTGCCGACTCGTCGGCAATACATTTCCTCAACTGCGAGACATGAAAGGTATCATGGATCTGCCCCAACTCAGCAGGTAGGTCCAACCGGTAGGCTACCCTGCCCACCCTAGCAATTACCCTGAAGGGTCCAATGTACCGGGGCCCCAACTTGCCCTTCTTCCTGAATCGTATCACCCCTTTCCAAGGAGAGACCTTTAGGATCACAAGATCACCGACTTGAAACTCGAGCTCGTACCGACGCCTATCCGCATAACTCTTCTGGCGACTCTGTGTGGTCAACAACCTCTGCCTGACCTGCTGAATCTGCTCGGTCGTCTAGAGTACAATCTCCGTGCTACCCATCACCCGCTGCCCCACCTCTCCCCAGCAGATGGGGGTGCGACACCTCCGCCCATACAACAGCTCAAAGGGTGGCATACCAATTCTCAAATGATGGATGTTGTTATACGAAAACTCTACTAAAGGTAGATGGGTGTCCCAGCTCCCTCCAAAATCCAGAACACATGCTCGGAGCATATCCTCAAGCGTCTGAATCGTTCGCTTGCTCTGTCCGTCCTCATGAAACTTCTTCCAAAACCTAGAAGTAAAATGCCCATCCCGGTCTGAAACAATCGACATCGGAACTCCATGCCGCGATACCACCTCTCTCACATATAATTCTACCAATTTCTCCGCAGAAGAACTCTCGCTGATGGCTAGAAAATGAGCGCTCTTCGTCAATCTATCCACGATCACCCAAATTGCATCAACTCCTCTCGCAGTCCTTGGCAATTTGGTGATAAAATCCATGGTAATTTGTTCCCACTTCCACTCGGGAATCTCCAACGGTTGCAGCTTACCATGCGGACGCTGATGCTCGGCCTTAACTTGGCGACAAGTTAGGCACCTCTCGACGAACCAAGCAACATCCCTCTTCATACAGGGCCATCAATACTCCTTCTTTAGGTCCAAATACATCTTGGTATCCCCTGGATGGATCGAGAACTTCGATCGATGTGCCTCCTCCATCAAAATGGTACGCGTCCCGCCCACAAACGGTACCCAAATCCGACCCTGAAACGTCATAAGCCCCCGACCATCGGTAACGAATTCCGATACCTGACCAACCACCCGCTCCCTCTTTTGATTTTCTGATCTCGCAGCCTCAGCCTGGGCCCCTCGGATGGCGTCCAAAATCGGAGTCGTCACCGTCAACCTCAAACAGATGTCTCGCAATGCGGCACTCTCTGCCCTACGACTCAGGGCGTCGGCTACCACATTAGCCTTGCCCGGGTGGTACAGGATCTCGCAATCATAATCCTTTACCACATCCAACCATTTCCTCTACCGCATATTTAGATTTGGCTAATCCATCAGGTACTTCAAACTCTTGTGGTCCGTGTATATCGTACACCGAACCCCATACAGATAGTGACGCCAGATCTTGAGAGTGAACACCACAGCCCCCAACTCCAGATCATGGGTGGGATATCTCGTCTCATGAGGCTTTAACTGCCTCGATGCATATGCGATCACATGCCCTCTCTGCATCAACACCGCCCCCAACCCCGATATCGATGCATCACAGTACACCACAAAATCCTCTATCCCTTCCGGCAATGCAAGCACGGGAGCTTCGCACAATCTCTGGCAAAGAGTCTCAAATGAGGTCTGCTGCTCCGGACCCCATGAGAAAGTAACACCCTTCCGGGTTAACTTGATAAGTGGCACAACAATTTTGGAGAAATCCCTGATAAATCTCTGATAGTAGCCTGCCAGCCCCAAGAAACTTCGGATCTCCGCAGGCGACCTCGGCACTTCCCAACTCATCACGGCCTCGATCTTGGCCGGGTCAACCAATATCCCATTCTGGTTAACGAGATTCCCTAAGAACTGGACCTCTCGTAACCAAAAATCGCACTTGGAGAATTTAGCGAATAGCCTCTCCGACCTCAGAACCCCGAGGAGCTCCCTTAAATGCTCCTCATGCTGCTCTCTGGTCCTCGAATACACCAGTATATCATCAATGAATACAATGACTGAATCATCCAACATCGGCCTACACACCCTGTTCATGAGATCCATGAATGCCGTTGGTGCATTGGTGAGCCCGAATGGCATCACCACGAACTCGTAATGCCCGTAACGAGTCCTAAACGCCGTCTTCGGGATATCCTCATCCCGAACTCTCATCTGGTGATATGCCGATCTCAAGTCAATCTTGGAGAACCACGACGCCCCCTGCAACTGATCGAATAGATCATCGATCCTCGGCAACGGATAACGGTTCTTGACCGTCAACTTGTTCAACTCCCGGTAATCAATGCACATCCGGTGTGAACCATCCTTTTTCTTGACAAAAAGGATCGGCGCTCCCCAGGGAGAGCTGCTAGGACGGATGAACCCTTTTCCCAACAGCTCTTGCAGCTATGAGGATAACTCTTGCATCTCTGGCGGTGCCAGCCGATATGGCGCCTTAGCGATAGGCGCAACCCCGGGAATCAAATCGATACGAAACTCCACTTGCCTCTCGGGAGGTACGCCCGGCAACTCCTCGGGGAACACGTCCCGGAACTCACGCACTATCGGTACATCATCCACTAAACTTGGCCTCCCAACGGCCTCTCGTACATCCGTCACATAGGCCACGAATCCCTTGCAGCCCTGCTGCAAACTCCGCCTCGCTCTGGCAGCCGAACATAACACCGAACCACCACGAGTCCCCTCGCCATAAACTGTCAGCACTCCCCCACTAGGATCTCGGATCGTCACCAACTGACGCTCGTAATCTATGATAGCCCTGAAACGGCTCAACCAGTCCATGCCTACTATGACACATACATCCCCCATAGCAATCGGAATCAAATCAATCGGAAACTCCACCCCAAAAATCTCCAGCACACATCCATGTATCACCTCGGTAGCACATACCTCACGCTCATCTGCTATGGAAACCCGCAGAGGTCGACTCAACGCCTCTCTCGGAATACTAATGCGCCGACTAAAAGCTAAAGATATGAAAGACCGACTCGCACCCGAGTCGAATAAAACCAATGTAGGTACAGAACTCACAAGAAAAGTACCTACGCACAACATATAACGATTACAATAGCATAAACTCAACATAAAATAGATAAAGATAACAAACCCGCCACGACGTCAAGTGCTGCGCGGACCTCCTCCGCAGTCAGCTGGAAGGCTCTCCCCCTAGCCTTTGGTGCTTCGGCCTTCACTGGCCGGGTCTCGGTAACTCGAACCACAGGTGCAGATCCCTAAGCTGATCTCTGAAGCTGGGGGCACTCGGCCTTCCGATGGCCGGTCTGGTTGCAATGGAAGCAAACAGAGAACCCCTTCGGACAGTCCCTCGCAAAATGTCTTTCCTTCCCGCATTTGTAGCATACCCCAGTCTTGCACGGCCCGTCATGGCTCTTGCCGCACTTCCCACAAGTGCGGCCCCTCGAACTGCCTGTCCTCGAATCAACGGGCTTTGCCCGCTTGGCGGCCGGCTGCGACTGTGTCGGTCGCCGATCACCCTTCTCCAACTCATTCTCCTCCCTCTCCTTTGTCTCAAGCTCGATCTCCCTCTTCCTGGCATTTGCCTGGAGCTCGGCAAATGTCCGATAAGTCGAGTTCGCCACGAACTCACGGATGTCCCTCCTCAAGATGCTCAGATAACGGCTCATGCGAGCCTGCTCAGTGGACACCAACTCCGGGCAAAACAGCGCCCGCTGACGACCCACATCCTGGTAATCACTGTCACCGACTCGGTCCCCTGATTGAGGGTCAGAAACTCCTGAGCTAAACGTTCCCTCTCCACCTGGGTAACATACTCGTCACGAAACATCGCAGTAAACATCTCCCAGGTCACTGCAGTCAGCTCAGCTGTAGAATAGCTCGCGGTTACAAATTTCCACCAGTCCTTCGCCCCCAAGCGAAGCTGGTTGAGTGCGAATCGCACCCTCAAGTGCTCTGGACATGAGCACGTATAGAAACACCCCTCTATGTCTGAGATCCACCTCATAGCGGCGATCGGATCCTGTGTACCATCGAACTCCAGTGGTTTCGTGGTGCTGAACTCTCAGTACAGCAACGAATCACCACCCTGGGGTCTCGCAGCCGCAACAGCTGTTGTGGCTGCAGCAACAGCAGCATCAGTCAAAGTAGCGTATCGCTCGTCAAATGTCTCGATCAGTGTGGTCTTAATAGACCCAAACATCTCCGGAATCTCGGCTCTGATGGCAGCGGCCACCTCCTCATGGATGATCCGACGGATCTCCTCATCGCTCACGCCACTGCTCTCGGGGTTATGGCATGTCCCAACCATGATCAACCTCTGAAATACAACATAATAAATGTCAGGAATACTCTCGAGCATACTCACACTCACTCAAACATCCTCTCTCCTGGTACTCCCAAGGATTCTTACTTGGACTGCGTACCAATCCGGTGTCTTCGATATTACGGGCCCAATACTATCATCCACACCGAATCGATATACAACCCAAGTCCTCCTCCTAGGATCTCAAATCGAAAACACTCTTCTCTCGCTATGCACTGGCTACTCTTAATAGCCCTCCCCTGAGCTCCTCACTGCTACCTACTCACTCTCTCAAAGTGTCTCCTAGCAGCAGCGATCTCCTAAGCTAAGGCATCACAAATCAGGCCCACTCTAGTCCTAATAGGAATACCTAGCCTCTCTAACATGCACCACATAATATATCATAACTCATAACATATAATGTAAAGGTATTCTGGGGATTCACCGTTCGGGCGCTGGCTGACCGTACACACCTTCCACTCTGCTCGTTTCCAAAAACCTCTTTTTCTTTTTAGAAAATTTTAGTTTTATTTGAAAATTCCTCAAATCCTCGGTTTGAGTTCAAATACGCCCGAAGGTGCATCTGAATCCCTCAAACCAAGGCTCTGATACCAACTTGTAACACCGTAAATTTTCAAAACAATTTTTCATTTTTCCAAAATCACATAATGTATCACATCACAAATCAAAATCCATAATCAATTCTGTTTTCAAAAACAAATCCCAAGATCTCTGATATAAAAATCTCCATCAGTGTGTGTGTACGTGTCAAGTCGTCACCTTCTCACGGTCCTCGCTAGTACCTAAGACATCAAACATAACAACTGTAAGCATAAATGCTTAGTGAGTTCCCCAAAATACCACATACTACAAATACGTCACTCGAGGCTAACCCGACCCTCTGGTCAAGATGTCTCAGCGGGACCTTCCAGTCCCGCAGCTCGTCGGACCCTCTGGTCCATTCATAGCTCATTGGGCCCTCTGGCCCGATCTGAATCGTTGGACCCTCCGGTCCGGCCTATATAGTCATACAGCATACAATAACACATAGCATACAATCTCATAAATAGCACATAATCTCATACATAACACATAAGACCCTCTGGTCAACTCATAATACCACTCAAGGTAACGTATAGTGAGAAGACTCACCTCGAGTGTCTCGGTAACTCGTAAAGCTCTCAACCACTAATGCCCGATCTCCCGAGCTATCGTCCTCCTACAACACATGTGTATCTTTACTTAATACTACTTGACTCTGACTGACTAATACCACTAAGTCAAACCAGTCACTACTGGTCAACGGTCAACCCGACTCGCCGAGTCTAGCGTGGACTCGCCGAGTCCCTACAGGAACCCGATTCCCTCTGAATCTCTTCCAACTCACCGAGTCACTCACACGACTCGGTTACACAGTCCCTGGTCCGAAGTCTCTGAACAACCCGCACCAACTCGCCGAGTCTGGGATTAGACTCGGCGAGTGCACTCCATGCACAACCTCAAACGACCTTCTAAGGTCAGATCCACTTTAGCAACTCATAGATCCAGTCCCCGTAAGGTTATTAACCACGTAAAGTCCGAGTCTTGGTGCTTTAAGCATCATATAGCTCATTAATGGAGGTTTAGCCTCAAATACATAGATCCCAATCTAAAACCTCCATGGATGCACATAAAGCTTGGGCAAGGAGATGATCTGGACCTCTATGAGTCTAGATTAAGATC
Source organism: Lactuca sativa (assembly GCF_002870075.4). Taxonomy (NCBI): domain Eukaryota; kingdom Viridiplantae; phylum Streptophyta; class Magnoliopsida; order Asterales; family Asteraceae; genus Lactuca; species Lactuca sativa. The sequence continues at coordinate 157,176,976 of NC_056624.2, forward strand.
CATAACTCGCCAAGGGACCATAATGATGCTAGATCTAGCCACAAATGGGTTCAAAAACCCTAAATCTATATGAACATCACAATAACAAATAAGGATTCGAATGGTACCTCAGATGTGATGTCCAGGACCTTAGCTCTTCAAGAATCCACCCCTCTCTTGCTTCCTCTTGGCTAGATCTTCTCTTACCTTGCTAGACAATAACTCCAAGAATCAACAATGGCTTCTTCCCTTACTTGAATCACTCAATTGATCTAGGGTTTCACTCTGGAGACTAATGAGCGCAAATGACGGCCATAAGGCCCTTTAAATAGGCCGCAAACCCAAGAAATTAGGGTTTCATTAAACGTCGCAGACTCGCCGAGTCCACTAAGGCGACTCGCCGAGTCCGAGCCTCAATCCGGATGAGAACCCGCGTCCTAACTCGGCGAGTCTATGCACCAACTCGCCGAGTCCCTTCTCAAAACTCAAAATAAAAAGATTAATTAATATACCTGAAATCCCAGATGTTACAATATCTAGACTATTAATTAATCACGGTTAACTTCAGACTAAACCCTAGTGATATTGATACTAGGTTTTATCGAGCAAATTGTTTTAAGAGTAACGAAGTACTGTCCGAGTGCCGAGTCACCACCTAATCAGGTGAGTGCATAGTCCCTTTCATGAACATGATTTTAATACAAGTATTGATTGAAGTATTAATTATATGTTTATGTGTGAGTTAATTTACGTTGCCTGAAATACGTGTTAAAAAACATACCTGATTATATGATGATTTAGGATAAAGAGTAAACCTAAATTAATTATGAGGAATATTGGGTAGTATTTTCTTATGAGTACAAGTGAGTTATAATCATAGAATAGAACTTTAGAATATGTCATCGATCCATGAGCATGGATTAGACATAGTCATTCGTCCCTAGTCCAAGAGTATGGATTAGGCATAGTCATTCGCCATTAATCTGAGAGCATGGATTAGTCATCCGTCCCTAGTCCGAGAGTATGGATTAGGCATAGTCATTCGCCATTAATCCGAGAGCATGGATTAGTCATCCGTCCCTAGTCCGAGAGTATGGATTAGGCATAATCATTCATCATTAATCCGAGAGTATGGATTAGTCATTCGTCCCTAGTCCGAGAGTATGGATTAGGCATAACCATTCGTCATTAATCTGAGAGTATGGATTAGATAAAGTCGTTCATTTCTGATCTAGGAGTATGGATTAGGTAAAACGGTTAATCTTAGGTTTGAGAGTATGGATAGTCTCATTGTGAGGATCGACGGGGTGGGATAAGAGTTGCTTATACATATATGGTGAAATTGTATATTTTGTGTGTTCTAAATTATATATATGATATAACATTGTGGGATTGAAATCCCTATGTACTCACCAGGTTTCCCAACCTGACCCACTCAGTTTATTTATATCACAGGTGTTGATATGAAGTCACATTACACTGAGAGATTAAGGAGATATAAATCACTGGTGATAATGAATGTAAGTTCTGTTTATGCTTATGTTTCTTTATTGACAATGACATCCCAAATGTTTTAAAATAAATAAAAAAACATTTCCTCGGAAATGCCTTGATAATGTAATTATCATGTTTTTTTTTCTGGGAACAAATTCTGCAACACTTTTATTTAAAATGTTACTCTAATTTTTAAACAAAGCATAAACAAAATCGGTCTTTTCTGACCGTGAAAATGGGGATGTCACAGATCGTATCCGGTTGAAATAGGTCAAAGGGGATTGCAAGCACCCATATATGATTGATAGTATCCGCTTGAAATAAACCAAAAGGGATTGCAAGCACCCATATATGCTTGAAGGTATCTGGCTGAAATAGACTGAAAGGGGTAGGCAAGCACCCAGATATGCTTGGCAATATATATATTTAGTATGTGGTATTTTGGGGGAGCTCATTAAGCTTTGTGCTTACAGTTTCAATTTATTTTTCAGGTACTTCCAGCTCGAAGGTGAAGGGCACGGCTTGATTGCACTGAACCACTCTATGTTTTCCGCACTTAGTGGTTTTGGGAATTTGTACTCTAATAAATTTTGCCATGACATTGTAACATCGCGAATTCCGGTGTGTCTCTTAAGCCCTTCTTCTTTTCCCAAGTTGTCAAGTTAAGCCCTTAAATGAATTGTTAGACTTGTGAGTACACTGCGCGTACTCGCGCGCTTAATTTGTACGCGGACTCGCCTGGGTACGATGGGCGTACCCAGGGTTATGATGGGCGTAGCGAGTCCAGGTGTAAACCCTAATTTGGGGCTTGTGCACTATAAAAGGAATGCTATGGCCTGGACCTCAGCCCCCATTTTAGAGAGTGAAACCCTAATAGAGATTCCTCCTTCGTTTCTAGCTAGTGTGTTGATGTTCTAAGCTTCAAAGTGTCATTTTAAGGTGATGGAAGAGAAGTAGAGGCCATTTTGGAGACTAGGAGTTGTGAGCAAGAGTAGATCCGAGCTTTTCAAAGGTTGGAGCTTCTTCCTGCGGTAACAAACTCAAATCTTGACTTATCTTTTGTGTTGTGTGCTTCTTGGACCAATATCTAGGGTTTTTGGTCCCAAGATGGAGACTTTATGAGCAAATAGTCTTCATTGGCCTAGATCTATCATATTTCAGGACTATAAGAGTTGTATGTTCATAAAAATGAAATCTTGGACGTGGATATTGAGCCATGCATGAGATCTAGACCTTTTGAGGAGGAAGGAAAAGTGTTATAGGATGTAGGGACCTTTACAGCCATGCAAAGGCTTAAAGGTTCCGACTTTATGGGATAAGAGGTCTAGCATGAGTCAGATCTGAAAGTTGAATGAGTGTCTTAACCATTTAAGACCAAAAACCAAGGAAAGGCTGAAACTGAGACTTACACTGGGCGTAACTCTCAGTACGCGCAGCGTAAGGGGTTGAGACCCCGTTTGTGACTTGCCGGCGTACGCCCCGCGTACAGAGAAGGTACGTGTCGCGTATTGCCTTCTATTGACTTTCGTTGACTTTTAGGGTTTTAGTCAACCTTTGGACTTTTAGGGTTAGGGAGGGGTAAAATGGTCTTTTACCCTTTTGTGGAATTGTAGAGTGGATTTAATCTAGCCTTTGAGAGCCATTATTTATTTGAGAGTGTTTTTATGTGTTCAGGCGGGGGCTAGACCAGTGTGTTCGAGTGCGAGATTATCCAAGATACCCGCGGTGAGTCTTCTCACTCTACATTACCTAGAGTGGTATATTTGTGTAGACCGGGGGGGTCTTGTGTGCTATGTGTATGTATGAGATTATGTGTAATGTGATATATGTATGCTATGTGATTGTATAGACCGGACCGGAGGGTCCAACGATATAGAACGGACCGAAGGGTCCAACGATACAGACCGGGCCGAAGGGCCCAACGAGCTATGACCGGACCAGAGGGTCCAACGAGCTACGGGACTGGAGGTTCCCACTGAGACACATCGATCGGAGGGTCGTACTGTAGCCTCGAGAGGCATATGTGTTGTATGTGGTATTTTGGGGAACTCACTAAGCCTTGTGCTTACAGTGTTTGTGTGAGGTGTTTCAGGTACCAGTGAGGATCGCGGGAAGGCGCCGGCATGACCAGTACACACTATCGGAGTTTCATATGTTTGATCGTGGGATGTGATTTTGTGGATTTGTTATGTGAAACACTGAGAATTGGAATCGTTTTATGAATGAAATTGTGTTATTAAAAAGAGAAAAATTGTTTTGAATTTTACGTTGTTACAAACATGTTTTTGACTGTTTTGATATGGTTACCGTAGGTTTGACATGAACTTTAAAATGAAAATTGTCTGTATTTTTGGGCTATTACAGAACCTATGAGGGGTATTTTGGTAATTTTAATTACTTATGTCCACATGTTGTATATTGTGACGACCCGCTATATTTGAATCAAACAAGGATCAAATGATGTTGGCACAAGAACTTGTAATTGTATCACAACCTTGAACATTTGAACTATAATGACAACATATTTGAGATTTCTCTTAATCAAGACCATAAACACCTTCCTAGGATTCATCCAAGACCGTCAACACCCCTTAGAGGATCACCTTTGCCCGTGAACACCTTTAAAGAGGCATGCTTGACCGTAAATAACCTTCTTGAACCTTATTAGCCCGTAACCAATTCTCTTATCAATTTGGATCGTAAACCCAATAAAAGGGCCCAATGGGCCGAAAACTCTTGTGGACCAAGCTAAAAATATAACACCCCTATTTTTGGGCCACCAATTAGGCCGAGAACCTCCTTGGTTCGTTTGGCTCATATAAAAAAAATAGGAAGGATAATGTTGCATGCTACCTCATTATTTTCTAACATGTCTCCATGTTTTACCCTCCATGCATCAAGGTCATTGTCCTCCATATATCCATGCAACTCACATCAACTAACAACTTAGTCAACTCTCTTCCCTCCTTTCTCTCTCTCTCTCTCTCTCTTAAACCCTCGACCCAACCCCCCTCTCCTCCCAAACTTTACTTTCAACTCATTATCCTATCAAAACCTCCCATTGTTCTCTCAAGAAGTTTCGAGTTCATCCTCACCAAAAACTCGATTTAAGGCCTCTTGGTAAGTCCATGTTTGATCCAAGTGTTTTTACTTCATGTTTATGCTTAAAACTTTCAATTTACACACTTTGATGTGTGTCAAACTCCTTAGAACACACATAACTTCGAGATCTCTTCAAGGCACAAGCTAGGTTCAAAGTTTCATCTTCTTCTTCATCTACATCTCAAAAACCCCACGGTAAGCTTCATACTCCCATATCTTTCGTATTTTTCATGTTTTTGGGGCCGAATATAAGTCAACTCTCGTTTAACTGTTGGATATTTGCATGTACCATTTGTTGGATTAGTGTCTAAGTCCATAACTATTTTGGTATGTACTTGACCCGATGGTGCATGGTCCTTTTGGGTTGCCTTCACCAAAGCAACTTGATAGGATAAATTATGAAGAGAGGGAGGATTAATTATGATTTATTAATATATTATGAGAATAATATATTAAAGGAGAAATCATATTGTTTAATTAATATTAGTCAAGAATTAATAAGAATTAACTTTGTGGCTAAAAGACATTGATTAAATAAAGGGGACTAGAACTGTCAATTGTGTGATAGTTGAATATTAGGCTAATGGACTCCATAGAGGATGGAGTGGACGAATTCTATGGGGAAACCCATTACAAATCGTCCAAGGCCTCTAAGGAGGGAGTCCATGGGTTTCTTAGGGCCTAAGCAGTCAAATTAGGGTTTCCTTGTTAGATAATCCTAATAGCCTCACTATTTAAGGACCCCTAGGGCACCAAAAACGTGGCCAACTGATTCCTTAGGGTTTCTACACGTTTTTGGGTGCCTCCTCTCTTATCATTCTTCATCCTCTTGCTCTTGGTGTTTGTGAGCCATTAGAGGAGTGACATTTATGACTCTAAGCTTTCTAAAGCCATTACAAGGAGGATTTGAGATTGTTATTGCTACATAACAATCAAGGCAAAATATAAAACCCATTCTTATGTTAATATGATTAATAGTATGCTATCTCTTGGGCTTAAAGTCTTGGATGAATTGCATGTACAATAGCGAAACCTAGATCCAAGCATTAGGGTTTGCATGAGCACATAGGATGTTTTTATGGCTAAAACCCATCAGTGGTATCAGAGCCTTGATTGGTTTCTATTGTATTGATGCCTTGGTTATTTGTTCAAGCTTCAAAATCGATTTTTTGGCTCCCTGACTGATGAACTTCGCGAGTTCCAATGTGGACTCGGCGAGTTGCTCCAACTCGGCAAGTCCATAGAGGAACTCGACGAGTTCGAGCGACAGTAAGAGCAGATTTCGGGATTTCTTGTTGTTTTGATTGAGGACACTTGCCTTAATTGTTTTGGGTCTTTAATAATTGAATTTTATCTTATATTTAAGTATATCCTTGATTAAACAAAAGATAATTACCAATTGATTAGATAATAACTTCCTTATATGATTAAAGATTGATTATTTGTATTAATTGGGTAACTTATCTTGCAAGAAATTGAATTAGGTCAAATTTAGATAATCATTAAATTAATTGTTTAATTTAAATTATTTGCTATTTGATCCTTGATGTTTTGAAATGTTTCAAAAGCTGTCCTCAAGTTTTGGAATTTAAAAGTTGATTAAAAGTTTAATTTAGAAATGTTGAATTCTAAAACCCTAGTATTGTTTTGAAAAGTTCAAATCACACCCTTATGGTTTTATTAATTAATTAAGGTGTATAATTAAAAGAGATTTAATAAATCCATAAAGTTTTGGTTCACATTTAGTTAAATTAAAAGTATAATTTATTAAATTAGACCACCTAGTATTTTAAAAGTGTAAAATACACCCTATACTATATATAACATTAAAAGTCTAGTATTATATATGTATGAGTAACAGTCAGTCTTACCGTTAGTAGTCCCCATTCATGAAGCTGGTCTATAAGGGGTGTTTAAGGAAATTGCCTATAAAATGGCGATTAAATGGGTATCCACTCTTACCCACCGCACTCTTGACTAGTGGAGGGTCGTTAGCCGAACGGGTAGGATAGGACAGAAACCTTCCATTATAAGTATAATGAAGTACAAAAGTAACTAAATGCTTTTATAAAATTCCCAATCTTAGTTACTTTAGGCAAAAATGAATTGATGCAATTCCATGAAATTACACTTTGTGCCCTTGCGAAGACATTAGTGGAGCGTGTATGGTTAACCGACACACTAAATGGTTCTAAGCAAAGGTAGCAAAGGGTGACTCATTGTTTGTCATAGTTCGGTGGAGCGTGTGTGGTTAACCGGCACATCGAATAGGTGATTGTAACATTGAGGGCACCATGTAAGATTGCATGGTTATTCACACCCTGTTTTATGATCCTCGGCATCCCAATCACAAATCGAGGGGCATATCGAGATTTAAACATGGCATTGAAAAGTTCAATGAATATCAAAAGATCTAGGAATTTTCAATAGATTTAAAACTTAAATTTCTTTTTCGTTTTTCATGGTGGAAATTGGTAAATCGTCATTTACCTACCTTCAAATATTCTGCAACTAGATTACGACATCCCTCTTCTAGGTTGTAGAGTATTGTGTTGGATCCTAGCCTCGATGTTTCATTTGGGTGTCACATCGAGGATTCTCATCAACTTAACTTGAATTTTCTCCCGATTTGTAGATGTCAAAGTATGACAAATATTGTCTTCCCAAATCCCGTGGAACAAGCTTTCCACATGAAGATGATATTCCACGATTCGATTGAGGAACAAGAGATCATGTTTCACTTCCTCCACCTCCTCCAATTATTCTCCCTAACCCACAAGTTCGATGGCTTGAAAAGTTCAAGCTCACTCAAGCCCTTTTGGCAAGTAAACATGGGAAACATGTGTGTGTATACGTCTCAGAGATGAAGTCACACATTGAAAGGTTAAGGATGTTAGGTGTCGAGATTTCAGGTAAGTTGGCTGTTGACTAGGTTCTTCAGTTGCTTCCTGAATCATATAGTGAGTTCGTTAGAGAGTACTATATGATGGATCATGACGTGACCCTCATTGATTTGACCTATTTGCTTATAGCTGCTGAATCATCAATGATTTGGCGAGCTGGTTGAGCAAATTTTTCTGGTGAATCAAACTCCCAAACTTTAATGGACATTGAAAATGGTGACATTGGAAATCCAGAAAAGGTAGATTCTAAGATAGTTCCTTGTGCCATTCCAAAAAAGTCCATTTGCTTCTATTGCCAAGAGAATGGGCATTGGAGACGAAGCTGCCCTATTTACCTTAGAGATCTAAAAGACGGGAGAGTCAAAATGTGTGGCTCTACTTTAGGTAAAATCCATTAACTAACTCTTTTACGTTCCTATTCTAGATTCTTAATACATGATGTGATAAGATTACATTTTAATGTTTTGTAGGATCGAAGAAAAGAGAGGAAGCTTAAGGGAAGAAGTGAGTGGAATCTAATCGTGAAGAAATGGATTTCGATCGCATTACTTGAAGATTAGATTCTTGAGCTACTACTTGGAGTTAGAATAAGATTGCTAAGAAATTTGTATTAACATAGTTTTTCAATTGAATTGCATTGTAAGGACAAATTTTTCCGCAATAAAATAAATTTTGATTTTATATTATTTATTTATCCTTACAATGGCGTGTATGAAAAATTGATGTTTGAAGGTTTCTATTATTAGCAATAATGGATTTGATTCTTAATTATGTTATTTGTGGAAATGTCAAGAATTTACCAAATAGGGAAAGTTTCTCATCGCCCAAGTTTCAATTGGACAGAAACTTGGAATCATACAACTTGGTTTCATGATGAATGAGAAATTTCATATTTGGAAATTAGATTAATTCGTTGACAAAGTGTCAAGTGAAGGACTAGGAGATCGAGTACATAAAGTTGTGTGTTGATCAAGTCCACCACAAGAGTAACAAAGATATTCGTCATGATTTACTAAGGTAAAGTAAATATGATTATACTTATAAGATTAAGTGTAATTCTGAGTTGATTGAAAGAGTTTCAATCAATAGCAGAACGAATAAGAAGAATCAAGTAGGAAGAAAGATAAAAGTTTCTCTATTCTAAGAAGAAGGGAGAGTACTTTTTATGATAGGTCTTAATGATTAAGAACCATATCTCAATTGATCCTCTAAGTGAGTCTTAGTACAATTGTATGTCTGAGAAGAGGAATCAAGAATTGAAGAAATGGTTAAATCAAGAAGTCAATCATACTTCGTTCCAAAAACAAGTCTTAGAGTTAAGATTCTGAATTGAGTGACAAGTCTCAAGAAGGTTTATAACATTCATCAAATGTGGAATTTGGAAAAGGTTTTCTTATTCTTGCACATTCGAAATTGGAAAGTTGTGATGTCTTGGATAAGACAAAGACCAACTAGGACCAATTTTGTGAAGTGTTTTGTCTTGATAAAAGCTACACTAACTCTTGAATATTTGTTTGTCGAGAAATGTTTATTGACAAAAGAATCTTATATGTCAAGGAGTCAGTGGGAGTTTTAATGGTCTTGAAAAGTTTCAAGAACTAATCAAGAATAAACCTTATCGATCATCACTAGCACACGACTTGAGGTTTACAACCATCGTGTTGACATTATTTTGTTTCTGTGCCATTCCAATTGCGTTAATTATGCATGTGAGTTCTATGAGTTCTCATTTGAACGCATAAAAGGCAAGCACCTTGATCGATGAAAAGTACATTGATATGAAAGGGTGAGTTGCTTAACTACTTGGAAGACATGGTGGGCACTCGTGTTACCATAAGGCAAGAAATCAAGATTGAGAAAGTTCAGTCCATATGAGTTTGGATTTGTCGCAAACTTTGGTTTTGACAAATTCGCATGGATAGGAACACATACACCATTAAAATCTAAGTGTCATAAGATACCCTCCTTCATGAGAATGACTGTGAGGAAATGCTTTCACTAAGAGAGATTTTAAGAAGATAGTGATTGTGAAAATTGTATTCTCGAATTCGATTATGGTTACGGTATCCCTTTCCATGATTCGAATTGTGAGATTTGGCAATTAGTCTGAATTGTTTAGACACACATATGAGCTATCTAAGGCAAAGGTGTATGAGTTTGAGAAGCTTAGATAAAGGATTATCAAAGCATTAGGTATTAGAAATATGAACTTAATAAATTCAATAGGTATTGTTTTCTGGAAGTTAAGCTGTTTTCTGAATACATGTCAAAGCTAGTGGGAGCATAAGTGTTATGCTTATATGATAATAATCATCATGATAGTGGGAGCATAAGTGTTTTGCTTGTATAATTATTATGGCAAGTATTGCAAGTTAGCAATATTAATTATAGAAAACAAGAGTTATACTTTGTAAAGTCGTAAGGGTTGAAAAGTTGTTTTGCTATAATTAAGGGAGAGAATATTATGCTTCATTTCAAATCTAAAGGCTTATGTTGTGAAATTTTAATAAATTTAGTCAAAGGATACATAGTGTGTTCTTAAATTTCGATTATGATTATGGTATCCCTCTTCATAGTTCGAATTGTAAGAACGTGACACATAAAATTTTATGGCAGAAGATTGATAAAGTATCAGATCTTTATGTAAGAAATTATGCATCGTGTCCCATACGCTTCGGATAAAGGATCGATTGTAAATGTTATAATATTTGACCATTCTAAAATTTTCCAAATGTCTAGCGCATTAAGAGGGAAAAAGGACAGGAATCGGTTTTGACTAAGATAATTAAACAACTATCAAAGGACGATCCAAAGCTCGTTGAGGATTGGTCACTTGTGAGTAGTTGGAACTATGATATTGGATGGATCATATCGACATTATTATGAATAGATAATATTTTATTAAGAATGAGTTGTCGCATGGCAAATATGGAAATGTTTCCATATTGGGAGTTGGATATTGAGAATCTATGTCTAGATTAGAAACTTTTATGCAAGAAGGATGTTCAAAGGAATGTACTATGAGTGAGAGACATCATATCTATAGAATTGGTTCTGATAGAGGTTGGCCAAGTCTTGATGATATTGAGCTATGAGTTTACGAAAGAATCATTTCATAAAATGTTAGAATCTATCATAAGTAACAAGAATTTAATATTCTTATACTTAAGATAAGGATTGGAAGTTGTGAAATGAGTATGATTGGAAATGTGTTCATTTGATCTATTTCACAAAGTAAGGACCATAAGTAAACATTGTGTGCATGCTGAGAGCATGGGACAAGTGTAGTAATAATCCAAGTAAGAAGTTGATTACCCGAAACAACAAATAATGAGTAATCAATATGGTGATTAAATAAAATGTTTTATTTATACCCAGAGTTTGGGGCCATATGAGATTAGTATTATTCTTGTGTTTCACTTTGCATGTTTTGACTTCCTGAATAATTAAATAGGTTCAGAACAATCAAATTATTCGAACGGACCACAGCCGTTCATATGTTGGAAGTAGGTATGAATGAAGACTGACGTGAATTGGTGTGTGGATTGTCTAAAGTGTATTAGACATAAGCAAATGTTTGTGGCAACGTTCATGAGTGCTTATGAATATGATTTGAGCATTGGATTAAACCCACACTCACTTGGATCACTTCATGGATTTTATCACGAGTGATTGGTGAGACGATAATATCTTATATTCTTGAAACCGAGACGTGTGAGTTGTATCTTGTGAGTCGGTTACACATTGATAATATGTAAACGCACCAGTAACTTGGTGTCATAAAACATATTGTTGTGTGTGATTCGGTGAGTGAGTGCAAGCAAGCATTGAATCAAAGTTTATCCGTTCTTTTTATCCAAAGTGGGATGAAAGCGATATCGGTGGGCCCCTCGATGATTTAGTGATGGCACCTAAGCACTTGGCCAAGCCGGGACTAATTTGATGTGTTCAAATGTAGTCTGTTGTCAGTCGTCATAAATCGTAAATCGAGAAACAATATAGAGAGAATGATTTAAATCCATGTCTCAGTCTATACGATATCTAGAATGGAGGAATATATGATCCCTTATCTAAAGGACACGCTTCTGATAGGATCAGAGTTGACAGCGGTTTTTTGAAAGCTACGATTGCAGATCAGGATCTGAAGTCAGACGCAGAATAGTTATTAGACTTATCCAAGTGTGAGACTGTTGGATTAGTGTCTAAGTCCATAACTATTTTGGTATGTACTTGACCCGATGGTGCATGGTCCTTTTGGGTTGCCTTCACCAAAGCAACTTGATAGGATGAATTATGGAGAGAGAGAGAGAGAGAGGATTAATTATGATTTATTAATATATTATGAGAATAATATATTAAAGGAGAAATCATATTGTTTAATTAATATTAGTCAAGAATTAATTAGAATTAACTTTGTGGCTAAAAGACATTGATTAAATAAAGGGGACTAGAACTGTCAATTGTGTGATAGTTGAATATTAGGCTAATGGACTCCATAGAGGATGGAGTGGACGAATTCTATGGGGAAACCCATTACAAATCGTCCAAGTCCTCTAAGGAGGGATTCCATGGGTTTCTTAGGGCCTAAGCAGTCAAATTAGGGTTTCCTTGTTAGATAATCCTAATAGCCTCACTATTTAAGGACCCCTAGGGCACCAAAAACGTGGCCAACTGATTCCTTAGGGTTTCTACACGTTTTTGGGTGCCTCCTCTCTTATCATTCTTCATCCTCTTGCTCTAGGTGTTTGTGAGCCATTAGAGGAGTGACATTTGTGACTCTAAGCTTTCTAAAGCCATTACAAGGAGGATTTGAGATCGTTATTGCTACATAACAATCAAGGTAAAATCTAAACCCCATTCTTATGTTAATATGATTAATAGTATGCTAGATCCAGGGTTTAAAGTCTAGGATGAATTGCATGTACAATAGAGAAACCTAGATCCAAGCATTAGGGTTTACATGAGCACATAGGATGTTTTTATGGCTAAAACCCATCACTATTGTGTTATGTGTTTAACTTTTAGATCTTTACTTAAACATGAATTTTATCACTTAGATCTTCATAAAAACCATGAGAAAAGTATGTTTTTTTGTTATATATTACATGTGAACTTGTAGATCTGAGATTATAAACCCTAAATAGCTAAAACAAGTGTTGTGTTCAAACATCTATAACCTAAACTCAAAAATCAGCTTTAAACAGAAACATTATGGTCTAATTTCGGATTGTTTTTACCACCTTGGTGGTTATATTTTTCAAGAAATATTTTACATGAAAAAAGTTCAGGTTTATACCTTTAAAATGACTACTCGTACGCATACATACGATTTTTCTACAATTTTTGTCGATTTCTACAAAACTGCCTATCATTTCCGGAATAATTTCGGACCAGTCTATGAAGATGAACATTTTCACACTGGTTTGAGGCCATTATTGTTGGGTCAAAATATGGTTTACACTTTACTTTTCTGGGCAATTATATTTTTGTGTAATATTTTATGAATTTATGGCTTAGTTTACGGCTGAGTTTACGGCCGTAAACACCTTACGGCCGTAAACTCATTTACGGCCCATTTGTTTCTGTCCCATATTCCTAGTATAAATAGAGGTGTTAGGGTGAGGAGTAGAGATTGATGAACCCTAGAGAGTTTACGGCCTACAGAGAGAAATGAGCTTTTGTGTGTGTGAATCTTGTGTAAGGAATTTAATTCATATTATCAATACATTCAAGATTCATATTATTCTTCTTCTCCTTCTCTTCTTTCTTATCTGACATCATCCGTTTGATTGGGATTCCGCACCGTCAAACGGATCTGACTGATACACGGGTAGATTAGGGACTTACAATTGGTATCAGAGCCAAGTTGTATCAGTCAAAAGGTTTTATTGTTTCGTTTGGAATCTGAATAATTGGTGTTTACGGTCCAAGCTTACGGCCGTAAACACCGATTTCTTGGGTCGTAAACTCTATTTTGGAGCATTATTTGATCTTATTTTCGAAATATTTTTGCGTTTTTGGATAGATCTCGCAAAAATAAGGGGGGTTTGTTCTTCGCGTTTTTTTATAAAAACGGGTTTTTGATCGAGTTTTGGAGCAAAAAAGGGTAAAAAAACGGTGTTTTTAGTCGTAAACAACGAAGGGGTGGCGGCCGGCGGCTAGGGTTTCGAAGTTCACGGCCCGAGGCCTCGGAGTTTACTGCTCGCGTTTACGGTAAGCAGCGTTTACGGTGTCGCATCTCACAACAGGTCTCCGCTTCGCATAGCATCGGCTCGCATCGCTTCGCATCGGCTCGTCCTCGCAGCAGCAGCCTCGCATCAGCGACTTCATAAAAAATAGAAGCGACTTTGGGGATAGCCGGGGATCGAACCCGGGACCTCTAGTTCACAGTCAGCCCCCCTTGCCAACTAGACCAACCGAACCCTTGTTCCTTCCCTCCCATATTTTAAAGTTAAACACTATTGTCGCTTCCTATTTCCGAAATTTGACACTTTTAACCCCAAAAATCAATTTCTTTCTTTTTAAATATCTTTTTCCACCAAAAATTTTAATTTTTAATTTTTTAATTTTATTTTTGACCTTTTATTTAAAATTTTGACTTTGAATTTTAAAATTTTGATCTTTGACTTTCTCATTTGACTTTTAAATTTCAAATTTAGCTTTTCGTTTTGACTTTTAAGTTTGACTTTTCAACTTTGACTTCTGAGTTTGATTTTTAAAATTTGACTTTTAAGGTTGACTTTTAAAAAAAGAAGGGCATTTTAAATTTGTCGTTTAATTTTTATCTTAGCTTCTAGTTGTGCGTTTTAATTGATTTTAAGGTCTACGAGGGAGTTGAAAACATGAAAGAGAGTCGTCAGGATATCTTAAGACAAAATTTCAACATGTTCGATTATATCCCTGGAGAAACCCTGGAAGCTCAGTTGCAGCGATTTACCACACTCACTACTGAGATGAATATTGTTGGGATCTTTTTTACCAAATCTGAGATAAACAAAAGGCTATTGAATTCACTTCCAAAATCGTGGGATATGAATGTAGCTGTCATCAAGAAGACAAAAGATCTCAATTGTCTTAGTATTGCTGAAGTAATTGAAGAGCTTGACGCTTTAAAGAGTTCTGTAAACCTTCCGGTCAATGAAGTGTCATCTTCTCATTCATGTGAAGTTTCATGTTCTCAATCATGTGAAGATACGATTAAGTTTCTTCGGGAACAAATTGATATATTTAAAAGAGAAGATGAGGACCTGAGATATAAAGGATATCAACTCAGGAAAGGACAGAAACCCCTGAAGGATGAGTTGGAAGCAAAAACCAAGGACTTTAGGAAACTTCAGGAAGACTACAATAACAAATGTGAAAACTATGATTATGTAGTCAAACAAAATGCTGAGCTAGTGGCTAAAGTTGAATCTTTGAAAGGAAAGTTTGAAACCACCAAACTTGATGTTTGAAAATATGACTTCTCAAGTGAGGTGGTTGCAAATATGATAGACCAAAGCATGCAGTTTAAAAGGAATCAAAACAAGGGTCTAGGGTATGATAGTGTACCTCCTCCTTACAATCATAACTACACATCCATCCCTATAAAACAAGAAGAAATTGACAGGGAGGCACATCTTAAATACAGAAAACCAGCTGGATTTGTGTTAGGAGGAGTTATTAATGTTGAAAATATTGATGTTTCTGTTACATGTGCATGTAAAGTAGCAGAGGATGAGAACAAGGAGAGTTCTTCTGAACAAACCAATGACTCCTTGAACTCTAAATCTGTTGCTTCGAACTCGGCTGCTTCTAACAAACCTGTCGTTGAGAAATATAGGCCTCCAATTCCAGCGCAACAAAGTGCCTGTTGTAAGTGTGCATATGGGAACAACAAGAGACAAGGCAAGGATACGCCACCAGGAGCAGGAAGAAATAAATTCACAGTGAAGAAAAAGACATGTTTTCACCGTGGAACACCTGGACACATTGCCCGAAACTGACCAAATCACGCATACGTTCCCTACTATGCACAAGGGTGGCAGAACGTGCCAAGAGGGAGATACTCCAAAGGAAACCTCTCAAGGTCACGTTCAGACAATGCCGACTGGAATGCCATGAAGACCAAGAATTCAACTCCCAAGGCCAAGAATCAAACCTCAAAGGACAAGAATCAAAATCCTAAGGGCAAGAAGGGAATGTCGGCTCAGAAGTCTAGTTCAAGAGATGCTCCTGTGAAGCCAAGACCGGTTAGGTCAAAGTCATCTCGGCAGTCGGCTTCAAGTTCCAAATCAAGTACTGAGCCACCAATATGATCGAAGAAGAAATGGGTTAAACCCAACTACAAATGGGTTCCAAAGGCTCAATCTCCCAAATCAACTAACGATTCTAATATTTCTATGTCTTCTGTTTGTGATAAGCAGGACATGTCATGGGAGAGAGTATCGTGCGTTGATGACAAAGGTCGACCCAGTTTCAAAATGGATTGGGTTCCAAAGACCAACTAATCCCGCTCTGTGTCGGAGCAGCTATGGAGGCATATCATCAGACTTCGGTTTGTGGGTAGTGGCTGTTCCAGGCACATGATAGGAGACATCTCTCAACTGTACAACACTCAGAACATTGTTTGAGAGCATGTGTCCTTTTGCGGGAAAGGAAGAAAAGAAGGGATCACATGGGGTTAGTGCTTAATGATATGAAGAATTTTCGGATCTGTTCTGAGATTATGCGTGTTGTTCTCAGACCTTCTGGATGCAAATTCAATCGGTGACTTTCGATTTGAGTTTTCTTCTTTATAATCCTAAGTTTTTCTTAACATGATTTGCTTTAAAGACTAATTTTTGTTTTAGGATAATTTAAATTTGTGCATTTACTTTCATTTCTCTCCTATGCACAAATTTAAGGGGAGAAATAAAAACAAAACAAAAATTAAATAATAAATAAATAAATAAACAAAAATCCAAAAACATTAGAAAATTAAAAAAATTAAAAAATTGTTGGTTATGAAATGTGCTGCTTGAGGGAGATGTTTTGGGAAGTGATATTATCTAGTGATAACAGGCAATCTGAGTCTGCGTAACGTACCCAAAGTTGAAGGGTCTATGCTCTGACTTGATGCGTCGGTAGGCACGAAAATTTTTAAATGGACTTGACTAGGGAGATTTGAACTTAGGAAATTTATAGACTTGACAAATCTTGACCTAGTTAGATACGTTCAGCCTGACAATATGATGCTCGGATAGGTTGAGCAGGGGGATATATATGGGAATCTACTCGTCACATTAATTGAACCCGTACTTGGAACCGTGGTTTAACTTTTCCTCGATGTGCGGATTCTGTCCTTAATTCCGGTTGGATGGGGCGACTGGTAAATTCCGATAAATTAGGTCTGTAGAATACCATTTTCTTTCTTTCTGTCTGTTAGCCATATGTTGTCTACTTTGCGTGACTTCCAATTCGACCTAGTACACAACATATGCAAATCTATTTCTCTACAGGATATATATATGTGTGTGAAATATATGTGTGAAATACTTCTCATCTGTTAGCCATATGTTGTCTCCTTTGCGCGACTTCTAATCCGACCTGGTACACAGCATATGCAACCTTCTTCTTCTCAACCCCTCTGAAGTAGTTAGCAATAGAATTCTGAATCTCTTCTCTCTCTGAATGGTTGTCTGCTCACCCGGTGTAAGGAGTACTCTGGAAGTTCTTGATGGCTGGGGCATATCAGGAAGCGGGAAACACGTTCCAGTACAATTAAAATTGAACACATACAGATTGTCTATAGATCTCGCTGCTCAATTTAGGTGGACAACAATATCCTTGGTCGTCGTCAGATGAATGGTCCTTAAGATATAGTATCTAAGGAATTAGGATCAGATATAATTTTTAGGAACTTAAGTTCACCTTGTCTTGTAACAAATAGTATGTCCTAAATCTGTCACAAAATTTCCGTGTTTAAGTGGACCACAATACCGACGATCGACCAGACAAAGATGTGAATATGGAAGGTACCGACAAGTGGATAAAGGCTGTCTAAAAACTTTGATCCCAAATCACTCTTAAAGTTAGATATCATTTTTATTTTTGTTAAATTTGTCATAGTTTCTTCTAATTTAAATATTAGGAGAGAATTAAAATTCAAAATAATGAAGATAAAAAAAAACAAAAAAAATTCAAAAATCAAAGAAAAATCAAAAAAATTAAAAATCCAAAAATAGTGTTATTTCTGTTTTATTTCTTGTTCAGAAAAATGAAAAATCCAAAAATATTTTTGTTTCTATTTTAATTTGTGTGCTAAGTTTTCTTTTAGTTTTGTTTTTGTCTTGAATAATGATTTCAGGTATAGATAAGACTCATGGAGTTTGTGTTGAAGATTTCTGAGCCAAAGGCTTCGTCCGTGAGCATCGAAGAATTCGCATTCGAAGGAGAAAGAAATGAAGATTATCCTTTCAACATTCAATCCTTCAACCCCAGAAGAAAGGTGAAACTGCAACTGAAGATTATGTGACGGATTGTATTGAAGCCTCCTCAATCAATCTGCTGCTATCTATGAACCTGCTGAAGTGATCTAGAAGTTTAGTTCTCTCTGATGTTCTCTCTGAAGATTCTCAAGCTGAAAACACTATCTTTCAAGAATCAGTACGTAAAACCTCCTCACCCAACGTGCGTTTAATGCTAAATTATGAAGAAAACCTCAAGTGCTCAAGATGAAGTCATTCATTGAAGATTCATATGTTCATCCTAATGCTGTGAAGAAATTGAAGATAAATGTTAAAGCCAAGCTCTCATTGAAGATTGACAAGAAGAGCCAGCTACCTTTTAGGGGGAGCTTGTTGGGTCATTAAGAAAAGAAAGCTATAAACCAAGGGGGAGATTGTTGGGTCAAAATATGGTTTATACTTTACTTTTCTGGGCAATTATATTTTTGTGTAATATTTTATGAATTTATGGCCTAGTTTACGGCTGAGTTTACGGCCGTAAACTCATTTACGGCCCATTTGTTTTCGGCCCATATTTCTAGTATAAATAGAGGTGTTAGGGTGAGGAGTAGAGATTGATGAACCCTAGAGAGTTTACGGCCTACAGAGAGAAAGGACTGTTTGTGTGTGAATCTTGTGTAAGGAATTTAATTCATATTATCAATACATTCAAGATTCATATTATTCTTCTTCTCCTTCTCTTCTTTCTTTATCTGACATCATCCGTTTGATTGGGATTCCGCACCGTCAAACGGATCTGACTGATACACGGGCAGATTAGGGACTTACAATTAAAAATTATAATAAAAATTAGGAATAAAGTAGACTCACTTTCCAAACTCTCAGAGTTTACGAATCTAAATTTTGACTTACGATGATTTTTCTATAATTTTTCTAAAAACAAGGACAGAAATGTCAAAAACAAGAAATTGTTTTTATCATGCTAAAAGCTCTTATACCGGTGTTAGATGGAAGTTTTTATAACTTATATATACTTTTGAAACATCTAGACATGTTAAGTTATATATATTCTTTCATTTATTGGGCCTGGAAAATTAATATACATGTTTAGTGAGCCTTAGTGTTCTTATACATGTTTAGTGGGCCTTAGTGTCCTTTTGCATGTTTAGTGGGCCTTAGTGTCCTTTTACATGTTTAGTGGGCCTTAGTTGTCCTTTTACATGTATATTGAGCCCGGGATATACATTCATATTCCTTTTGAGACTGGAAATAATATACATGTTGAGTGGGCCTTAGTTGTCCACTTACATGTTTATTGGGCTTGGAATATACCTTGTATGTTTTTCTTTCTTTTTCCGCATAAATTTGATTAAGGATCTAGTGAGAAGTGTCGTTTGACACCTATTGAGTGTACAATAGTAACATGTAGTTATAATCAGAGTCTCCTGGAGGGAGAGTGGGAGGTTGTGTATAGATCTATATGGGGGTAACACCCCACACCTGAGTTGTTCGCTACAATTAGACTAGGTCAATCTAGGGTGAAAAAAACCTTACCTTATTCCGTTGGCGTCCGAAAAACGCCATGACAGGCGAAATTGTCATTATCTAGTATGGTTATAATGGCTCACTTAGAGTAATTAACGTTATAAAATTTATGGGAAATCATTCTCTTTTCTTTTTGGATAAAACGGTAACCTATATGCGTTGGTACTCAACCTCGGGGGTTGAGATTCCAGCATTCTCTTACGCAGACAACATCGGGTTGTCTGGGATCATTCTCTTTCTATTTTCGCAAACATTAACACACATGCATTAATATAAGATCGGGCATAAATATTTCAAACCATTTCATTTTAGAAAATATCGGATTTTATGGGAATATTCGCTTCAATTTTTCAAGCAAAAGATAACCTAGGACAGGCATGCAAATATTCACGGTTTTAGAACGAGACTTACAAATTATTTTATAGAACTATCGGATTTCTGAAAGCACTATGAGAACTACTCTAAACAAGTACAAAACCATTTTTATACAAAAATGCTTATGAACTCACCAACTTTTTAGTTGACGCTTTTCAAAACGACTTGTATTCTCAGGGATCCAGTAAGTAACAGGTAATAAGCTCGGCTATGAGATCAACTGGTGCGGCTTCAAGAAATTTTACTTTCTTACTTTTATGTAACTGATGAACAATATGTAAGTGTGTATTTCCAATGTATGATGTTTAATTTGTTGCTATGTTTCATTCATATTCAATTGTTACGATACTGTACATGAAGTCATCCACCCCCGGACGTTTCCGTCGTCCTGATTCGGGGGTGTGACAGATTGATATTAGAGCATTGTTTATAGTGAACTAATATATCTAACCGTACAAGATATACAACTATAAATACAATGGGACTAAAAACACTCTGACTAAAAGTATACCTTAAGAATATAAGGTGTTGTTTGTTTTTTTGGAAGAACCTCTTCAAACCTCTTATTGTTGCGCGGCGCAGCACACGCGCAGCACTTTTCATCTCGCAAATGTTTGTTTTTTAGAAGTCTTTTGAGTCAAGAACCTCTGCGCGTGCTCTGTTTGGCGCAACACTTGTACTACTTCTTCCAACTTCTTCTTCTTTTTTTATTGCTGAAATTTTGATTATATGTTGTTAAAATTTTATTTCACATTTTTTTTGTTTATTCTTGTTGAATTTATTTTTTTGTTTTTTTATATTCAATAATGATAATTTTTTGATGAAATATCATTATTTTTTGCTAAAATATCTTTATTTTTTGTTGAAATCTTATTTTTTTTACTGGAACATCAAATACAAGGTTAAAAAGACAAAATAATATATTCAAAAACTAATACTAACATTTATAATCAAGATTATTCATGCATTCAAAGATCACAGTCAAATACAACACTGATGAGAATCAAAAAATCAAATATAATCAATAAAAATTAAGAACATCATATTAAAGAAGGAACATGGATGATGAACGTGATGCTGCAAAGGGTGATGTTGTTCGAATGTGATGCTGCAAAGGGTCTGAAGAAAACATAATATACGAACAGTAGCACATGATTTATACATAACTTTCAACAATGATTATGGAAAGGATATCAAATTTCGAATTATTTGATTTTTTTAAATTGAGCAACGATATCCCATAATCTTGTAGATACGTTTCATATAATAGATATGGATTGAAAGAATATATACGAAAGGTGATCGTTATGAACGTGATTTTAATTAGGAAGGAACGAAATTTACTTTCAAAAATTATGATGAGGTTTAAATGAGTTAAATACATTCCTTTTATAAATGATATTAACATTAAATCAATTAGTCAAACTTTCAAATTTAGTCAGTATTAATTTAATTTAATTTAATTTTAGGATGACATCATCAAAATAATCTAATGGTTGAAATTAATAAAGAAAACACAATGAATGGTCTTGATTTTTGAGGATGATGTCATAAGGTTTCTCTTTTAATATATATAAAGATAAAGATATGTATAATTGATGTTGATATATTGTTTTTTGGTGAAATAAGTAGCACGTGATAATGATGTATTTACTTTGGATGTAGTATATCTAAAATGGTTGTATGATGTAGTGATAATCCATTGGTTAGCCTTAATGGTGTTTCAAGGCAATAACCATTAAGGTGGAAATAACATTAGAAGGTCTCATAAGGAGTCATGAGACAA
Source organism: Lactuca sativa (assembly GCF_002870075.4). Taxonomy (NCBI): domain Eukaryota; kingdom Viridiplantae; phylum Streptophyta; class Magnoliopsida; order Asterales; family Asteraceae; genus Lactuca; species Lactuca sativa. Next base: position 157,198,587 of record NC_056624.2, read on the forward strand.
TAACCAGCTAGTATGATTTAATTAATATATTTGATATGATGTATATTGTTTGATGATGAATTGATTATTATATGATGATATATGTTATTGTTGTTGTTGTTGTTGTTGTTGTTGTTGTTATTATTATTTTGTGGTTGTTATTCACTAAGCTTTATAGCTTATGGTTTTTCGTTGTTGTTGTGTTGTGGGTTAGATTGTTGTAGCGTGCAGCTCAGATCTTGTAGTTGATGCCGATATGATTCCTAGTGATAATTTCTTGTATTACAGTGTGTGAGTGTACACCAAAAATATTTATAAGATTGTAAATAAGTGAATTTTTAAGGTGTACCTAATATTAAAATTTGGGCGTTACACCTTTTATCTTTAACTGTTGTATTTTCCCTATCTGTTGAACCTCTAACTATGTATAATGTTCCTCATTCTTGTTCCCAAGCAACTCCAAGGTTCCTCTTTGTTTACCATCCTTTGGTGATCGTCAAATTCGACATGATGACCTTCATCATCAAACTGACCTACTACTATCAACATCTTTTTTAAGAAAATGATATAATTAACATTCTTCAATGTCTAATTTGAATCTAAGGTACTTTTAAGAGCCATATCCCTAACTGTAGTGATATTCAAGCTTTTTATATCTGCTAGAATCACCTTCCTACTATAATGCCTAAAAATTTCCCTTACTTATCTGTAATGGTTGACATGAAACGAAGCACGTGAATCTTTGATCACTGATTTAATCGGGATTTGTACACAACAATCAATGTATCATTATATTTACCTCAATGTTGCCTTTATCTATTGAGGGTTTTAGGCATTCGTTTTAAAAGTGAACATTCTCTTTGAAATTTCAACATCTAATATCTTTTTTTTACATCTCTTCCTTGATTTTCACCTTTTTCTATTATCATTTAGATTTTCTACCCTTATCTTATACACTCATCAAACTACTAGAACTTTCCCTTACATTCATTTTGCTAATAGCATCATCGAGGACAAAATCACAAATGCCTTTAAAGGTAAGCTTAGTTGTCATGATGAAATAGCAACAACGCCTAAACTTCATCTTTAAATTTATTCGCAACATATAACAATCTTGATATTATCTAATTAATTATTGGCATTATTTGTCACCGAATTTCCTTATTTCATCTTTGTACTTACTAACTATCTAATTAAGAATACATTATTCATTATAGAGGGTTTCTTATACATGTTAGATAACATATTGATCAACTCAAATAATGTTCATGCGTTGACAACATTGTAAGCAATGTACCAATAGCCTGTTGATCTAACAAGTTCCAAATCCAATCCTCCCGCTTCATCGCTTATTGTTTTCTTTCATTCAATGGTTCTTGTAGTTTTTTTTCTGGAAGAGATAATCTTCATCTTGTATCTTCAAGAAGCCAAAATCGTGCTTTAAATTTATCAATTTTAAGCTCCCTACTTTCGACATAACTCTGATACCGTTTATTAGAATACGCAAAGTTAAACCGTAAAAAGTGAGAAAAAAATCTTTATATAGGGGGGCCATCGAAGGCCCATTTCCCGACCCATCTACACCATTTCTAAACAAAAATATGTCATTTTACCTTTTCACATATGACGTGTCTTTTTCGATTACAGCGTGTGCTAAAAAAATGGTTATTATGAAGATGTTATAAATTTTTACTTATTTCTTGGAAAACGTTTAATATGATTAGCCATACTTGTTTTTTTCTCTTTTCTTAAATAAACCTTAATGCTTAAATAGATGGCAAATGAGATATTAAGGATAATTAAAGGAGATAAAAAAAAGAAGATGATGAACACGAGATGACAACTTTAAATATAAATATAGGGATGATTAATGTGTAAGGTTAGACATTATTGTTTCTGTTTTTTTGAAACAACAAATAATATAGATAGGAGAACTAAGTTAATTCTATAGAGTGGGTGAGTGTGTATGTATCTCAATGATTTTAGAATTTATGTGAATGAGAGGTACATATATTAACACCCAAAAAATATAAAACAGAGAAGCCAATTTTTTCCTCGTATTAATGACACATAACTTCACAAACATAATATGATTGACGTAAGTTTAAATGACGGATTTTATCCATACAAAAATATGGTCATAAAAACATTTTTTGTAATGTTAATATATCATAATCACAAAATAAATGCTACCCATAAAAACCATAGTCCATTCTTGAGATTTACTCTATTATGTTTCTCTTAAAATCTAAAGTTAACAAAACCATAGTCTGATAAAAATTTGTATTTAATAAAGGATTTTTCTAATATGTACGGTAAGGACACATATAATTATGATAAATATTATTATAATTAAATATGTAATACATTAATTGTATAGATTACTAGTTGTAAGACCCATTTATTACATGGGTTAATTTAAAAAAAAAAAGTTAAATATACATGTCAAAATATTTGAGAACTTTAAATTTATAAGAAAATAAGAAAAATAATGAAGTATTATAATGTAAATGTTTTTTATCTTTTAAATTTAAACAAATAATTCAAATAAATAAACAAAAAGAAAATAATAAGCTTTAATTTTGGGAATTTTGAAATTAAAATGTAAGTTGATTAATGAATTAATGAAATTAATATCAATTTATTACTACATTTATTGCAATTATTATATTAAAATATTATGTGGAATTTAATAAAATACAAAAACTCATAAAATGATATGTGGAAAACAAATTAATTCAAAATAACCACAAAAATGATATTTGGTAAATTAAATGGGAGTGTGACAAGTAGCAAAAAAAACTTTCTTTTATTAGAGATGATACTAGAGTAGATTATCAATAATTAATGTATTTTATATTTCTTAATTATAAATATTCTCTATAATTAATACATTTCACGTTTAATTATATTAATATTTTCTATAATTAACGTTTTTTATATGTGCCCTTAAGCACATATGAGAAAATCTTATTAATAAAACATGAAAATCAAATATCATCTCACATTTTGTTCTTATCAATCTTTCTACTCATTAAATTAAAATAACTGTCAAAATCAAGAAAAAAAATTAATAAAGGAAGTTATCAAAAAGAAGATTAATAAAGATATCACATGTCATTATTTTATAAAAAAAAATAATAAAAATATAAAATATAAAAAAATATTTAATTTTTAGTATCTTTTCATAATTATATAAATAAATAAATATAAAGCTATTAAATCAAGCATCAATCTTTGACTCCTAATCTTTGACTCCTGAAAGCTGCTTCAAATAATAAAAAATTAAAGAATTTTGACTTCTGAGATCAAATGCCATCTCAAGGACCAAGGCCGTAAAATGGACAATACTGAGAAAGCATCTTGAATTCGAATTAATTTTGTAAATAAAAGTAAAATTGCCATTAGATTAATTACTGTTTCTTCTTACCAATTTAATTCTTATATTTCCAAAAATGTATTATTTATATTATTTCTGTAAAAAATTTCTGATTTTATTAAAATATTTATCAATTTTTAATTTATGAAATAATACTAAATTTTTTGACAAAACAAGACGATTATCTTTGTACATTTGATTTACGGAAATCTCTATAAAAATCTTAAAATTTTACCTTAATCTACAAAAAAGTCTTAAACTAAATTTTGTTTACGAAAAAACATGAATTACCGGTAAAAATGACGATTTAACTCACTTTTTCCAGTTTACCGGTTTTATTACTTACCTGTTTCACTAAAATCTTATTATTTTTACTCTAATTTGCGAATAAGTCCCAAAATAAAATTTAATTATGATTTGACCCTTTGCTCTATGTAACATACATTTTACCGGTTTCATTGTTGATCCGGACGTCTAATCATTAAATGAGATGATGAGATGGATATGTTGAGTTATATAATGTTATGTTTAGCATAAAACTTGATATTGTGATGTATTGTATATATCTTTTTGGAACATAAAATGCATCCACCGAAGACTACAATAATTACATAAACTAACAACAACTGCGTTATTTTTTACGTTTATAAGAAATATCAAATTGTCTATCTAATCTTATGTAACCCAATATATCCATCTCATCAGATATCAACTCATTTTCTGTCATTTTTTCTTGGAAACACACATTTTATTGTTTTTATTGTTGACGTAGATAGATAATCATAAATGAGCCGATGAGATGTATATCAAATCTTACAGTAAATGTGACATTATACAACCTATCGTATTCATCTTATCAGCTAGTTTAATGATTAGGTGCTTAAGTCAGCAATGAAACCGATAAAATGTATGTTACATGAAGAAAATGATCAAATCATCAATAAATTTTATTTTGGGACTTATTCGCAAATTAGGATAAAATAATGAGACTTTAGTGAAACATGTAAGTAATAAAACCGGTAAACCAGAAAAAAAAAAAAAAAAAAAAAAAAAAAAAAGTTTCAAATCGTCATTTTTACCGGTAATTCATGTTTTTTCGTAAACAAATTTTAGTTTATGATTTTTTTCGTAAATTTTGGTAAAATTTTAGGACTTTTCTGGAGATATCCCTTTGATTTACAACATATACTACACACAGTTTAGTGTTATTATTAATTTTTTTTATTGAATTCTAAACTAATATATTCTATAAATTCCTTAGTTGTTTTGATAATTTGGAATGTTTATACAAACACTAAAAGAAAAATCAAATTATCCTTAAATTAAATAACGCATTTATATGATATTTTGAAAATAAAATGACTATACATATGCATACTCAAAATGGCCACATTTGTTAGTTTTTGTTTTTATGATAGCTTTTTGGTTGACGAGTGAAATTTCATATAAAAGTCGAGACTTTAAACCTTACACATCTAAAATATTACTAATGTTCAACAATTAATCTTATAAATAGGCATTGGACGAGTGACATAAACAGCTCAGATAATGCATTTTACAATTTTCATTTTCAAAAATTAACATGGAAAAATCTATGTTTCTTTTAGGATTTTAGTCCCTATGTTTTAACCAATTTCATACTTACCTAAAACCGAAGGTGGAACCTCGAGCCTCATCAGATCACATCAAGCATATAAAGAACATAGGATATGATAAACAAAAATCTATAAGTGAAATACCCAAAACACCCTCACATATACAGTTTTGTTGGTTTATATCGTTTTAGCCTCAGTTCATACAAAGCGGGAGTTACGCCAACAATCATGCACGTGGTTGATAAACTGAAAGTAGTCTTTTCTACTAAAATAATCTGATATCTTATAAGTTTAATAAAATAAAGTTAAATATAATTAGATACCAAAAATTAAATATATTTGTATCAAGTTTTGAAAGTTATGCATTTGAAAAGGGCGGTACTTCCTCTTGTCTTTTTCATCAATCAACTTAAATTATTTTTATATCTTCATTATGATTATCTTCTCGATTGAAATAAAGGATGTAAATGTCTAAACATATAATTTTTAAGTAGATAAATAAAAAATATCCCATTTAAAAATAAAAACGTTAAACTGTAATAAATCTTCCCGATATCGAAACTTAAAACAATTGTAAATAAACAATTCAATGAAAAAAATAGAAAAAACCAAATGGACAAATACTGACCTATGAGGTTTCGGGTCGCACAAGACTTTCTTCTAATGTCTCTCCTCAATATTAAACTTTTCTTCGGTTGTATATTTTAGAATTGATTTTGGTAAAGAATAAGGCATAGTGATTTCGTAATTTTATACAAATAGATGTTCATCAAAATAATACATTCAAACCATGTGTTTTAAAATAGAATCATGTGGTATAACTACAATGCGATAACATATGTTAGGGAAACTATTGTATAAAGAGAAAAAGCCAAGGACTTGCTTTCTTTCCAACGTCGCACAACACATCCATCGTGTAGATATCTAGATAAAAGAGCCAATACCTAACTTTCTTATCATATAACACACTACATATTCATGCTACTATGACATATTAACCCCCACATGGTTACTATTAAATGTATGATCAAAATGCACATAATAATATTTTCATTGAATTGATTTAGCAATCCTATGGACTTCACGTTCATCATAAAGACATACTTGAATTAATATTAACTTTATCACATATTTGCATTATTAGTATTTTCTACATACAATCGTGAAAATCACAAGAAAACCACCTCGTATATACTTTTCCCTAATGGAATGTTGTTGTAACATCCTAAAAAGTAAGGTTTAGGTAAATCTGATTAGTGTCACAAGACCGCTAATAAGTAGCTACATGTAGAATTTGGATGAATTTGTACAAAAGTTCAAGGTTTTGTACCAATGCATCTAAGGTGTTGTATATGGGAACACAAACCATTTTAACGTAATTTGGAATAAATTACATAGAACAAACATGTGGTAAAATTGAATGTGTAAGTGCTTAATGCACCAAAAAGTTAAAATGTTGACACTACGATGTCACTAATGTGAGTAGTTCTACTACATTTCCATAGAAATAAACCAAGCCCTAGTGTAGTTAAATTAAGACATCTTGGGATAGTTTCATAAACACGTGGAAGATATAACCCAAAATCATACAACAGAAGAAAGAGACATTCCGGTCAAACTACAAGTATCAACAACAATATTACGAATCAAGAATATTATAGCACACAAATAAATACTGAAAATATGTCGAGATTTTTTAGTTTAATTTTTATCCGCAATATGTGATGCGAGAAACAAAAGGATATATAGACGGAAGCATTCGGTTTAATTTTAAGAGTTTTAATTTGCTTCATGAGTGTATCAACATATTGGTCGATTTGCACTAGACAAAGATATTTGAGAATGGATTGAGAAGAAATAGAAATGTAAATGAAGAAGTGTAGTGAATGTTGGTTGTTGAGAGGCACGATTAAAGAAGCCACATAAGAGTGCATGGTGGTTGAAAAAGAAAGAGGTGATGACTAATGCAACAAGTGTTAGATCGAAGGAGTGAGAGTTGGGGTTGTTTGTGTAGTCTTCATTAGTAAGGGTATGTAATGGTTTACCTTATATTTTGTTTTTCTATCATACAAGAAATCATTGAGTTTTGTTATTAGGTATTAATATAACTTTTTTAAAACTTGATATATTTTATTTAAATATATAATTATGTGCTTCTTGTTTATCTATACAAAATTATAGCCTTAGGTTACTCTTTAAAAACAACACGACTTGTCATGACATGTAAAACTTTAGACTTGACATTGCCATTAAACTATGACTCACATCATTTAGAAACCTGTTAAGAAGGGTAAAAGGTTTTCGGTAACTGAACTTGACAATTGAGGAGATGGAAGATGTAAGACGATTGTTTGTGGTGGGATCCACGTTACAGTATAAAATATAATTTTAACAAAAAAAAAAACTATGAGCAAAATAATCATATATTCAACATTTTATTTTTAATCAAATTGGGTTAATGGATTAAATCCCCAATAAATGATACCATGGGGCACTCATTAACCAAATTCAAAGATGAATTGAACCTTGAATACCTACTATACCATATGAACCATTTGTTTAAGTTACCATAATAAATATGAAAAAAGAATTAAAAGCATACAATAATGTAAATAAAGTTTACAAAGTTAAAGTAGACGACCCAAATTAGAACCAAACATTGAAATAGAAACCAATTTAACAAAAAATACATAGTTAAAATTTCAAAAACAGAATATCACAAAACAATACACATCTAAAATTTACATTACATTTGTCAATCATAAAATTAGACTTTACAAATACATTTATTCGAAAAATATTTCTCAAACAACAGATGTCAATCAAATAATATAACACGAATTATGTGGACATTTAATTTTTAGAAATGAATTATTTGAGATTTTATAAAGATTGTTATTAAATGTGAAATTACCGACTCCACATGACATTGAATATGGTGAAATTGGCGCCGGGAAAGGGTTATGGAAAGGCACAATTACAAAAACCCTTTTTATTGGAGAAGGTGTATAAATATGGACACAAGATTCTATTCACCCCCCAAATCCCCTCTCCATTCAAAGAATAATTTCCTCCCACGCCTTCCTTCTTCATCTTTCCACAGCATTTCCGGCCACCGTCTCCTCCGCCGCCGCGTCCACAATAGGGCGGATATGGACCACGCTCCTTATTAAACTTTTATGTTCGAAGAAACTGATAGTTTCAGATTTTAAATTTTGATTTCACAGGAACCCAATAATGAACGGTGATTTACTTCTTATGATTTCCTAATAATTCTGTATTTGGTAGGAATTTAATCTCATTCTGTTTTGATGATTTTTTTGGTTGTAGACGAATCCCCCAAAAATGAAAAGGTTATAGAGATCGAAGATGGTGATGATCACGAGGACCAATCGTCTCCGAGAGGCGTGTTGGAAATTCCTGTATCTGGTTCGGATTCCGATAATCAGAGCAGCGTAAGCCGGAGCCTCAGCAGCCGCGGTTCGTCTTTCAATGATAAATCTCCGGAGGGAGAAGTTGATTGCGGTGGAGAGGAGGAGGCTGGCGGCGGAGCGGGGGTCGGCAATCCTTCGTCGACGGCGTGGAGGAATTTGGTTGATAATTTGAAGTGGAAGTCGATTAAGAGGCTTTCGACGTTTCCGTTGGTGGCTGGATATGAGCTTTCGAGGAAGAGTTTGATGAAGAGATTAGCGAAGAATCATAACATCGAGGAGGCGATTGATGGCGGGAATTGGGCAGTTCCGAAACCGTCGTGGCGGAATTTTACGCTGGAAGAACTTGCAGCCGCCACCGATAACTTCAGCTCCGGTGAGATTCTTTTCGGCGCACCTCTTCATATATCTTTATTTATTTCCCCAATAAAACTTAAATTTTCAAATTTGAAAAATATAATATTATTTTTACTTCATAGGAGGTCTAACATTTTTATCAAATTTGCATTATTTACTTATAATTATTAGGCTTGTTAACTTAACTTATTTTCTAGTTATTTTATTTTATTTTAAATTTGTAATGCTTGTCAAATAAAAAACTAGTTTTTTAAAAAAGTTTTAGTTAGTAAGCCAAACATGTTTTAAAGCAACCGTTTTTATTTTGCGTTTTATATAATTAGATTTCTTATGAGTTTATATTTGCATAAATCGGTACATTCTTACTAAAAAATTAAAAATAAATCCATGCAACTGATTTTAGTAGTTTTCATGGTATAAAATTAAGGAGAAAAGAAAAGTCAAATGATAGGATTTAATAAAGTTGACTAAAGAGGTGTCTAGTCCACATCTTGGCTCACACTTTTATAGATTTTTGGTTTCCATTTTTTGATTATTAAAATTGGATAGTTTGAATTTTATTTTATTTGTATAATTAAGTAGTCATGAGGGATGCATGCTTAACCTATCAACAACCATCCATTTTAGGAAACAAATTACTAATTTTTACAAACCTAAAATTAAACCTTTTTTAATTAATCTTCTCTAATTTTAAACCATTTCACTATACTTGTTCCATGTATTATAATACATATCATATTCCTTCATTCGGTTCCCGTTTCTTATTTGAAAAATGAACATGAAAGTTGTCCACAATATTTTTTTACTATTTATTTATTTATGATGAACAAATTACATAAAACCTATTGTATTCTAGAAATTTTATGATTTAACAATTATATTTCAAATTTGTCAATAAAAGTCATGAAAGTTGTCCAAAGTGTTCTTTTTTACTTTCTACTTATTTTCTTACATTGGACAAACTACATAAAATCCATTATATTTTAGTAATTTACTGATTTAATAATTATATTTCAGTTTCAGTCAATTAAAATCACTCAAGCTTACCTACTATAGTAGGTTAAAATTTCTACAATAGAATCTGTTGTCAAAGTCTTGATTTAGTGAAAGTCTTGCCGATTAAAAAAATTATACTAGTACTTTGATACTAAATATTCTAGTAAAGGCATTAAATGTTTTTGACAAAATTTTATATTATTATCTTTTTAGCCTATTATAATAGATTATATAAATTGTCAAACTGTGTTGATTTTAATTGAGGATACTAAAATATAATCATTAAACTATATGATTAAAAATTGATCAAAATATAATGACTTTTTCTCGATGCTATGTTTTTGCTATTTATTATTTATAATAAAAAATGATATTTTGATGAGATCACAAACAAAACAAGTACAACTCTTTCACTAAAAAGTAGGTCCAACAACACATGATAGATATATCAGATACTGTTGTCAAATAAAAATATAAACCTAATTTCATAATGGTTTCTAGCACGTTGACTCTTTGACTTTACTCCAAATTTAATTTCATCTTACAATAAAATCAAAAATCTGTTTTAACTTTTTATTTCTAAAATAGATAATTTGGTGGGACGAGGGGGGCATGCTGACGTGTACAAAGGACGGTTACCGGACGGCGAACTAGTGGCGGTGAAAAGAATAACGAAAAAAGAGAAAAAAGACGAAGACAGAGTCGGCGACTTCTTATCGGAGCTCGGAATCATCGCTCACATCAACCACCCAAACGCCGCTAGATTGATCGGATTCAGCTCTGACACTGATCTGCACCTTGTCCTCCAATTCGCACCTCATGGCAGCCTTGCAACTTTACTACACAGTAAACTTTTCATCTTTCTCCTTACGCCTTTTTCAATCCTTCGATCAGTCACATCAACTAGCTAGGGTTCTACCAGATCTAGGTTTAGAGCTCACGTGATCGATGTAATCGTATGTATTTTGTACAGATGGTGAAGAGAGATTAGAATGGGGGTTAAGGTTTAACATCGCGATCGGAATCGCGGAAGGTTTGCAGTATCTCCATTGCGAATGTCACAGACGCATAATTCATCGAGATATCACAGCTTCAAATATTTTGTTAATGGAAGACTATCAACCACAGGTTAATTTTATAATTTTCCCTTTAATTACCTCCATCGATGCAAGCAACCTTTTACTCCTTGTTTAATTAGGTGATCATATGATTGTTCAGATCTCTGATTTCGGTTTAGCAAAATGGCTCCCGGAGAAATGGGTACACCATATTGTTTCCCCAATTGAAGGAACCTTCGGATACATGGCGCCTGAGTATTTCATGCATGGAATTGTTCATGAGAAGATTGATGTGTTCTCTTTCGGTGTTCTTTTGCTTGAGCTTATCACCGGTCGTCGTGCAGTTGATTCATCTCGACAAAGTCTCGTAATCTGGGTAAGGTTAATTTGGATACATTGAATTCAGATAAGGAAATTGTTAGGTTGAATATGTACATATGTAGGCAAAACCACTTCTGGAGCAAAGCAAGATGAAAGAGCTTCTGGATCCACGTTTAGAAGACGATTATGAAATGATCGAACTGAAACGAGTGATGTCAGCAGCGTCAGCATGCATTCATCATCTTCCAAACATGCGTCCAAACATGAAACGGGTAATTTGATTAATTTAATCAATGGTGTAAGAAATTAAAACATTGATGATCCATGGAAACTCAGACACGTACATTTGTTTTATCTTTGTGGTGCAGGTTGTGGAGATACTTAAGGGTGAAAGCAAGACAGCTGAAGTTAAACAGAAAACAGCAGGAGGAAGGGCAGTGCTTTTAGACGCTTGTGATGTGGATAATTACAATTCTACCACGTATCTGAAAGATCTTAATCGACACATGGAGCTTGTAATGGATGAGTGATTGATGGTTTTTGGTTTTTTGTTTTTGTTTTGTGTTTGAAGCCAAGGGTGGGTGGGTGTGTATATTGATGGATGGGGAGGGTGGTGGGCTTTAGAAGAGAGAAGTTGTAGTTGGTATAGATGTGGAAGAAAAAGTTGTAAAGCATGTTTTAATTGTGTTAATATGGGACTTGAAACTTATGGATATGGAATCTTATTAGTCCCATTTCAAATGGTATTAATTAATATGGAATATTCACTAGTTTCTAATTTTCTTTAGTTTTCTACTAATATGACGTAATATGAAGGTCATGCAAATGTGGTTTCATTTAACATTTGAACCCTCTCCCCCAGTACCTTTATTCGCTTTATAACCAATGTAGTCAGAATATACTGTCTAACCACGTAATCATCATTTTATACCATTGGATCAAAATTCAACGGACCCAATTTTGAAGGTGGTATTTTTTGGGTTTTTTTTAAATCTTATTAAAACCCTATCCAATCTCAAAGAAAAATATTATGATAAAGGGCACAATGGGCTTTTCCCTTTATCTCCAACCTCCAAATCCCAAATCAAGGATGTCGATTATTGTTGAATAGCAAATGGTGAATTCTCTAAAATACTACAAACAATAATACACATGCACACCATGGCCTTTAGTACAAGGTTGGATTGCCTCTTGAGCCAACAAAATTAAGCTGGACCATTCCCTTTGGGCCTAGAAGATTTTTTCCAAAACAAAATATGATAAGAATTTATCAAAATATTTCTTAAATAAAAAAACGTATATTCATTAAATAAAAAAATCTCGGGATGTCATGTTCCGATACAGACCAAAAGTATAAACGGTATAAAATAGACCTTACAACAGTTATTTATAACTACTGATCTATAATCCAAAAGCTCTCATCATGTTAATCAACTTATGCTCTTGTGCCACTACCTGTAATTCAAAGGAAACTGAGTGGGTCGGGCTTGAGAGTGTGGTGAGCATATAGGGTTTTCAACCCACAATAATATAATTATTATATTTAATCATCAAACAATCAACCCAATTACCCACTCCCACCATCTCATTTATTTCTTAAGGATTTACTTTAAGAATCATTTATCCTTCATTCATTCATACCTAATGATTGACCTAAGGAAATAGACACAAAGTCTATTTCTACTAAGGTTTATACAACAGGCACTACGTCGTATAGTCGTCAGGGTTTATTCAACAGGCGCTACGTCTCATAGTCGCCAGGGTTTATACAATAGGCACTACGTCGCACAATCGCCAGTGTATATTTATAAGGCACTAAGTCGCATAGTCGTCAGGGTGGAATGGACAAAAACACCAAAACTCAAATCTTTTAACTTAACATATAAAGCATAAAATTACACATCGATAAGGTGAAACATATGGAAAGCCTCTTTGTTGAAAGTTTCTTTTTACGAGGACTTTGATATCTTTGTTATAACTTATTATTATAAGCGGACGTTTGCCTTTATAAGTAGTTAATTATTTATATAACAATATTTAAGAGACGAAATTTATCTTGTTTATCAGTATTAATAATTTAAGAAAAATAATTAATTTTACAGACAATCTAAATGAAAACATTTTTATTTTAAACTATATTTAATATTTAACTAATTAAAAAAAATTGACATTTTTCTTTTATATTTATTTGATATTATCATTTATATTTTAAATTTAACATTATATTTAAATTTAAAAAATTGTGTGTATTAGATAAATATAGTGGGGATTTTCAATAAACAAGTTAAATATGTTTAGTTTATACTTTAAATTAGCACCATAATTAATTTAAAAAAAAAAAAAAAAAAAACTATATTATGTTAAAAGTTTAAGAGTTAACATTGAAATAAAAATAGTAAATTATTTGACATATTAGAAGAGAAGTTAAGAACTTAAAAAGTTTCACATTACTATGGATAAACAAATAATACATTAATTAGAATAATAGAAATTTTAATGTATTCGTTTTTTTTGAACGACAAATACAAATATATATTAAAGTACTTCTAAATTATTTCATCTATGTCCACAGTGAGACTTGAACTCTCAACTTTAAGGAGGGAGGACAACACCAGATACCACTGGGCTAGAAGCCCTTTGATATTACAATTTTTATGATTAGAAATCAAATTTAAGATACAGTTTTACAATGATCAAACAACTATCAGGCAAGCATAATCATCATTTATTAAAAAAATGATACAATAACCAACATCTGTTATAAAAAAAATAGAGCAATTTACAATAACATAATCTAGTTGGAAATATAAATACAACTAAATTAAATAAATAGATGTATGTCATGGTAAAAAAAGAAAGCACACTGAGATTTTGGTCGTGGAAAACAAGAAACCGACTAATATTATGAACACGGACTTAATTCAAATTGGCCTTTGGGCTTGGGCAAGCGGAGCCTATTGGGTAGAACATAAAAAGGTCCGCGGAATCTGTAAGTATACATATTTGTTGGTGAAATCATAGAAGTTTGATAAGTGATATGATAAATTTTCCATATAAAAACAAATAATCATAGAAGTTTGGGTTTCAATTAAAAGAGATTTTGTTTCGATGTTTTCTACACATTTATGTTTATGAGATTTTGCCTATGTTGTTTTTATTTCAATACGATGTTTACAATTAGAATAATTTTGTATTGATATCTCAAAATAAATACATATAAGTGTTTTACTTCATTCTTGAAAAGTAATGTTTAAAGTGAATATTGCATATCCTTCAAAATTTTATTGAATTGTCTTCATTTATTCATATAGAAGGTATACGAAAGGAATTTAAAATATCAAACGCAACGATTATAGTAAATCTCAATCAGAATATTATCATTTGTTAAAAAAATACAAATATAAGATTATTTAAATTTTTTTACATTTGTTTTCAATAATAAACAACCAACAATCAAATTATTTACAAATATTAATTTCAAATTTAAATAGCCAATGTTATATTTCTAAATATATAGAAATATTTTATTAACCAAAATTAGAAACCGCAAATCATGGAATACCAAAGATTATGATACTTCAATTATTTTTTTCCCTTTGTCTTACTCATCGCATCCACCATACCAATTACCGAAAATCAGTAGCAGATTTTAAAGAAACAACTTTATAAATTCATTCACATAAAAAATTTCCGAATGCTAACAGTATCGACTTTTAATTACAACAAATATTTATAATAAAGTTGAATAATATCAATATTCATGTATGCTATTTTCTTAATAATGATATTAAATATGATATATTTATCACTATTTGTATGATCACTTACTAAGATTTATAAACTTAACTTCTATATATTTTCTATATATTGTTAACTATTATTTCATTTAGTTGTGAAACCGTACACAATATATATATATATATATATATATATATATATATATATATATATATATATATATATATATATAGAGAGAGAGAGAGAGAGAGAGAGAGAGAGGGATCATTTGAGAACCTATACTTTCCCGAGAACCCGAGAACCAAACAAGGACCGTTAGATCAAAATAACAAAGGGTCAAGATGATTTGTGACATTTTTGTAAAAACTTGAAAATAAAAAATACGGGGGTATCTTATTTCAATTTGTTAGAGGGCATTTTAGGGATAGAAAACTTATATCTGATCCTGTCAAACCCTTTCATTGTACTATTTCTCTATGTTCATCATCAAATCTCTTTCCCTCTCACGTTCTTCATTGACGATAAAGACGACTGCCTCCTCCATCATCCGTCGTCGATCGCCTCCCTTCTACCTTCACCGGCCACCTCTACCTCTGTCGACCATCACGTTCTTCATAGAAAAAATTCCAATGAAGATGCTTTGATTTTGAATCATTTTATCCTCCATCAATTCGTTCCCCGGAGTACACCATAATCGCCGACTTCATCTCGGCTCCCTCTGTGGATTGAAGACCTGAACGGAGAAGAAGATCCTTTATCGATCAAGAATTCAAAGTGCAAACAATATGAAAAGTGCATCGGGTCTCGATCGCTATAGTTACACCTGAAGCACTTGACCTTAGCCTATCAGACTATCCCTAACTCTCGATATCGGTCTCAATTTTTCTCCACTAGAAGTTGCCTAAACAAATATTTTTATTTTTCTGCATTTCTTCAGTTTTTTAGATCAGATGTCACTTTTGCTTTTCTGCATTACCAAAATTAAGTTGATAATCTATAAGTTTGTTCGTATTCTGATTTAGTTATCAGATTCAATACAGTATGTGATATTGAATTCACTTAGAATTTAGAAGTTTTCTTATTAAGAAGAACATTTTCGTGAAAATATAAAACTCTAGTGCTCTTTTCCTTCATATGTTGCCTTATGAATATTGTTGTTCTCTTTAACATGGACCTTTCTGGTGAAAATATAGTCAATTTGTATTCAAAGTGTCAGGTTTTTTAAAGTGCACACAAGTTGCTCGATGAAAGTCCTGAACCAAATTTAGTTCCTTTGCTTTAATTTTAAGGTAGATTGGCTTAATACAAGTATACAAGTTTGCATTCTTGTGTTCACTTCTAATAATCCATGATATTTTCTTAGGATTTTACCGGAGTTCTATTTGTAGTTAACCTTGTTTGTATATGAGATTCTATGAACATACTTAGTGGTGACTCCAAGAAGATCAACCCATTGGTAAGTAATATTCTAATTATCCCATTCACATATTTTTTTAAAGCATCAATAGCTTTTAATTCTTTCATATCTTCATATTTCCCAGGTGCCAGTAGACCTTGTGATTGACCATTCAGTTCAAGTTGATGTTTCAAGAAGTTCAAATGGTGAACTTTGCAAATCCTTAAAGTTTTCAAATTGAAAACAGAAATGATTATAGATTTGTTAAAGTGATAAGAAATTTAAAACAAGGAAGGAATCCGGCATTCAGACAAAATAAGATTTCTACATTCAACTTGAAAACTGAAATTTTTATGCCTAGTTTGTATTTTGAGTGAAAAATGGATGTATGAAATATGAATGTTCTAACAAAATTCCAAATGAAGTCATACACATGCTTTAAGAGTTTATATGCACAGTAAGGTGGAATTCAAAAAGCTGTGCATTTGATAGAAGGTCTATAGACGTTTTATTATCAAAACAAGTTTTGTTTAATTCATTAGATATTCTGAAAATTGGTTAAAGAAGTGGCACCAATTGACAAGTTATCCAGTGATACCTTGAAGATTTTGTAATAATTATTATTATTGGTGTTTAGAAATTGCTTTAAGTTTATTTGTAATTATAAGTTATAACCACATTAACGAAATTGATATGCACTTATTTTTACATTTATTACAATTATTACATTTTAATATTATGTGGAACTATCCTCCCTAATAAATAAAAATAATTTTGTCACTTGTCATCTTCTAATGTCTTATGTCACATGGCTTTTGTTTTGGTCAAAAACTTGATCAAGTAATATTCAATCAAATTGTATGAGAGGTTGTGGTGTTAAGATAATGTATGTGTCGAATAATGATCAACGTGAGACAAATGAGTTACAAAGAAAGTTCTTGATCCTTTATACGATCTCTGGCATAATATATTGGGCGGTGATTATGATCATCTGCCATGTTGTTTTTATTGATATAAATCTTTGATTACATAGAAGATGGTGATAATACGAATACAAGAGTGATAGTAGAGCTTCATGTGTGTCTAGTGTGTGTTTTACAAGTGTCATTTATAGTCTAAACTAAACAACAAGAAGTCTTATATTTTCGGTATCCTCTGGAATGAATATATGCACGTTGTTTGATTTGGTACTCCTGGGTCTTTAGCCCTAGTTGAAACGATTCTTCATGGAGAATGGGTCTTATGTTGACTAATTCTGCACATGTGAGAAAAAAAAAGAATATAGTTGTTAAAAATAATAGGAAGTATTAATGTTAATAATTAGGATCTCGGATCCTGAGATATGCTTAAGAATCCTGAAGCTTCAAAAGTATTAATGATCCTGAATATGATTTAGAATCTTGCTCCTAACAACTTTTTCTTATTATTTTCATTTTATTTTTTTCGCATATCATTTTATAGTTTTTTCATTTTATTAAATTTTACATATTATTTAATGTAATAATAAATTCATATCATATTTATTAATGGATTTTCCTTCTAATTTCAAAATTATTAAATTAAAGCCTTATTAGTTTTTTTAATTTATCTAAATTATTGTTTAAATTTAAAAGAGAAAAAAAACATTATAATTTAAATAATTCAATATTTTTTCTACTTTTCTTATAAATTCAAACTTTTCAAATGTTTGGAGTTTTATATTTAATTTTTCTTTTAAATAAACTCATGTAATATATGGGTCTCACACCTAGTATATAAAATGTGAAAACCCATAAAATGACAAGTGGAAAAAAAATCTTAAAAAATGACATGTGTAAAATGCAATGAGAGCATGACATGGTCTGGGTTTCGGTTCCAACTTTTCATCCAATTCGGGTTTCGGGTCGGTTTCAGCTCAAGGAACATCCAGAGCGAGGGGGAAACAAATTAAAAATTATTTTGTTTTAATTATAGACCTTTATGTTGTTATATTTTATCCCCTGGTTGTGAGCATGGGCGGAGCCACCTATGAGCCAGTGCAGGCCCAGCCTCACCCTCAAAATTTCAATTTTTTTCTTATATATATATATATATATATATATATATATATATATATATATATATATATATAGAGAGAGAGAGAGAGAGAGGTTCATGTGTTCTAAGTATCTATTATGTGGAAGTAGGAATCAATGTAGACCAATCATTTTAAAAAGGTAATTATGTAATCATTTATTTAGTTAATATTTGTAATTTAGTTAATTTGATATTTCTCCCAAATTAAATCCCTTTATATTAGGTAGTTATTTATGAAAATATAATTGACCTTTTCTAACCCTAAATTTCTCCCCTTTATCTATCAGCTGAATAGTCGGTCACAAACCATTGCATGTGCTCGTGAAATTGAAGTCGAGAACTGGGAAGTCTAAAAGGAACGAGAGAAGCAAAGTAGAAGTTGTGTGAGGGAGAAGCGGTGCTAGAGTTGGTCCCCTTCGACAACGATTGTGGCATCGCAACCCAAGAGGGAAAGACGTCGATGTCTTTCACAGTAAGTCGATTTACATTCCTTCCATCCCTAATTTCCATTAAATCTATTTGTCTCATTTTTGGGTTCCATGACGGTACACAAGTGGATTACTACACCATCTCTAAAAATTGGGTTGTGCTCTCTCTACCCCATGCTTCCAGTGATGACCCTCATCTACATAGAAATGCTATTGGGTTATTGTTGCATCATAAAACTCTCAAGGTTCATCAATATTTCTATTTATTCTATTTCTTTTTCTAATTTTTTGCTTGACGTGTGGGTTTTATTGATCAATTCGGCTCTAAAATTTAAGGTTTCTTGATTCGGGTATCATCAACTATTTTTTCTCTCTCTACGTGTGTTGCATTTCATCAACAAGTGGTTGATTTCATTCATTTTCTTGAAAAAAGATAAACCATAGAGCCAAAGTCGTTCAATTTCAGGAATCTGTAGGACATTACCATGTTTCGAGGATAGAACTCTTTTTATTCCTGAGTAATTTATATGTTAATTGGATAAAAATATCATGAATCTAAGAAACCACTTTTGAGTTATTTCCAGTTATGAATTCTGAAAAAGGTTTTCTTAAATAACAAGGGAGACTGCAATGCGTGCGATCGGTCGAGCTCAAGTAAGTGTTTCCCAAAGTTAAACCATGCTTTTAAATTGTAACTAGTATGTTAATATGTGAATTACGTGCTAGAGTAGGGCAAAGGATACCTTTAAAAGTTATGTGATAAAATTGCTTGATTTTCGTGATGCCTTGTAGCCTAGGAGAATGCAATGCTATGAATATATTTCTTGGAATTGATATTGACTCAGTTATTTGCTAAGTGTATGCTTTCAAAGTTGTATATGTTTAGGATTGCATAGCCCTAGAATGATGGATTCTGCCTTATTTCCTGTTCCTTGTTTGGTTGTGGTCTTAGGGTAAAAACTTTATTTGACAGTCTATGTGATTCTATTTATGTATAACTTGCATGCATAAGGAAACTGACGGTGTTGATTGAGGTTTCTAGTTCTGTGAGGATTGAGAAATCCTAGAAGAGTCTAGGATATGTGTATGTGTTGTGTTTGTGGGTGGGTCATATTTTATCTGTGGTTGGGTGAATTAGAGGTATCAGGGATGGCCTTGGGAAGGTACAGGTAGGTGTGGAAGGTAGTATTGAGCCCGTACTACTGAAAGCACAGGACCTGTACCCGAGATAAGGACAGACCTGGAATCTCTAAGGAGTCCGATGGGGAGGAATCCCTTCGAACTTCCTTATCGATTGCTTTCTATGTTGTATTTTCAATTTGAGGATGGTGATAGCTACACGAGGAGGATCAGGTTCATGATGAGGCTCGGGATAGAGTTCAGGTTCTGGTGCGGAACTTATTGATGAGAGGCTGCGCGAGCTTATCGCAGTCGAGGTTACTTGCAGCATTCTTGATGATACCCTTATGATTTTCGTTACCGTCAAACAGGGGATCATGGAGATTATGGAGGAGCAACTCAGGTCTTTTCCGAACCAATATCGTTGCGGAACAGATTGGGACCCGAACTCCTTCATTCCGGGAGTTCAAGGTGTGCGGTGCCCCCGAGTTCTTTAGGGTTAAGGACCTCATCGCTAGTCGCTGTTGAATCGTTGACATAGAGGATGCTCAATGCACGAACTTTTGCCCCGATGCGGCAAAGGTGGGATTTGCGTCCTGCATGTTGAGGGACCGAGCGCATGACTGGTGGGATGAGGCTACCCGCGAGGTAGGGACGGCGAGTGTGACTGTGATGACATGGGAGGATTTTGTGCAGAGGTTTGATCAGGAGTTTGCACCGGCCATTGAGGTGCAGCAGCTGGTCAGGGACTTCCAGGACCTTCACTAGACCACAGAGACTGTAGCGGAGATTACCGCCACGTTTAGGGAGATGGCACTGTTGGTTTCACAGTACGTTGCGGATGCGGAGATGAGGAAGATGAGATATCATGCTATGTTGAGGGATGATACCCAGGAGTTTGTGAGCTTCTCAGGGTGCAAGACCCTGAATGACATGATTAAGAAGGCCTGTGAGCGGGAAATCGAGTTAGAGCTCCAGACGAAGCAGAAGCTGGAGTAGGTTCAGACGGCAGTGGGTCAGGCTAAAAAGCCTAAGACATCCGATGTTCACAACAAAGGCTAGTCGGGTCAGGGCCGATGCGCCAAGTGCGGAAAGCCGCACGGTGGACCGTGTCGATCTGTAGGATCAGGATGTTTCGGTTATGGTCAGACATGCCACATAAGGAAGGAATTCCCTAAGAGGGCCTTGATTTGTTTTCACTACAACCAGACTGGCCATAAAAAGTTCGATTGTCTGGAGGAGCAGTGGTGGCGCCTACAACCGCCACTTTGAGGATTACACATAGCCGCCAGGGCAAGACGGAGACTCCTGCGGTGAAGAGCAGAGCATTTCAGTAGACCACAGATGAGGCCCTCTTAAGGTGTGGGTAATGTGGTTATGCATTCATATGTTACAGGTTTAGTAGATACACATGAATCTATTTTTCATTATGATTAAGTGTCTCATGGTGGCACACTTTACTGGACACTAGGCCTAGCAATTGAGCGGGTTTTAACCCTGATCCGGTCCAAACCTTTAAGAATTATATGAGTTTAAAGCATAGTTTTTGATCTGTTTACCCGTTAACAACCCGTACCCGCTAACCCTTTTATTAAAAGGGTCGGGTATGGATCATCCCTAATTCGCTCTTTTATAACCTACCCCATATAAATTTTAGAATTATACATTTATATTGTATACTGCCTAAAGTTTACTTTTAATTCCAATCGAAAGTCCAAAGGGGAAAGGCCAATGACCAAACCGTTTTTACATGGGACTCGAGGATTTGACTTCTAGACTTCCAGTCTTTTATCAAGAATCATGATGTCATTTCATTTATATTTCATCAAGCAATCATCAATTTCATTTATAAATCAATAATGTCATTTATCAACTAGATAAAAGTTTGCAATTGTTATTCTCCATTAGTGCAATCGACGGTCAAAAACCAATCGTAAGTTACTACAATAATGATTTCAATTCCAATGGAATGTCCTCGTAATGCATTTTCTAAATCAACATTTGTTTTATTTAATAAATGTTATTTTAAGAATTAAGTAAAATGTGTTTGATTATTCAAAAAACCTACGGGTTAA
Organism: Lactuca sativa; assembly: GCF_002870075.4. NCBI lineage: Eukaryota > Viridiplantae > Streptophyta > Magnoliopsida > Asterales > Asteraceae > Lactuca > Lactuca sativa. Next base: position 157,220,514 of record NC_056624.2, read on the forward strand.
GGGACGAGTTTGAATATTTGTTGATTCGGTGAATAAGGGTATGAGTTTGATTAATCAAAACCTTGCAGGTTATAGAGTGAGTTTGGATTGGATTTTAAAATTTGTTAAAATGATTTTGATCTAGGACGATTCACTCCAAACCCGCCCCATCGCAAGGTCTACAGGACACCCAAAACTAATAAAGATATAAAACCAAAAATGAATGACTATTTTGATTCGTACAATGCATTTGTCCAAATGAACAAAACTTATGTATTTCAAGTTGGATCTGATATTAGGCAAGGAACAAATATGAAGAAGGCTGATGGTACTCTCTATGTCCATTCTCAAAATTGACCCTAATCCTATTTTCTTACTATATCTCTCTATGGCGATGCCAAACATTTAAGGTTCATGCTTGTCTTTGCAACATCCCACATTGGTTGGGAATAATAAATTTGTATGGGTTTATAACTTTATTCTCTAGATATGCCTTGTAAACTGCATAACCGAGTTTCTTCTATTTCTGAGTATTCATTTTGCATTTATCTCTTCTTCCATAACTGTTAGAAAGTATGATACACTACATCAAATCTTGGGTGTTTACGTTGAAACTTACAACAACTACGAGGTTGGTTTTACTTTTGTTGTTTCGTCTTTAACTTTGTCAGATAAGGGGACATTCTTTCTTCTACATTTTTTATAATCAGATCTGATCCCGAAGGATAAATCTGTTTTTTGGACAAAACTTGGTAAATATTAATAATAACTCGATTTATTATTCGCAACTAATTGACATATAATTCTCAATATTATTTCTCGATTTTCTTACATGTCTATTTGATCTGATTTTCATCACATACATATTATAGATTTCCTTCATAATAATTCATGGTTAGTTTCAAAATTAAAATTAAAAAGTTAATTGTAATGAAAAACCAAATATTATGGTTAAATGCACATCTTACACCTTATGTTCATTGTGATTATTATTTTTATATGAAAATACGAATTCATCGAGATTCTTCATGGGTTGCATACCCAACCAAAGAGCCATCATGGGCCCCGTTTTTTGCTTGGTGCACTCCCCCTGACGGTACCGCGGGTACCACCAACTCATTTTTTGTCTTCTCGAGCCACTCCGACCAGCCCAATGAGATGTATTCTTGAACTTTGACTTAAATGTTTCAGAGTCTTGAGCTTGACTATCTACGATGCATTCTTCTTCCTACTCGCGAGAATTTACGCTTATTCTCTAATATACTTTGGATAATAATGTGTCCGTCGTGAGTATTGTCTTGTATTCCTTTTTTTTATATAATAAACTAATGATTAAACACATGACATTGGAATGTTAGTTAACATTTAATGTAGGCGTTTAATGATTATTGAACTCTTCAGTGATAAAAATAAAACATTTCTTAAGAGAAAAAAATTATAAAATTGTAAAACTTAAAATAATCTTCATTTACATTTTTTGGAACTGGCGGTTGTATTAACGGAAGCCAGGCCTCCATATTCGGGAAGACGTCCCGAGTTTGAGATCACAGAGGGGGACTCAAACGCATAGGGGTCCTAGGGAGAACATCATAACACAAGGAGTTGGATGAAGGAATTATGTAGTTGGACCGATTCGAACACACAACCTTCACCCCATGTGGGTTATCAAACCCGGATGCATCACTACTAGCTAGGTTGCAAATCATTTGCAATCTTCATTTATATTGTGGATGTACTTATAACTAACTTATAACTAATTTAGAGTTTCATTCGATATGATCCAAAAAGAGTTCCATGTTAAGACCATGTTTTCATTTCGATTCCATAACTATCTCAAAAAATTGAATCAATCAACCTCTTTTTAAGGTGTTTGGCTAAGCTTATTTAAGGATCTTATTAACTTCTTAACGATTTCATATCACTATAAGCTAAGATGTTTGAATAAAAAATAATTTATACTATAAGCTAAGATGTTTGAATAAAAAATAATTTATTTCGATGGAAAACCTTGAATATGTTATCTCACACTTATAAACACTTATAAGTTTATAAGTTAATAATTTTTTTTCTTTTGACAAACACCATCTAATTATAACAATTATCCCAAAAGACTGAACTTTTTAATACATTACAGAAATAAAAGTAGTACAATTGTACAAAAAAAAATAGTTAAACTATTCTATAATTTAATTAAATAATGTTCCAAAAAGATTTCCATGTTAAGACTTAGTTGCACGTCCCAATTTTTGTTATTCACTTGTAACGATTTGATTCCATTACCATCCCAAAATACTGAATTGCTGTATTGCACAACCTCTATTCAATTATAAGTCCGAGTCCAAAAATGTCCAAAATATTCAAGAACGAATTTTCCAATTGCACAGGAAGATTTTCATCTCCGTTTTCAAGTAGCATTCCTAATTTAAGTTCTATCGATACAAAGTACAAACCATTCATTTGCATACTTCTTACTCGAGAAGCAATGATCGTTCAACAGTTAATTTAATTAACGCTAACATGTTTCAAGAAGACACGCATAACATTTCTGCACCAAAAAGATGGGTTCACCCAAACCATTAATCTCCGGTTCTTTTCTTGAGACCTGTATATAACTTATCCCCCAAACACAAAACGAAAAAAAGAACTGAACTGTTATCTCCCTATCATCATACTAAATTACTAATACTAAAACCACTAAAAACTAATATCAGTCAGCAGATTAAGGTCAGCATTTGAAACACCGAAAAAGAAACTACCCCACAACATAAGAGCAACCTTATAGTGCTATATAATCTATTTCGTCTCCTTTAATCCATGTTAATACGACTGGTTAGGCCATATGAAGAACTCAGCTGAAGGTGGCAGCAATGCCATCGGACCTGAAGTTTCAGGAGCACCACCATTCCCAGAGTGAAGATGGTGGAACAAACTTTGATGATGGTACATTGGTGTAATCGAGTTTGGATCATATGGCAAAGCATAAACAGGTGGTGCACCGGAAAAGTTGATACTGTTTCCATTGTTGCCGCCACCGTAAGGCGGCAGTTGGTGGTGGTTGTTGATCAGAGAAGGTTTCTGCTCCGCCTCGGAAGTCACTTTCAGACGCTTTGCAGCTCCACCAACTGGAAGAGAGCTACTGGAAATTGCTTCCACGTCATACCTATTCATCTCAAAGTTCGTCACTGCATTCATTCCTCTGAATTTGATCGCTGCTATGTCATATGCCTCAGCTGCTTCTTCCTCAGTAGCTACAAGATCATGATTATATTGTCATCATAAAGATAATATAAGATACAAATGATAATATTAATTTGAGGATCATTTTGTTTTTTATAGATTACCAAAAGTTCCTAGATAAAGATCTTTGTTTCCAGCAACACGCCCTATTCTTGCTTGCCAACGACCTTGTTGGTGATGCCTTGTAACCCCTCTATAGATCGATGCTCCCCTTGAGAATCCACTACTTTTCCTGTTAGAATTAAAAAGAAACGTGTCATAAAGATATAAACTTTTTAAACTTGTTTGATGAAAAGTTATGAGGTAGAAAATTAGTGAGAAGAATAAATATAGATGTTGAACCTTCTTAGGGAAGCGATGAACTCTTGTTTAGTCGCATGTTTCATGTCTTCCAATTCTTGTGCGTATTTTGCAACCTAAAAAGCAAAAGATTAAAACCAAATTAAAAACGTATCACTTTTGATTGTTTACTTTTTTTTTATATATATATATTATAACTTAAAAGTAAAGATTTAATGAATAGGTGTGTAGGATAATTACGGGAAAGTTTGTAGTAGCGGTGGGACCCCAGTACTTGAGAGCAGCCAAATCGTAAGCTCTTGCTGCTTTGTCTTCTTTGTCATAACCACCTGAATATGCATTAAAACATGGTTAGTTAGTTACTTAATTATAATAATAATGCGAAGTTAAAAGAAAATTGATATGAATGAATACACGAAATGAAAAAAAGAAGAAAATTTACTCACCTAAGTACACTGCAGATGAGAAAACCGAAAGTAGAGTGACCACACATGCAAAAGAATCCAAAAAACATTAGCTTACAATAATAATAATAATAATGGTCCATGAAATGAAACGAGGATAAAAGTAGTTTGAGATAAAAGTAAAAGGTAAAGATTGCAAGCACTTTTGGTATATACATTTTTGCACGGGTAGGAATATATTTTACTAGATAAGAATAGTCGTTTCAAGTCCCTAAAAATGTCCAAAAGGTCACGGGAACAAATGGGGTGGGTTCCAAAGCTCACTGAAAATGGACATTTGTGACTACATATTGAAAATCAAAGGTTTCCATGAGAATGAATGAGTATGAGAGTGTTTGACTTGGTCAAAGCAGGGGTAAAAGAGGAAAGGAAAAGCAAAAGTGAAAAGCAAAGGCATGTATGTACAAAAGCACAGAGAACAGCAGACACACTAAGTAGGATTCAGACTAGTTAGTGTAGGTATGTGAAATTGATGGATAGATAGATATGGAGAGAGAAAGAAAGATGAGGGGGGTAATCTGTAATATCCAATGGACAAACTTGTGCCATTTTAAGGGAAAAGAAAATCCAACTGGTGTTAGCATAAATACAGAAATAAAAGAAACTAGAAGAAAGTACACAAAATGGTACAATTTACAAACATCAATCAATCATCATCATAAACAACAACAACAACATCAACAAACTTTTGATAGATTTGAAATCCAACCCATGATCATAAATTCATAATCTATCTTCAAACTCAAATCTTTTTTCAAAAATTCAAACACAATGTACAAGTTTTAATCCATGATCATAATAAACTCATAACACTTTGTTCTTGTTTTGATTCAAAAGAAAATTACCTTGTCGTCCTTTCCTTGCTTGACCCTCTCTTCTACAGCTATTATCCCAAAGATGCGCTTCGTATCTACCAGTCCACCTATGTCTGCACACATCAATATGTCTCTAGTGTTCAGTTTACTGTACAATCTTTAATGCATAACGTACACATAATCCTTCTTCTTTTACCAAAAATCAAACACCTTTGCATACCTAGTAACACCTCTGTAGATCGAAGTTCTTTGTCCAAAAGTATCACCGATCTTCTTACTAACATTATTCTGATCACCTGAATCAACCGCTACGATTGCCTGCTTCTGATCGGAGGAACCCTGGGCGACATGTTGGGTGGTGATACCTAGCGACAAAGCATTCATCGGACACTGTACATAAGCTAACTCGTTGCCGCCGGCGGATTCCATCGACTGCCCGGCAAACTCGGTCAGATGGGTGCCTGAGTCGTCCACTTCCGACCCCGAGTTCGTCGAGAATGTCTGGAACCCGGTGGTGGTGCACGCGAGACCGTTTAGATCTTGTTGGTCGGAGAAGTAGACGGAGCTGCTTCCGTCGTACATATGGGTTAACGATGACGAGTCTTGTGTTTCCGTCTGAGATACGTCGGTGTAACGAAAAGACTGCATAGAGTGGGTGTTGGCGGCGGTGGTGGTGGTGGTGGTGGTGGTGGGTGTAAGGGTGGTGTCGCCGCCTAGGAAGTCTTCGAGCTTTGGAGCTTGTTGCTGGTTGATATGGGACTCCATGAAGCTTCGGAAAAGCGGTGAATCGCCGCCACCGTCTTTGACATCCCCGTGACTATTGCCGTTGTCGCCGGTGTACATCGGTGAAGTCTTTCCACCGCCGTTAGTCCAACCTGCACCACCGGAAATTAGTAACTCACTACCACAACCAAACTCAGTTCAAGACATGCAAATCAACCAAGAGAATCCAAAGATATATATACATATAAATAAGTACATATATCCCCAGAAAATCAAGTAATAATTTGTATTTTGTCTTGAAAGTTACATCATCAGCTATTTATTTCGACAAACTTGCACAAACAAATCGTATTTTTCTCAACCACTTACGTTCTTTTTCCGACATTAAAACCGAAATCTTGGGTACTGTTTATCTTTAAATAAAAATCCAAATTTGTTTTAGAAAAAAAAAACAGCTTGAAATCTCATTGATCCAAAATCTAGCACAAAAGCCAAGCATAACTGCACCTCGATTATTCTGTACTAAATTCTCAAGAAAAGTAAACAAGAAAATATACCATTTGCATAGAAATTATCGTTGAAGTAATACTGCTGAGGCTGAGAGGTAGAAGAAGTGAACATCTCCATTGGAGAGAGTGAAAACGAGAGCCAGTTATTATCGGGAGCCATTGATTTGTGGTGGTGTTCAGTGACCTAAGTTGCAACTATACGATTAGAAGAAGAAGAAGAAGAAGAAGAATCCAAACCCAACATTACCAATGAACGTTTAAAGTGTTAAGAATATGATGAAGGTGGAGGCGAAGAATGGAAAAGAGAGAAGATTAGTGTTGAAGAGAGCACATGCAGAAGCTAGCTTTCCGGCACCGGCAAAGGCAGGGGTAGTTGTATTGACTGTTCTTGAATGTTAATTGTTAAAGAAAGAGAAAGAGAAAGAGAAGGAGAGAGGAGATGAGAGGTGGAGGTATATAATGGGATGAAAGAGTCGGTTTCATCTGCCACACCGGCGGAAAACCAGAGGGAAAAAACAAAACATTGTCTCTTCGGTTTCATTTAATATTATATTTACTCCATTTTTATCTTTTACTTAAATAAAAAATTTAAAACTTTTACCTTATAGCATCTTATCAAAGAAAAACTTATCCGACCCGTTTCCGTGGTACTTAAGTCCTTATGAAAGTATATTTTTTTAAATATTTTTTTTTTGGAAATGGCGTAGGTTAACCTCCTTTTGTTTTTGGGTTGGAGTTAAGGAAATAACGTGGTAAACCAATCGGACGAATATGAACGAGGCTTGTTCATTTTTGTTCGTTTAAGTTAGCTGAATAAATAAACGAATACGAACGAGTTTTCTTGATCATTTTCGTTCGTTTAACAAATTAAATTGTTCATGTTCTTGTGTTTATGTTTGTGAACGTGCTAAATTAACAAAGATAAACAAATATAATTGAAAATATATGAACATAAATAAACATATAATATATATGAACATAAAATAAACTTATATAAACGAACGTAAATGAACAACATAAACGAACGTTCACGAACATAATCAAATGAACGAGACCATTGTTCATGTTCGCTCGTTTAAGTAAATGAACGAGAATTTGTATTCATGTTCGTTCATTTATTAAATAAACGAACATAAACGAACTTTCCGCCGAACGGTTCACGAACAGTTTGATGAACGTTCGGTTCGTTTACAGCCATAGGTATAACAATTGGATTTGGTTTGGGTAGATGGGTTGGCAGGTCAGAATATATTGACCCAATCAAACCCATATAATATATAGGTTGGCAGGTTGGCGGATCACAAGTTGACAGGTTGGAAACATCAACCCAACCCAACCCACATAACTCGTTTAAGTATATGGGTCAGTGGGTCGTTTTCGGATAACTTTTTACATGTTAAATTTATATTAATTATGTCTCTAAATTAATTAATATTTATCATTTTTTACTATGATGACATCAATAACCAAATACCTATCTAACATAATAACTTAATAAGCAACACATTTGAAAACAAAGAGGTTTCAAACATAAACTCATAAACATCCAATCAAAATGAAAACATTCATGCAAAGTGCAATTGTGTCGTATATTCCATTAATTAATAACTAATTTTTTTTTAATATAATATATGTAGTTGGGATGGCGGGTTGACCCCCGAACCCAACCCAACCCATGAAATAAACGGTTTTGTGGATTGGCCTGTTGGCGGGTCAGAAATCTCAACTCAAACTCGTTTATTTTCGTGTCAGTGTAACGTCCCAAAAATCATAGTATATTCTTTTATTTTTAAAAGGGGTAAAAAATGTATTTCCATCAAACTCAATCACTCAAAAGCATAATTTTTATAATCGTATCGAAATCTGAGTATCTCTCCAAAATATGACAACAACTGGATGATGTGTACAATTACGTCTTCGCCTTCCCCCGATCCTGTGCAGTACCTGAAACATTTAAATTCACAATTGTAAACCAAAGTTTAGTGAGTTCCCCACAATACCCCACACATACAATGCATGCACACATGAGCCTACAATCTGACTAGACGGTCTCGCAAGGCGTACAATACACCTGGAGCGATCTCATTAGGCCTTCAGTCTTACTGGACCACCTCACAAGGCTTACAGTACACCTGGATCGCTCAGGTATCTTGGCCTAAAACACCAAGCAAGACCGCCACAACCCAACCACACCATGTCAACATATAATAATCACACAATAACCAGCAACACAGGTAACATAAATCTACCAACTAACATATCACTATAACATAACAACATCCTACACACAAGGATACATACTGCATTGCAAAGTATAGTGAGAAAGCTCATCTTGCAGGTTAGCAGACTATCAACACAACTCACACGAAACCAAGATTGGTGCTATGAATCACCAACACAACAATCAGATGTACATTCTCAATTGATAGCCCAAAACTCTCAAGTTGACTAAAAGTCAACCTAGTAAAAAGTCAATGGTCAAAAGTCAACCCAGGTAGTCACCTATTGGCTACGTTGTAGCAACTCTATGCCAAAACAGTCGTTACCAGACTACCCATCATGTCGTGGCAGCAATCCAAGCAAATCGGTCGCAATAAACCCCCTTCATGTAACATCCCCGAAATCATAATACAAAATTTCTTTTTCAGAAACAATTTTCATAAACCATATGTTATACAAAACACTGTTTTCAAACTATAGTTATAAAATCAAAGTATCAAACATCTCTCAAATCATAAAAACTCCATAGGATGATGTGTACCATCAAGCCTTTGCCTTCTCCCGATCATCTAAAGTACCTAAAATATTAAAATCCACAACTATAAGCCAATGCTTAGTGAGCTCCCCCAAAATACTCCACATAATAATAACAAGTACAATACATGCATATAGGGTTTGTTGTCCCATGGCCTCAACCTAACCATCCAGGGTTTTGTTGGTATATTGCCTCAACCCAACCATCCATATTTTGTTGGCTTATAGCCTCAACTCAACCATCTTAGGTTTGTTGGTCTACCGCATAAAGCAGTATCACCTTAACCCAACCATCCAGGGTTTGTTGGCCTCCCGCCTCAACCCAACCACCAATATGTAAACATATGCACAGATAAAAATTAATTAGCAAGTATAAGTAATCATACATATCTACCAATATAACAAATTACTACAGTTGTACAACGTAGTAACATCCTATATATCAAGATACATAACACAACCAAGTGGGCTAGCATTGGTGCCTTCGACACACGAGTATAGCGATGAAAACTCGCCTTAAAGTCTAGAAAACAGCATAATTGATCACTGCTCCAAATATCGGCTTTACAGGTCACCTAAGCATCAAACAGGGATCAAAACTCAATCTACTGCTCAAATTCCCCATTTGACCTAAATTCAAACTTTATCAAAGTCGACGATCAACAGTCAAAAAGTTAAAAGTCAACATCAATCATGTTACGTGTGACATCCCTAATTTCACGGCCAGAAAAGACCAATTTGTTTATGCTTTGTTTTATAAATTAGAGTGATCGTTTAAAGAAAACGGTTGCGGAATTTGTTCCCAAAATAAAATATGATAACCATTTATCAAAACATTTCTCAAAGAGAATGTATTTTCATTAAATAATAAAACCTCGGGATGTCATGTTCCGATACAGACCAAAAGCATAAACAATATAAAATAGACTTTACAACAGTTATTTATAACTACTGATCTATAATCCAAAATCTCTCGTCAAGTCCACCAACTTATACTCTTGTGTCATTACCTGTAATGCAAAGAAAACTGAGTGGGTCAGGCTTGGGAACCTGGTGAGCATATAAGGTTTTCAACCCACAATAATACATTTATTATATTCAATTATCAAACAATCAACCCAAATACCCATCCCCATATCTACTTTATTTTCTCAAGGGTTTACCCTAAGAATCTACTATCCTTCATTCATTCATTCCTAAGGATTTACCTAAGGAATTGGCATGAAGTCCATTGCTGCCAAAGTTTATCTATCAGGTACTAAATCCATAGTTATCAGACGCTAACTCCATAGTCATCGAGGTTTACTCAAGCGGCGCTAACTCCATAGTCACCAAGGTTCACTTAACATGCGCTAACTCCATAGTCGCCAAGGCTTACTCAACAAGTGCTAACTCCATAGTCGCCAAGGTTTACTCAACGTGCACTAACTCCATAGTCGCCAAGGTTCATCAAATAGGCACGAAGTCACATCGTCGCCAAGGTTTATACAATAGGCGCTAACTCCATAGTCACCAACTATCCCATCTACCCAAGTTCTACCCAACATTTTCGTAGATATAAATACTTACACAATTTAAATCATTTAACACTTGTATAAAACATCAATTCCACGTCCATCTCAAATAGACAAATAATATATAAACACATAGCACGTATTTCATAGCAAATACTTCATATTTATGTGTTAGAAGAAAGTAATTACACACTCGCACATATAAACATCTTTATATTACACACATAGCACGTATTTCATAGCAAATACTTAATATTTATGTGTTAGAACAAAGTGACCACACACTCACACATATAAACAACAATATACTTAATACACTCAAACCATACTTGTATTATTATCGTGTTTATGAAAGGTAGTATACACTCACTTGATTAGACGATGCCCGGACAGCACTACGACTTGTAGAAGTAGTATTCTTCGGCAGATCTGGAAGATCTCCACAAAAATCGAACTTCTCGCGGGCAGAGCTTCGGCTCGGGAATCGCACTTCTCGGGATCTCGGGAGCGTAAAACTTCCTTCTTAACTTGGATATGAGATTCGGGGTGTCGGGATGGCTTCGGGGGTTTACACGCAGAGCTTCAGCACAAAAACAAGGAGAAATGAGCAAATAAGCCCGGAACCCTCGCTTATTCCATACCTAATTCCAACTGAACTTTCCAAGGTCAACAAGTTTGACAATGGATTACCAGCGGACTTTGGTCTGATAGTCAAGCAAGCAACCACTCTGAAAGCCGCCATCTGGGCAGCCAAGAATGTTGAGACCCAAATAAAAGAAAAGGGTCTGGAAAGAGCTGAAGTTGGAGAGAAAAGGAAGCGTGAAGGATCTTCAATAATCGACAAAGAAAGCAAATTCTCGAAATCTGGGGGAAGAGATGAAGCTAAGTGGTGTGAGAAGTGTAAGAAGAAACACTTCGGGAAATGTAGCGAGGAGATGACTTGCTACTAATGTGGGAAGACAGGGCACTACGCCAACAAGTGCGCACCCATCAAGAAGGTGTGCTATAGATGTAACGAAGAAGGGCATATTTCTAAAGACTGCCCAAAGAAAAACACACCTCCACAGCCAAGGGCATTCCACATGTTCCTCAACGAAGCAGAAAAGGATGGGAGGATTAAAAGATGAAGACTTCATATTAACATATAAAGTCTGTATCAGGAAGCATAGCCTGTTAGAGGCATGGTATCGGGTGAACTTGAACTTTTGTGTAATAGTTTCAAGAATTAATATAAACCCTGGTTTTGTTATCTGATGTGTTGAATGATTATATGATTTATGTATGGTGACTTGGTTAACTGCGAGACAATGCTTGGGACGAGTATGAGTAGGTGTGAATGGTAGTAGAGATCTATACTACCGGAAGCACAGGACTCACACTTGGATCAGGGAAAGTCACAAGGTTACCAAGAAGCTAGAAATTGTTTCCGTTTTATTCAAGCATGTCATTACCATTGTTTCGGTAATGACTAGTAGGATGATGGTTATTCCGACCCTAGTGGTCATATTAAATTGAGTCCGACTACGATGAGAGGTCCTCGGGACACGACCCATCGGTTAGTTACAATAGATAAATGAATGTATTTATCCTAAGAAGAAGACGGAGTCCACAATAAGGATTTATTTTGTAACTTGAAGGTTACAGTTTAAAGTCCAACATAGTAAGAAGAGCATATGCAGGATTGAGCATCAAGGTTATTACTTAGGATGGAGAGATAACTTGTGGAGTCAGTATACGAATCCTATTTCGTTGATGATTCCGGGACGTAATCATCCTAAGGGGGAGATAATTGTAACGCCCGTAGATCAGGGCTAGTCAATTTAGAGACGATAAGCGTCAAAAATGACTTTTTGATAAAAGATTATTTAGAATGAATAATCTTAACTAAGTTTTAGTATATGCTACAAGGATTCCGTACATATATAGAACGCCCAAATCTGACTTCGTATGAAGAAGTTATGATTTATCGAATTTTCGGCTTAGCGGTATGCAGCATGAAATACTCGATTTGAGATCGAGCGGTTTTTAGCCAAAACAATCTAAACAAGAATCGAAGATCTCGTTGTTGGTATCGAAGCGATGAAAAGTTAGGCGAGAACGGACGTCAAACGAAGAAGTTATGATTTTATAACGAAGTTTTCCTGTCCGGGCCTACTAAAAATAAATAATAAAAATGAAGTCAAAATTAGCCGACGAAGTCTAAACGAAAGTTGTAGAGCGTAGTCTCACCTACGCGTGGATATAAAGAACGTCGAAAACGGAGTTCGTATGAAGAAGATATGAATTTCCGACGTTTATTAAATATTTAAAATTTAAATTTAATTCTAAATCTTGGTATTATTCGAAGAGGAGTCATCGGACTCATCCGAAGTACGCCTAGCGTACTGCTGTACGCCCCGCGTACCGCGAAGCATGACGCACCTCGCACTCAAGTGACTTCGGATACGTAAGCAATGACGATTTTCGGACCAGTACGCCCCGCGTAACGTCGTACGCCCAGCGTACTCCGAGGCTCCAGCCTCCTATAAATAGGATGCGAGGGCAGCCGACTCATTTGCCCTTTTTCTCTCTTCTCTCTCCTGTTTTGCATCGTTTTGCGTGCCAGAAGTACGCCGAAGCCCCGGTAATATCCTCGAGCCCCGAAGCAAGTCCCGAGATCCCGAAGATCCCGAGAAGTGCGATTCCCGAGCCGAAGCTCTGCCCGCGAGAAGCTCGATTTTTGTGGAGATCTTCCAGATCTGCTGAGGATTACTACTTCTGCAAGTCGTAGTGCTGTCTGATCATCTTTTGATCAAGTGAGTGTATACTACCTTTCATAAACACGATAATAATACAAGTATGGTTTGAGTGTATTAAGTATATTGTTGTTTATATGTGTGAGTGTGTAGTTACTTTCTTCTAACACATAAATATGAAGTATTTGCTATGAAATACGTGCTATGTGTTTATATATTATTTGTCTATTTGAGATGGGCGTGGGATTGATGTTTTATACAAGTGTTAAATGATTTAAACTGTGTAAGTATTTATATCTACGAAAATGTTGGGTAGAACTTGGGTAGATGGGATAGTTGGTGACTATGGAGTTAGCGCCTATTGTATAAACCTTGGCGACGATGTGACTTCGTGCATATTTGATGAACCTTGGTGACTATGGAGTTAGCGCACGTTGAGTAAACCTTGGCGACTATGGAGTTAGCGCTTGTTGAGTAAGTCTTGGCGACTATGGAGTTAGTGCATGTTAAGTGAACCTTAGTGACTATGGAGTTAGCGCCGCTTGAGTAAACCCCGACGACTATGGAGTTAGCGTCTGATAACTATGGATTTAGTACCTGATAAATAAACTTTGGCAGCAATGGACTTCGTGCCAATTCCTTAGGTAAATCCTTAGGAATGAATGAATGAAGGATAGTTGGTTCTTAGGGTAAAACCTTAAGAAGATAATGGGGATGGGTAATTGGGTTGATTGTTTGCTGATTAATATAATAATTATATTATTATGGGTTGAAAACCCTATATGCTCACCAGGCTCCCAAGTCTGACCCACTCAGTTTTCTTTTTATTACAGGTAATGGCACCAAGGTATAAGTTGGTGGACTTGACGATAGATTTTGGATTATGGATCAGTAGTTAAATAACTATTGTAAGGTCTATTTTATATTGTTTATGCTTTTGGTCTGTATCGAACATGACATCCCAATGTTTTATTATTAAATGAAAATACAATCTCTTTGAGAAATGTTTGGATAAATGGTTATCATATTTTTTTCTTGGGAACAGATTCCGCAACAGTTTTCTTTAAACGATTACTCTGATTTCAAAAACAAAGCATAAACAAATCGGTCTTTTCTAGCCGTAAAATTGGGGATGTCACAGTAAAGTGGGTTAGATATGATCCCACATCGGCTGGGAAGGAGAACTAAGCATTCCTTATAAGGGGTGTGGATACCTTCCCTGTAACAACGCGTTTTAAAGTCGTGAGGGCAGCAGATCCCATAAGAACTCTGTAGTTAAGCGTGCTCGGGCGGAAGTAGTACCAGGATGGGTGACCCCCTAGGAAGTCCTCGTGCCGAGTGGCCCAAAGCGGACAATATTGTGATACGTGCCAGAGGAGGATGTTACAAATGGTATCAAAGCCAGGGCACGGGTCGATGTGTTCGACGGGGACGTCGAACCCTATAATGGGGGGTGACAGTGGGTTAGATCTGATCCCACATCGGCTGGGAAGGAGAACTAAGCATTCCTTATAAGGGGTGTGGATACCTTCCCTATAACAACGTGTTTTAAAGCCGTGAGGGCAGCAGATCCCATAAGAACTCTGCAGTTAAGCGTGCTAGGGCGGGAGTAGTACCAGGATGGGTGACCCCCTGGGAAGTCCTCGTGCCGAGTGGCCCAAAGTGGACAATATTGTGATACGTGCCAGAAGGGGATGTTACACCCGGTGACTCCCCCTTCGGATAATACCGGGTTTTATAATTAAATTTAAATATTAATTATTTAATAAACTTCGGAAATTCATATCTTCTTCATACGAACTCCGTTTTCGACGTTCTTTATATCCATGCGTAGGTGCGACTACGCTCTACAACTTTCATTTAGACTTCGTCGGCTAATTTTGACTTTATTTTTATTATTTATTTTTAGTAGGCCCAGACAGGAAAACTTCGTTATAAAATCATAACTTCTTCGTTTGACGTCCGTTCTCGCCTAACTTTTCATCGCTTCGATACCAACAACGAGATCTTCGATTCTCGTTTAGATTGTTTCGGCTAAAAACCGCTCGATCTCAAATCGAGTATTTCGGGCTGCATACTGCTAAGTCGAAACTTCGAAAAATCATAACTTCCTCATACGAAGTCAGATTTGGGCGTTCTTTTTATGCACGCTCATGGTTTAATGTATTATACGACTTTCATTTAGATTGCTAAGGCTAAATATCGCTCTAACGTAAATTCACTTTTTACGTCGCGCTGTGCCGTGCCGGTTTTGTCGCGAAACTTCGACAAGTCATAACTTCTTCGTTATAACTCGGATTTCGGCGTTCTTTATATGTACGGAAACCTTGTAACATATACTATAACTTAGTTAAGATTATTCATTCTAAATAATCTTTCATCAAAATTTCATATTTGACGCCTATCGTTTCTAAATTGACTGGCTCTGATCTACGGGCGTTACAGTTATCTCCCCCTTAGGATGATTACGTCCCGGAGTCATCAACGAAAATAGAACTTGTACAATGATTCCATATGCTATCTCTTCATCCTAGGTAATAACCGTAAATTCTATGTTCCTCGAAAGAGTATTTAACTCTATGGCTTTCTTGACCGCAGACGATGCCCAATCTTGCATCTGCTTATCGTACTATGTTGTACTTTCAATCGTAACCCTCGAGTTACCAAATAAGTCGTTATTATGGACTTCTTCTTCTTCTCAGGATAAATACTTTCCTTTATCTATTGTAACAAATCGATGGGTCGTGCTCTACTGACCTCTCATCGAATGATGCAATGCTTAGACTCAGGTCTCTTAGAGTTAAATTCCAAAATGGAATATACCTTCCTTCATATTCTAGTGTGATATAATCACATTTCAGAATGTAGCATTTCTACCTACAAACTTCTTTTAATAACGAGCGCGAAACTATCAATCGCATTAACTTCAACCTTCTGACTTAAGTCAGATGTTACATCTAACTTGGTCCTCTAGACCACGTAACATACTCCTCGTAGTCGAACTCAAATTTAAACATGACCACTAGGGTCAGAACAAGAACCATCTTACTAGTCATTACCGAAACAATGGTAATGACATACCAGAATAAAATGGAATCAATCACTAGCTTCTTGGTAACCTTGTGACTTTCCCCAATCCAAGTGCGAGTCATGTGCTTCCGGTAGTATATGCATCTACTACCTTTCACACCTACTCATACTCGTCCCAAGTATTGTCCCGCAGTCGACCAAGTCACCATACAAGAAAATCACAAAACAAATTAACACATATGAATGTGTCCAAGTAATCATAAACAATTTCCCTAGACTCTACTAGGACTTCTTCATTGCTCAATCTTCACTCATCAACTCTACTTCAACTCGATTAGTGATGGAAATACCAGACGATGAGACAACTTCAAGAATTTCACCAATCGTTCCATCATCCTGCCAATCGAAGGTTTACTTTAGACGCACCGTACTCCTATAAACGTACTTTTATTTCATAAGACATACTCTAAAGGCAAGATACCACTCTTACGATATCTTCTGATAGGTGTCATCCACTATCATAAGCCTTCTTCATTTCCTCAATTTACTCAATTTCTCTACGAGTATTCACCATGACCTCTTGTACATCCAAGCAGACATTCAGTGTACCAAGCGAGAATTTAAGATAAGAAAGCTTTAATTACGGTAAACGTATAAATCTCCTTATCGCTCCGAAACGTTTACATGCTGGTTCTAATATCGTAGTCATACGCTTAGAATCCTACACACATAAGGTTTCGAGATCCGGTCGGCAACAGACCATAGATCCGAACAAATAATAGCATCAATATAGCTATCACACAAAACATTTAGCACATAAAAGCTTTTTAGGCATCATTCCTAAAATAAACTAGTGCTCGTGTCAATTTAGGTGTACCACCTATCATATTTTAGACACACTCCTCACAATCATTACTTAGCATTCTAAGTTTAAGTCTAGAAATTTCCTAGAAATTCCTAGTTCGCTTAAACTAAAGCTCTGATACCAACTGTGACATCCCCAATTTCACGGCCATAAAAGACCAATTTGTTTATGCTTTGTTTTATAAATCAGAGTGATCGTTTAAAGAAAACGGTTGCGGAATTTGTTCCCAAAATAAAATATGATAACCATTTATCAAAACATTTCTCAAAGAGAATGTATTTTCATTAAATAATAAAACCTCGGGATGTCATATTCCGATACAGACCAAAAGCATAAACAATATAAAATAGACCTTACAACAGTTATTTATAACTACTGATCTATAATCCAAAATCTCTCGTCAAGTCCACCAACTTATACTCTTGTGTCATTACCCGTAATGCAAAGAAAACTGAGTGGGTCAAGCTTGGGAGCCTGGTGAGCATATAGGGTTTTCAACCCACAATAATACATTTATTATATTCAATTATCAAACAATCAACCCAAATACCCATCCCCATATCTACTTTATTTTCTCAACGTTTTACCCTAAGAATCTACTATCCTTCATTCATTCATTCCTAAGGATTTACCTAAGGAATTGGCACGAAGTCCATTGCTGCCAAAGTTTATCTATCAGGTACTAAATCCATAGTTATCAGACGCTAACTCCATAGTCGCCGAGGTTTACTCAAGCGGCGCTAACTCCATAGTCACCAAGGTTCACTTAACATGCGCTAACTCCATAGTCGCTAAGGCTTACTCAACAAGCGCTAACTCCATAGTCGCCAAGGTTCATCAAATAGGCACGAAGTCACATCGTCGCCAAGGTTTATACAATAGGCGCTAACTCCATAGTCACCAACTATCCCATCTACCCAAGTTCTACCCAACATTTTCGTAGATATAAATACTTACACAATTTAAATCATTTAACACTTGTATAAAACATCAATTCCACGTCCATCTCAAATAGACAAATAATATATAAACACATAGCACGTATTTCATAGCAAATACTTCATATTTATGTGTTAGAAGAAAGTAATTACACACCCGCACATATAAACATCTTTATATTACACACATAGCACGTATTTCATAGCAAATACTTCATATTTATGTGTTAGAAGAAAGTGACCACACACTCACACATATAAACAACAATATACCTAATACACTCAAACCATACTTGTATTATTATCGTGTTTATGAAAGGTAGTATACACTCACTTGATTAGACGATGCCCGGACAGCACTACGACTTGTAGAAGTAGTATTCTTCGGCAGATCTGGAAGATCTCCACAAAAATCGAACTTCTCGCGGGCAGAGCTTCGGCTCGGGAATCGCACTTCTCGGGATCTCGGGCGCGTAAAACTTCCTTCTTAACTTGGATATGAGATTCGGGGTGTCGGGATGGCTTCGGGGGTTTACATGCAGAGCTTCGGCACAAAAAACGAGGAGAAATGAGCAAATAAGCCCGGAACCCTCGCATCCTATTTACAGGAGGCTGGAGCCTCGGAGTACGCGGGGCGTACTGGTCCGAAATCGTCATTGTGTTCGTCATCCGAAGAACTCGAGTGCGAAGGTCGTCATGCTTCGCTGTACACGGGGCGTACAGCAGTACGCTGGGCGTACTTCGGATATGCCCGACGACTCCCCCTTCGGATAATACCGGGTTTTATAATTAAATTTTAATATTAATTATTTAATAAACTTCGGAAATTCATATCTTCTTCATACGAACTCTGTTTTCGACGTTCTTTATATCGTCGGCTAATTTTAACTTTATTTTTATTATTTATTTTTAGTAGGGCCGGACAGGAAAACTTCGTTATAAAATCATAACTTCTTTGTTTGACGTCCGTTCTCGCCTAACTTTTCATCGCTTCGATACCAACAAGGAGATCTTCGATTCTCGTTTAGATTGTTTCGGCTAAAAACCGCTCGATCTCAAATCGAGTATTTCGGGCTGCATACTGCTAAGTCGAAACTTCGAAAAATCATAACTCCTCATACGAAGTCAGATTTGGGCGTTCTTTTTATGCACGCTCATGGTTTAATGTATTCTACGACTTTCATTTAGATTGCTAAGGCTAAATATCGCTCTAACGTAAATTCACTTTTTACGTCGCGCTGTGTCGTGCCGGTTCTGTCGCGAAACTTCGACAGGTCATAACTTCTTCGTTATAACTCGAATTTTGGCGTTCTTTATATGTACGGAAACCTTGTAACATATACTATAACTTAGTTAAGATTATTCATTCTAAATAATCTTTCATCAAAATTTCATATTTGACGCCTATCGTCTCTAAATTGACTAGCCCTGATCTACGGGCGTTACATTACGCCATGTGTAATAGCTCTACGCCCTGCATAGAGCATCAGTTGGTTTTTACGGGACAAAATAAGGTTACGCGTTGCATAGCCATAAGTACGCCCTGCGTATGCTGAAGCCAAACTTTCCATTAAGTGATTAATATAGAAAGACACCACGTCCAACTCTCATATATGCTCTAAATAAATGTCCTAGGTGATAAAGTTCCAAACTTTATGCACTTCCATGGCTTATCAAGGCTCAAGAGCAAACCTTAATTTCATGAAACCTTCTATGGGCCAAAACCTCATGCACGGATGGTTAGAAATGGTCAAGATCCCATTTTTATGACTTAATACCCTCAAATACATCTGGAAATGCACTTTACAAGATCTAGAAAAGCTCACACTCAAATGGACCAATTTGTGGGATAAAAAGTACATAACTTTAACATCTAACCTAGATCTAACAACGGAAGCATAAAGGTACAAACTTTATACCTTATGGAGATGAATGAGGAGAAAGGACTTCTAGATCTAAGGTTGGTTCAAGCTTCCAAGCAACTCCACCACCTTCTTCTTTCTTCAAAAGCACCCAAAAACAATTTTTAAGCTCACAAATCATTGAAATGGAGTTATGGTTTCAAGGGAGACATTTGGGGGAATGGAGGCTGTGGATGGAAGGGATTCATGAAAGCTTAAGTTCTTAAATAGGGCTCAAAACATCGAAATTAGGTTTTGGGCTCTGGCCAAGTATGCCCTGCATAATAAGATCTACACCCTACGTAGATCATTAAAGCCATGTCTCGAAGATTCCTTCTACGCAATGCGTAGAAGGCTATCTACGCCCTGCGTAGATCAAAATTCAAAATTTCATTTTAAAAGATAAGGAAAGGAATTTACCTACAAGGATCGGGTGTTACAATTCTCCCTCACTTGAATTAGAATTCATCCTTGAAGTTCGTTGTTGTGAATAAATATGGGTAGTTCTCCCGCATCTTCGCCTCGAGTTCCCATGTCCACTCGGAACCCTTCTGATGCTGCCACCGGACCTTGACCAAAGGTACCACCTTGTTGCACAAGGCCTTCATCTTCCTGTCTAGAATCAACACTTGTCTCTCCACATAATTCAGGCGCTAATCAACGTGAATGATATCTAAAGGAACCACCATCGAATCGTCAACCACATACTTCTGAAGCTGAGAAACGTGGAAGGTGTTGTGAATCTGACTAACCTCTTTAGCCAGATCCAATCGATAGACCAACTTGCATACTCTGGACACTACTCGAAACAACACTATAAATCGGAGACCCAACATGAACCTCTTCCTGAAGCGTATTGTAACACCCGTAGATCCGGGCTAGTCAATTTAGAGACGATAACCATCAAAAATGACTTTTTGATGGAAGATTATTTAGAAGGATTAATCTTAACTAAGTTATAGTATATGTCACAAGGATTCCGTACGTATAAAGTGTTGGATTAGTGTCTAAGTCCATAACTATTTTGGTATGTACTTGACCCGATGGTGCATGGTCCTTTTGGGTTGCCTTCACCAAAGCAACTTGATAGGATGAATTATGGAGAGAAAGGATTAAATATGATTTATTAATATATTATGGGAATAATATATTAAAGGAGAAATCATATTGTTTAATTAATATTAGTCAATAATTAATTGGTAATTAGTTTTGTGACTAAAAGAGATTAATTAAACTTAAGGGACTGGAATTGTAATTATAAGATAATTGAAATTTGGGCCATGGATTGCCTTTTATTATAAGGTGGACAAATTCTATGGGGGAAGCCCATATGAAATCGTCCAAGGCCTTAAGGAAAGGGCTCCATGGGTTGCTTAGGGCTTAAGCAACCAAATTAGGGTTTCCTTGTTAGATAACCCTAATTGCCTTACTATATGTAAACCCCTTAAGGACCAAAAACGTGGACAAGCAACCTTTTAGGGTTTCACACGTTTTTGGGCAGCCTCTAACCTCTCTCCTCTTCATCCTCTTGCTTACGGTGTTTGTGAGCCATTAGAGGAGTGACAATTGTGACTCTATGCCTTCCAAAGTCAATACAAGGAGATTTGGGATTGTTATTGCTATATAACAATCAAGGTAATATTATAAACCTATTCTCATGTTAATATGATTACTTGTATGCTAGAATTAGGGTTTATAGTCTTGGATAACTTGCATGTACAATAGGGAAACCTAGATCCAAGCATTAGGGTTTGTATGAGCACATAGGATGTTCTTAGGACCAAAACCCATCAGTGGTATCAGAGCCTAGACTGGTTTCTATTGTATTGATGCTTGATATGTTTGAAAAATTCGATTTTTGGGTTTCTGGAGGCTGGACTCGCCGAGTCCATAGCTGAATTCGCCGAGTCCATGCAGACTCGACGAGTCCATGCTTGACTCGACGAGCCAACTCGTCAAATGGGGATATCTTCGCGATTTCTTGCTGTTTTTGCATATGGAAAGTTTCTTTATCACATTAGATCAATATAAATCCGTTTTTTTGAGATATATATATATATATATATATATATATATATATATATATATATATATAAAAGTATATTCTTGATCTAATTGAAGATATTTATCAATTAATAAGATAATTGTTTCCTTATGTGATAATTGATTAATTATTTTGACTAAATTGATAAATTGTTTTGCAAGAAATCATTAAATAAATCAAATATGGATAATTATGTGATTAATTGTTAATTTAGATTATTTGTTATTTGATCCTTGTTGTTATGAAAAGTTTCATATTTTCCCTTTTAGGTTTTATAGTTTAAATTTGAACCCCAAAGGTTTTGTTGTTTTGAAATTTAAATAGTTGAAACCCTAATGTTTTGAAAAAAGGTTTCAAAACTTGCCTTCAAGTTTTGGAATTTAAATTTTGATTAATTGTTTAATTTTGATGTATATTTAAATTCTAAACCCTAATGTTTTGAAATGTTTCAAAACTTGCCCTCAAGTTTTTGAATTTAAAAGTTGATTAAAAGTTTAATTAGGAATGTTGAATTCTAAAACCCTAGTATTGTTTTGAAAAAGTTCAAATCACACCCTTATGGTTTTATTGATTAATTAAGGTGTATAATTAAAAGAGGTTTAATAAATCCATAATGTTTTTGGTTTAAAATTTAATTGAATTAAGCGTATAATTGTTAAATTTGACCACCTAATATTTTAAAAGTGTAAAATACACCCTATACTATATATATAACATTAAAAGTCTAACATTATATATATGTATGAGTAAAAGTCAGTCTTACCGTTAGTAGGCCTCATTCACGAAGCTAGTCTATAAGGGGTGTTTAAGGAAATTGCCTATAAAATGGCGATTGAATGGGTATCCACTCTTACCCACCGCACTCTTGACTAGTGGAGGGTCGTTAGCCGAACGGGTAGGATAGGACGAAACCTTCCATTATAAGTATAATGAATTATTAAAGTAACTAAATGTTTTCATAAAATTCCCAATCTTAGTTACTTAGGCAAAAGTGAATTGATGCAATTCCATGAAATTACACTTTGTGCCCTTGCGAAGACGTTAGTGGAGCGTGTGTGGTTTACCGGCACACTAAATGGTTCCAAGCAAAGGTAGCGAAGGGTGACTCAATGTTTGTCATAGTTCGGTGGAGCGTGTGTGGTTTACCGGCACATCGAATAGGTGACTGTAACATGTGAGGGCACCATGTAAGTTTGCATGGTTATTCACACCCGCTTTGTGATCCTCGGCATCCCAGTCACAAACAAGAGGGGCATATCGAGATTTAAACATGCCATTGAAAGTTCAATGAATCTCAAAGGATCTAGGAGTTTTCATAGATTTAAAACTTAAAATTTCTTTTTCGTTTTTCATGGTGGAAATTAGTGAATCGTCATTCACTTACCTTCAAATGTTCTGCAATTTGGTTATGACATCCCTCTACCAAGTTGTAGAATATTGTGTTGGGTCCTAGCCTTAGTATCTCATTTGGGTGATTTAATAAGGACTCAATCAATCAACTAACTTGAATTTGTTTTCTCCCGTTTTGTAGATGTCAAAGTTCGACAACTATGGTCTTCCCAAATCCCGTGGAACAAGCATTCCGCATGAAGATGATATTCCACGATTCGATCGAGGAACAAGAAATCATCCTTCACTTCCTCCACCTCCTCCAATTATTCTCCCTAACCCACAAGTTCAAAGGCTTGACAAGTTCAAAATCACTCAAGCCCTTTTGGCAAGTAAACATAAAGAAGGAAAGTCGGTATGGGTACACGTCCTAGGGATGAAGTCACACATTGATAGGTTAAGAATGTTGGGATCCGTTGTCTGTTAGGAAATGGCTGTTGATTGGGTTCTTCAGTCACTTCCTAACTCATATAGTGAGTTCGTAAGAGAGTACTATATGATGAACCGCGACGTGACCCTTATAGATCTCACCTATATGCTTATTGATGCTGAATCAGAAATGTTTTGGCGCAATAGAAAAGCAAAGTTGATTGGTGAATCTGCCTTCAAGACCTCTATGGATATAGACAATGGCAACGAAAGACATGATATGATCGAAAAGTTTGATCATAAGAAAAAGTCAATGTCTGAAGTAGTTCCATGTCATGTTCCAAAAGAGTCAATTTGCTTTTATTGCCAAGAGAAAGGGCATTGGAGACAAAGCTGCCCCATTTACCTAAGAGATCTAAGAGATGGGAGAGTTGTAACGTATGGCTCTAATATAGGTAAAATCCATTAACTAACTCTTTTAAGCCTCTATTCCAGATTCTTAATACATAATGTGATAAGATTACAATTGATGTTTTGTAGGATCGAAGAAAAGAAAGGAAGCTTAAGGGAAGAAGTGAGCAGAATCTAACCGTGAAGGAATGGATTTCGATCGCATTTCTCGAAGATTAGATTCTTGAGCTACTACTTAGAGTTAGAATTAGATTGCTAAGAAAGATGTATTAGCATAGTTTTTCAATGAATTGCATTATAAGGACAAATTTTTTCCGCAATAAAATAAATTTTGATTTTATATTATTTATTTATCCTTGCAATGGCGTATATGAAAAATTGGTGTTTGAATGTTTCTATCATTAGCAATAATGGATTTGGTTCTTATTTATGTTATTTATGGAAAGTCAAGAATTTACCAAATAGGGAGAGTTTCTCATCGCCCAAGTTTCAATTGGACAGAAACTTGGAATCATGCAACTTGGTTGCACGATGAATGAGAAATTTCATATTTGGAAATTAGACAAATTCATTGACAAAGTGTCAAGTGAAGGACTTGGAGATCGAATACACAAAGTTGCGTGTTGATCAAGTCCACCATAAGAGTAACAAAGATATTTGTCATGATTTACTAAAGGTGTAGTAAATATGATTATACTTACAAGATTAAGTGTAATTCTGAATTGATTGAAAAAGTTTAAATCAATAGCAGAACGAATAAGAAGAATCAAGTAGGCAGAAAGATAAAAGTTTCTCCATTCTAAAAAGAAAGGAGAGTACCTTTTATGCTTTATGATAGATCTTAATGATTAAGAACTATATCTCAATTGATCCTCTAAGTGAGTCTTAGTACAATTGTATGTTTAAGAAGAGGAATCAAGGATTGGAAAAATGGTTAAATCAAGAAGTCAATCATACTTCGTTCCAATAACAAGTCTTAAAGTTAAGATTGTGACAATGAGCGAAAAGTATTAAAGGTTTATAACATTCATCAAATATGGAAAGCTGTGATGTCTTGAATAAGACAAAGACCAACTAGGACCATTTTATGAAATGTTATGATAAAAACTACACTAACTCTTGAATATTTGTTTGTCAAGAAATGTTTATTGACAAAAGAATCTTATATGTCAAGGAGTCAGTGGGAGTCTTAATGGTCTTGAAAAGTTCCAAGAACAAATCAAATAAACCTTATCGATCATCACTAGCACATGAGTTAAGGTTAACAACCTATCGTGTTGACGTTATTTTGTTTCTGTGCTATTTCAATTAAGTTAATTATGCATGTGAGTTCTATGAGCTCTCATGTTGAACGCATAAAAGGCAAGGCACCTTAATCAATGAAAGATACATTGATAGGAAAGGGTGAACTGCTTAACTACTTGGAAGACATGGTGGGCAGCTGTGCTACCATAAGGCAAGAAATCGATATTAAGAAAGTTCGATCCATATGAGTTTGAATTTGTCGTAAACTTTGGTTTTGGCAAATTCACATGGATAGTAACAAATACACCGTTTAAATCTAAGTGTCATAAGATTTCCTCCTTCATGGAAATAATTGTGAGAAAATGCTTTCACTAAGAAAGATTTTAAGAAGATAGTGATTGTAAAATTGCATTCTCGAATTCGATTATGGTTACGGTATCCCTTCCATAATTTGAATTGTGAGGTTTGGAAATTGTTAACACGCACATATGAACTATCTAAGGAAAAAGTGTATAAGTTCAAGAAGCCTTGATAAAAGATTATCAAAGCACTAAGTATTAGAAACATGAACTTAAGAAATTCCATAAGCATTGTTTTTCTGAAAGTTAAGTTGTTTATGAATACATGTCAAAGCTAGTGGGAGCATAAGTGTTATGTTTTTATAATAATCAGCATGATAGTGGGAGCATAAAAGTTATGATTGTATGATTATTAAGGCACATATTGCAAGTTGGCAATATTAATTATAGAAAACAAGAGTTATACCTTGCGAAGTCGTAAGGTTTGTAAAGTTGTTTTGCTATAATTAAGGGAGAGAATATTATGCTTCATTTCAAATCTAAAGGATTAGGTCGAGAAATGTTAATAAATTTAGCCAAAAGTACATAGTGTGTTCTTAAAATTTCGATTATGATTACGACATTCCTCTTCACAATTCGAATTTTGAGAACATAGCAAATAAACATTATGGCAGAAGATTGATGAAATATCAAATCTTTATGTAAGACATTTTGCATCGTGTCCCATACGCTTCGGGTATTGGATCGATTGCAAATGCTATAATATTTGACCATTCTAAGATTTTCCAAATGTCTAGCGCATTTAGAGGGAAAAAGGACAAGAATTGGTGTTGACTAAAATAATTGAACAACTATCAAAGGACGATCCAAAGTTTGACGAGGATTGGTCGTTTGTGAGTAGTTGGAAGCATGGTATTGGATGGACCATATCGACATAGAAAAGATTCTATTAAGAATGAGTTGTCATATGGAAATTATGGAAATGTTTCCATATTGGATGGACCATATCGACATCATTACGAATAGATAAGATTCTATTAAGAATGAGTTGTCATATGGAAAATATGGAAACGTGTCCATATTGGGAATTGAATATTGAAAATCTATGTCTAGATTAGAAACTTTTATGCAAAATGATGTTCAAAGGAATGTAATTTGAGTGAAAGACATCATATCTAAGGAATTGTCTTGTAACAATGTCCGATAGAGGACTTTGTAATATCATTGGCAATAGTCTTTGTGACTTTGGTGCAGTGACATTACGAAAGGATCATTGCATAGAATGTTAGAATCTAGCATATTTTATAAGTAACAAGAATTTGATATTCTCACACTTATGAAAAAGGATTTGGAGTTGTGAAATGAGAATGATTGGAAATGTGTTCAATTTGATCTATTTCACAAAAGTAAGAACCATAGGTAAACATTGTGTGCATGCTAAGAGCATGGGACAAGTGTAGTAATTCAAGTAAGAAGTTGATTACCCGAAACGACAAATAATGAGTAATCGATATGGTGATAAATAAAATGTGTTTTATTTATACTCAAAGGTTTGAGGCCATATGGGATTAGTATTATTCTTGTGTTTCACATTTGCATGTTTTGACTTCCAGAATAATTGAATTTATTAAGAATAATCGAATTATTCGAACGGGCCACAGTCGTTCATATGTTGGAAGTAGATATGAATGAATACTGTCGTGAATTGGTGTGTGGATTGTCTAAAGAGCATTAGACATAAGCAAATGTTTGCTGCAACGTTCATGAGTGCTTATGAATATGATTTGAGCATTGGATTAAACCCACGCTCACTTGGATCACTCCATGAATTGTATCACGAGTGATTGGTGAGACGATAACATCTTATATTCTTGAAACCGAGATGTGTGAGTTGTATCTTGCAAATCGGTTGCACATTGATAATATGTAAACGCACTAGTAACTTGGTGTTATAAAACATATTGTTGTGTGTGATTTGGTGAGTAAGTGCAAGCAAGCATTGAATCAAAGTTTATCCGTTCCTTTTATCCAAAGTAGGATAAAAGCGATATCTTTGGGCCCCTCGATGATTTAGTGATGACAAAACGTAAATGCTCGGCCGGGCTAGGGCTAATTTGATTTGTTCAATTAGTCAGTCGTAATAAATCGGGAATCAAGATATAGTACAAAGAGAATGATTTGAGATCGTATCTCATATGATATCTAGAATGGAGGAATATATGATCCCTTATCTAAGGACACGCGTATCTGATATGATCAGAGTTGACAGCGGCTTTGGAAAGCTACAATTGCAGATCAGGATCTGAAGTCATACGCAGAATAGTTATTAGACTTATCCAAGTGGGAGACTGTTGGATTAGTGTCTAAGTCCATAACTATTTTGGTATGTACTTGACCCGATGGTGCATGGTCCTTTTGGGTTGCCTTCACCAAAGCAACTTGATAGGATGAATTATGGAGAGAAAGGATTAAATATGATTTATTAATATATTATGGGAATAATATATTAAAGGAGAAATCATATTGTTTAATTAATATTAGTCAATAATTAATTGGTAATTAGTTTTGTGACTAAAAGAGATTAATTAAACTTAAGGGACTGGAATTGTAATTATAAGATAATTGAAATTTGGGCCATGGATTGCCTTTTATTATAAGGTGGACGAATTCTATGGGGGAAGCCCATATGAAATCGTCCAAGGCCTTAAGGAAAGGGCTCCATGGGTTGCTTAGGGCTTAAGCAACCAAATTAGGGTTTCCTTGTTAGATAACCCTAATTGCCTCACTATATATAGACCCCTTAAGGACCAAAAACGTGGACAAGCAACCTTCTAGGGTTTTACACGTTTTTGGGCAGCCTCTAACCTCTCTCCTCTTCATCCTCTTGCTTACGGTGTTTGTGAGCCATTAGAGGAGTGACAATTGTGACTCTATGCCTTCCAAAGTCAATACAAGGAGATTTGGGATTGTTATTGCTATATAACAATCAAGGTAATATTATAAACCTATTCTCATGTTAATATGATTACTTGTATGCTAGAATTAGGGTTTATAGTCTTGGATAACTTGCATGTACAATAGAGAAACCTAGATCCAAGCATTAGGGTTTGTATGAGCACATAGGATGTTCTTAAGACCAAAACCCATCATAAAGAACGTCGAAATCCGAGTTATAACGAAGAAGTTATGACCTGTCGAAGTTTCGCGACAAAACCGGCACGACACAGCGCGACGTAAATAGTGAATTTACGTTAGATCGATATTTGGCCATAGCGATCTAAATGAAAGTCGTAGAATACGTTAAACCGAGAGTGTGCAAAAAAAGAACGTCTAAATTTGACTTCGTATGAGGAAGTTATGTGTAACAACGTAAAATTCAAAACAAATTTTCACTTTTTAATAACACAATTTCATTCATAAAAAGATTCCATTTCTTAAAGTTCCGCATAATAAAAAGATTCCATTTCTCAAAGTTCCGCATAACAAATCCATAAAATCAAAACCTTTAAGCCTTTGCATGGCTGTAAAGGTCCTTACACCCTCTAACACTTTTCCTTCCTCCTCAAAAGGTTTAGATCTCATGCATGGCTCAATATCCACGTCCAAGATTGCATTTTTACGAACATACAACTCTTATAGTCCTGAAATATGATAGATCTAGGCCAATGGAGACTATTTGCTCATAAAGTCTCCATCTTGGGACAAAAAACCCTAGATAATGGTCCAAGAAGCACACAACACAAATGACAAGTCAAACTTTGAGCTTTTTTACCTCAGGAAGAAGCTCCAACCTTTGAAATGCTCGGATCTACACTTGCCCACAACTTCTAGTCTCTAAAATGGCCTCTACTTCTCTTCCACCACCTTGAAATGAAACTTAGTAGCTTAGAACACCAACACACTAGCTAGAAACTAGGGGTGTCGAACGGGTAAAATTTTCGGGTTTCGGGTAGAATGGGTCGGGTAGAACTAGTATTTCCTTAAGAAAATAATACCCGATACCCGACCTATATTGTAACTCGGGTTTTTGGGTTTCGGGTATTTGGGTTTGAGGTCGGGTCGGGGAATTATCGGGTATACCCGAAAATTTCTTAAATGACACTTATTGATAATTTTTTATTTTTTTATTTTTTTATTGTACATGTTGGTTGGTTTAATAAAGAATCGAGTAGAAAAATACTCCATACAATTAACAAGTACATATATAACAACAATACAAATCATTATAATATGTTATGTACTTTTTTAATTCTATTTCGTGCGATAGTTAGAAACTGAGAATTGTGATGACGATTTAGGACTTCAGCGTCATATTCCCTTTGCAAGTTTGCGTCGTGTAACATCCCAAAATTCAAGCCCAAAAATTTCATCTTTGATTAATTAATTCATAAAACATTCATTAGGAAATATTATATAAACACGTCATCTCAAAACCAAGTATTATGTTTGAAACCCACAGCCATGAACAAATGTCATATCAAAGTACAATCCCAGGAAACACCGTGCGGAAATCATATGTGAGTGTGTGTGATGCCATGCTACACCGCCGGCTCCTTCCCCTTGGATGAAGAGGTACCTGAAACCAAAAACTGAAGCCGTAAGCACAAAGCTTAGTGAGTTCTCGCATCATACCACATACCATACAATACCATCGGTATCTTTCAACCGGTAATCATCATCGGTATCTTTCAACATGTAAACATCATCGGTATCTTTCAACCGGTAATCGTCATCGGTATCTTTTAACCGGTAACTAGGGACTGTTCCACCCCTACTACTAGCATACAATAGCAAGATATAATCACACATTCAGACGTATCCGGGTACTGACCTACCCCTTGGTCCTAAGGACCACTATCATGGAAACTATCCCTATCATGTAACATATCATACATATATAACTCATAACCAAACGCAAACCAGACCAAGATAAATTATCACAAAGACAATTATCTTCGAAGTACTCCTCAATGGTGGGCCGACATTGTGGCCTTAGACCCACCCCTACTGGTAGGTAACTCACCTCGTATATGCTGAATTGTGCGGGAATCCTCTGACTGCTACCACTGCTGCTCCGGAAATCCACCAGCTTCCAAAGACTGCAAAAGGTGAACCAAACTCGAATCCTTCAGTCCCCTCTTGATCCTTCTATGCTCTTCCTTCTTCCTTGAGATCAAAACTCACAAGAATCACTCAAAAGGCCTTAGATCTTCACAAAATGGCTAGGGTTTGCTATGAGGAGTGTTTGGGAGCATAAGGAGGGAAATGAGGCTGCATAAGGTCGTTTAAATAGGGTGCAAACCCCTGGATTAGGGTTTTTGCCCAAATAGCGGCTACTCGCCGAGTCTGGGACTCGACTCGCCGAGTCCGTAGCTTAAAACCCGCGCCTCATCCCGCTTCTACTCGCCGAGTCAGTCCTTCGACTCGCCGAGTCCAAGGCCAAAAATGCAAAAATAAATGGAGATTTAATAACAAAATACATACCAAGAATCAGGTGCTACACGTCGACTGTCGAGTCATCGTTCATAAGAAGGAAAACGAAAGGTTTTGTTTTATTTGAAGTGTGCGTACGTGACTGCATTGTATATTTATTATTTAAAAAACGAATTTGGGTATTCGGGTATACCCGAAAATAAATATTCATACATAAAACCCGACCTGTATTATTATCGGGTTAACCTATTACCCGAATGTTCATACCCGTTACCTGTTCTACCCGACCCATTCTACCCGAATTCGGAACGGGTCGGGTGGGTAGAACGGGTTTCGAGTTTTTTCGACAGGCATTATAGAAACGAAGGAGGACTCTCTATTAGGGTTTCACTCTCTGAAATGGGGGTTGAGGTACAAGCCATAGCATTCCTTTTATAATGCACAAGCCCCAAATTAGGGTTTACACCTGGACTCGCTACGCCCGGCGTAACCCTGGGTACGCCCAGCGTACCCAGGCGAGTCCACGTCCAAATTAAGCGCGCGAATACGCGCAACGTACTCTTCTGTACGCCCAACGTACTTACAAGCCTAACAATCCATTTAAGGGCTTAACTTGACAAATTAGGAAAAGAAGAAGGGTTTAAGAGACACACCTGAATTCGGGATGTTACATTATGATTTTTCGAGGTTTCGACTTAGCGGTATGCAGCCCGAATACTCGAATATGAGATCGAGTGATTTTTAGCCGAAATAATCTAAACGAGAATCGAAGATCTCGTTGATAGTAGTCCAACGGTAAATAGACAGACGAAAAAGGATGTCGGATGAAGAAGTTATGAATTTCTAATGGAGTTTTCCTATCCCGGCTTATAAAAAATAATATAAAACTAATATATTTATAATATAATAATATATTAAAAATAAAGTCAAAATTAGCTGATGGAGTCTAAATGAAAGTTGTAGATCTTGTTTTTACTTACGCGTCGATATATAGAACGTTGAAAACGGAGTTCGTATGCGAAAGTTATAAATTTCTGAAGTTCGGGGCGCGAACCCCAAAATTGTGTCAATGGCCACGACGTGGAAATAGTGCCCACGACGTGGCATGTTTTCTGATGCCTCCTGGAGTCTGCCAGACCCAACTTGCGATGACGCATGCAGTGACGACCAAGCCCACAACGTGGAAACAGTGCCCATAACGTGGAAAATGAGAAAACAGCCCTATAAATAGATTTGAAGGGGCAACCGTTTGTGGTTGCCAAATCTCTTCTCTCTCACCCGTATTACATCGATTTACGTGCAAAAAAGTACCCCCGAAGCCCTGATATCATCCCGAGACCCGAAGTGAGTCCCGACGCTCCGAAGATCCCGAGAAGAAAAGAGTTTCCGAGCCGAAGCTCTGTCCGCGAGAAACCCGCTGTGTGAAGATATCCCGGTTTCACCGAAGAGTTACTACTTGGAAAGCCGTAGTGCTGTTCGATAATCGTATTATCAGGTGAGTGTGTAGTTACTTTCTTCTAACACATAAATATGAAGTATTTTCTATGAAATACGTGCTATGTGTTATGTATTGTTTGTTTATTTGAGATGGGTGTGGAATGGATGTTTTATACAGGTTTTTAATGATTTAAACCGTATATGTATTTTATATCTACAAATATGTTGGGTAGAACATGGGTAGATGAAATATTTGGTGACTATGAGACGTAGTGCCTATTGTGTAAACCCTGGTGACTATGAGACGTAGTGCCTATTGTGTAAACCTTGGTGACAATGAGACGTAGTGCCTATTGTGTAAACCCTGGTGACTATGAGACGTAGTGCCTATTGTATAAACCCTGGTGACTAGGGTAGAATCAAGCATTTGACCGTTTATCCTTATTTCCTATTCCTTGTCTGGTTGTGGGCTTAGGGTAGAATCAAGCATTTGACCGTCTATAGGATCCACTGTTATGTATGATTAGCATACACAAGTGCTGCAGTGTCAGTGGAAGTTTCATGGATGAGTATATGTATAAGCAGCCGTCCGGTTGAGGAATGTTTAGCCATTCTCAGGCGGGTGAGGATAGGATGTATTTGTATCTAGATGTTGTATTATTAGGTCAGTTTGTGATAACCCTCGGAGACAAATACGGTTAGGTGTGGAAGGTAGTCTAGGCTCGTACTACTGGAAGCACAAGACCCATATGCATAGCAAGGAAGCCACAACCTTAAGGGTTTCGTTTATTTAGAATAGATTTTATGGTATGAAATGCGGCATGTATGATATATTCATGTTTGTTTTCAGTATGGTGCTCACAAGGGGATCAGGTTTAGGAGCCAAAGCGGGTGGCCAGGATAGGCCAAGATTGACCGAGGATTAGATTGGTGAGATGATTGTTGTTGAGGTGGTTACTGCTGTCTGGGGATCGATTCTAAAGTTTTTTGTGTCTATCAAGACCGCCTTGATTGATCTTTCCGACGATCGTTATGTTGCATTTTTTGAGGTTGTTGATGTTGCAGCTACCGTGGTCGTTGCTGCGGCGAGGAATCGTGGAGAGTGAGTTTTCCAGTACCGAGGCTTCAAAAATAAAAAGCCCTAGGTGTTCGATGGAATTTAGGAACCGATTGTGGCGATAAGTTGGTTATCTGATGTGGAGGGGTGTCTCTTCACATGCTCTTGCCCTGCTAACTAGATGGTCAAGTGCACCCTGAACCTTCTCCGGTCAGGGGCGAAGGATTAGCGGAGATTGGTGACTGGCGCATACACACATGAGCAGAGGGATGATGTGACTTGGGAGCGGTTCTTTGAGATGTTTTGCATGAGGTATGTTCCTTTGGTGGAGAAGGAGAGGCGGGCTCAAGAGTATTTGGATATGAGGCAGGGGACTGAGACGGTGATGGAGATCACCAAGATGTTTACTGAGAGCACTCTTTTCTGTCCTGAGTTTGCTGCTTCTGAGCAAGCTCAGATGATTGGTACTTGAGCATGATCAAGACGGATGTCCGCCATTTTGTGTCCACCCAACATTATAGTACTCTCGCTGAGCTACAGGATGTCGCGAGGAAGCGAAGATTGAGATAAAGCTCCAGGAGAGGGAACTGAGGTATGATCTTGTGTAGTCATAGCCTACTGAAAAGCGGTTCAAGCACGCTGATTCGAGACTTGGGGACAGAGGGGTTGCACTTGTGTCAAGCACAACAAGGATCATGATGGTGCTTGTTGATCTTCATCTGGATGCCACAAATATGGAAAGGAGGGGCATTATGCCAAGGATTTTCCTCAGCAGGCCCAAGTACCGATCACCATGATCTATTACCATTATGAGCATGTTGGCCATATTAAGGCCAATTGTCCCTTTCTCACTGCGAGGCCGGTACAGGCTCCAACATCGGTTACCTTGAGGATCATAAATAGGAGCCAAGGTAGGGTAGAGCCCACAAGGGCTCGAGGTTGTGCTTTCTAGCTCACACCAGAGGAGGCCAGGGCGACGCCATACGTCGTTACTGTTATGTTTCTATTTATCATTTTGTCAGTTAGTTTACGACATGCTTATGTTTATGATTTGATAGGTACCTTCTTAGTGAATTCCTTGCCTGCTCTTGTGCTATTTGACTCAGGTGCTAGTCGTACCTTTGTATCTCAGTCTTTTAGTAGAGGTTTTGATATGATTCTTGGGGAGTTGGAGTGTCCTTTGCGGGTTTCTATCGCCAACGAACATGGGATTTCTGCATCGAGTGTTTTTCAGGATTGTGTCTTGGAGATTTTTGGGGTGCCTTACCCGATTGATCTAATACCTATTCCCATGGGAGATGTATGTGTGATTGTAGGGATGGACTGGCTGAGTAGATTCAAGGCTACGATCGATTGCAAGGGTCAGCGGGTAGTAGTTTGAACCCCAAGTGGGCGAGAACTGGTTATTTATGGAGAGGGTACCAGATTAAGATCAACCTTTTGTTCTGTTGTCAGGGCTCGATAGGATATTCAGCATGGTTGTATGGGTTATCTTGCTTATATGGTTGATACTCGAGTTGGGAATCAAGCTTCGGTTTCAGATGTGCCTGTTGTCAGAGAGTTTGCAGATTGAATTTAGGATTGATTTGGTTCCAGGTGCGACTCCAATTGCTAAGGTGTCGTACCGATTAGCACCACTTGAGATGCAGGAGTTATCCTTCCAACTTCAGGAGCTGCTGGGCAAACAATTTATTACACCGAGCAGTTCGCCGTGGGGAACACTGATTTTGTTTGTCAAGAAGAAGGATGGTTCACACCGGATGTGCATTGGTTACCGGGAGTTAAACAAGTTAAAGGTGATTTGAGGTTAGGGTATCATCATATGAGGGTTAGAGAGGAGGACGTGGAGAAGACTGTATTTCAGACTCGTTATGATCATTACGAGTCCGTGGTGATTCCATTTGGGCTCACCAATGCGCCTATGACATTTATGGATTTGATGAATCGGGTATGCAGGTCGATGCTCGATCGATCAATTAATATATTCATTAATGATATCTTGGTGTATTCCAAGACCATGGAGCAACACGATGAGCACCTTCGAGAGCTCCTGCAAGTTTTGAGGCGAGAACGGTTGTATGCCAAGTTATCGAAGTGTGAGTTTTGGTTACGAGATGTCTAGTTCCTAGTACATCTCATAAACCAAAACAAGATTTTAGTCGATCCAACCAAGATTGAGGCCGTGATGCAGTGGGAGATTCCAAAGTCTCCCTCGGATAACAGGAGTTTTTTGGGATTGGCAGGGTATTATTCGAGATTTATTCAGGACTTCTCCAAGATTGCGGTACCCCTCACTCGTTTAACGAGGAAGGGCATATTTTTAGCTGGGGGCCTGATCAGCAGGATACGTTCGAGAAACTGAGACTGAAGTTGTGTGAGGCCCCAGTGTTGACCCTCCCCGAGGGTAATTTTGTGGTATTTTGTAATGCATCCCCCAACGGCCTAGGATCCGTTCTTATGCAGAGATGAGAGGGTTATTGATTATGCTTCTCGACAGTTGAAGCCGCACGGGGTTCGCTATCTGACTCATGATTTGGAGTTAGGAGTAGTGGTGCTCTCTCTTAAGATTTGGCAGCATTATCTTTACGGGGTCCCTCGTACCATCTACATAGATCAAAAGAGTCTAAGATATCTCATGGATCAACCGAATCTGAATATGAGGCGGCACCGGTGACGGGATGTAGTTAAGGATTATGACTGCAAGCTTCTATACATTCTCGGGAAAGCCAAAGTGGCAGTTGATGCTTTGAGCCGCAAGACAGCTAGTTCAACTATTGGGGGCCTTTGTATGAGGATTTCGATTTATTCGTCATTGTTGGTTTTGATTAGGGTGGCTCAAACCGAGGGAGTCAAGAAGGAAAATTGGAAATATGAGAGACTCAAGGGTGAGATTGACAGATTTGCTACCGACAGTTGTGGATTATTGACCCGATATGCACAAATTTGCTTCGGGCCACTGAACATGTGTGCAAGCGCGCGTCCTGCGGGCACGAATGCACCACTGCTCGACTAGAAAAGTTCAAAGTACTTTTTGCAAATTTTTCCTTTTGGTTAACAGATACAAAAACGAATTAAGAGCTATAAATCATAAATTTCGATTTTGATTTCTTTATTAATTGTCTTATTTAAATTGTGATAGTTACGATTTTGTTTTAATTACATCAGTTACATTGGACAGTATAAATACAACGTCTATGTGACTGATTCGAGACATCGAATGAAACGAAATCACTCTCTTCCTCTCTTATGCTTTTGCTTCATCTTTTCTATCTTGCTGTAACCAAGGTATAATCCGGGCCAAGTGAGGGTTCGAGCAATCTAGAAGAATTGCTTTCCACTGTTGTATCCTGGGAAACAAACACCCATATAGGGCAAATTTGTTTCAAGAAAACTGTGTTAAACACAAGCCCCAGTCAATAATTTAAGGGTTTTGTTCTTTTGTACAATTTTTTGGGTTATATTTTCCTAACAAATCATGCATTGAGGTATTCTCACACGCCGCACGTACGCATAGTGGTCGACCAAGTGCTAGTTGACTCATCTGAGAACTCATCATGTGGTTCCAACTTTTGACATTCATAACTCTTTCATATGAATTTTGTTTGACCGTATTTTTTCCTTTGTTGTTTAGTATTTATCAATAGCTTTTTGAGGACCTATCACACATGTAATTTGGACATCAGAAGTCATCATTTTTAAGCTCCAAAGTAAGTACCTATTATGATTTGGAATTCTTTCCAAACTTATGAATTTTTCAAAGTCCTCATTTGAAGTCTCATTTTCGTGAGTCTTAGCTCATGAATATGGGTGTTCATCTATTTTTTTTCTACTTTAGGCTTTAAACTAGTCATTTTACCATACATTCTTCGTTATAAACCTATTATCTGTAAATATTTTCTCTAAATATTCTTTGTTATATAGGTTATAGTTTTCATTTATAAGCCTACCTCTCATTCAATTGTGGGTAATTTTGTGGTGGTGAAAACTAATGTGGGTGGTGGTGATTAGTGGGTATGTTGGTGGTGGCCGGAGGTGAGATTCGTCGGAGTATTTAAACGAAAAGGGAAAAAAAGGTGATGGTGAGGGTGATTAGTGTGTGGTCCTTTTATCTGTCAACTAATTTGAACAAGATGATAAAACCCTTATTAAATAAATCAATTTAGTGACAATCTATTTATTTATTTATTTGTTATTATTATTATTACTATTATTATTATTATTATTATTAGATTTTGGCCTATAAAAGAACTTAACATCATAAAATTTATAATGTACGTC
This sequence comes from Lactuca sativa, assembly GCF_002870075.4. Lineage (NCBI taxonomy): Eukaryota > Viridiplantae > Streptophyta > Magnoliopsida > Asterales > Asteraceae > Lactuca > Lactuca sativa. Next base: position 157,258,240 of record NC_056624.2, read on the forward strand.
CCTATTCTAATAAAAGAATAGTTTTATTCTCCTTTTGACATGTGTCATTCTATTAGGCCTTATAATTAATGCATATGTTATCTCTTTTTGCCATGTGTCACCCTATTATGTTTTCTAATTAATGCATGCCACTTGTCAACATATTGATTCTTCATTTCAAATTTCAAAATTTAAATTTCCCACTTTAATTACATTAAAATAGTAACATTAGAATAAAAATTAAAATAAAATTAATACAACTTATAAAGTGATATAATTTCACACATTTATTTAAATCAATATAATTATATATAATTAAAAAATCTCGTAATTAATAATTTATTTAAAATAATTGATTAATAATTTTGAGTTTTTATTATAAAAATTCAATTAATTTTGTAACCATGGTTTCCATGGGTTATAAACTAGTGTATAGAATACTTAAAAGATAATTTTTGCATTAACTATTTTCCTTTGCCGTTGAAAAAACTAATTTCATTTGAAAATTACATATCCGTATGTATATTTTATTACGATTACAAAATATTGGAATGAACAAAGATTCTCTAAAGACTCTTCCCCCATGGGGGTCGGGGGTCCTCGGCTTATGCATTCATAGTTTATTCGCTATTTTACATCATAATTATATATTAAAAAACACAATAAAGTTTGAATCAAATTTCTATCATAAATATCTTGCGATGATGTGTAACATGCAAAAAATAGTAAACTTTACCTAAACCAAAACATGATAGTTCTAGAAAAAAAAAAGTGAGATGAAAAGTGATTAGAAAAAAAATCCTATTTTTCGCATAAATGGATTATTTTTAGGCATTTATTAGTGATCGACATTAAATTATGTAAATATTACAAAATGATTATTTTAGTAAACAGTTAGCAATTATTTGTTTCATTTAAAGATATAATATTCTATTTGAGTAGTTAAAAAACGATATTTTTTGTTTATGTAAATTTTCAATTCCAAGTTACATTCTTGACGATTAGTAAAAGTTATGTGAGATTAATAATTCTCATTCAGGTGTAACTAGTTTTTATTTTATTATTATTTTTAATCTTTTTTGTTTTTTTTTTTTAATCTATGAGATTAATTTAGAGAGACCTAGAGTTTAAAGGAGACAAAAGTAGAGTTTGACGGAGAGGAAAAGTGATTTAGAGTAAATAAAATAATAATAAGAAGAAATCTGAGTTATATTTGTCTTTTAATGGTTAATTAATTAATTAATTAATTACTAAAAAAATATAGGGGAAGAAATTTTGTCTGGGGCTCGGCTTCATGTCGGCTTGACTGGCCCCCAAATTAAGTTATACATTTTTTTAATAACTTAAAAATCACATATTTGAAATTTAGTTAATTTATTGATTTTTATTATATGATCTCAACGAATTTTAAGTTTTTTTTACTTACACGCTTTAGAATTAATAATTAAATTAATTAAACTAATAATTTATATAACACCGAATCTGAACAAGTTTGTGATGAGAAGAAAGGAGCTTTTGCGTATTTTGTTGACTAATATAACCTTGCCACTTTCACCTAATTCACACACATGTCCTTCGCCAGCATTCAGCAGCACATCTTCTTCATATGCTTTTTTGTCTTTTCCCTTTTTTGGTTAAATGAAGCGTTACCTTTTGGTTTGATAAACTAAATTTATTAAAAAGTTTAAGAGAAAATAATAAAAATAGTCATTTTTATAAAGTAGTCTATATGAATTAGCTTACATTTAACAAATTCCACCAATAAACATGGACATTGTGAAATGAACCACCATAAGCGCATTTTAGAGTTTTTTCTTCCATTTTATATTGAAAATGCATATGACATCGATCATTAATAATCCTCTTGCAATAATATATAACACTAGAAATATTGTAAATATACACATTGTGGTAGTGCATAGATATATGCAATCCAGAAAAAAAAAATCAAGAATGCAAAATTTTTTAGGGGTTACATATTAAGTATTAACGGACTCAACTCCATAACACTAAACCAATGTCTATTGGTCGTTAAAAAAAACATTAACAAGGTCAATAGGCATTGGTATGTGACAAACCTATCTGTTAAAACAGTTAGATTTAAATTAAATTTATATTTAGGGAAAATTTAAAGGAAAAATCTATATATGTCGACAATAAATATTAATATTAATGAATAATATAAGAGGGTGCTGGGTGCAAGCGTTTTTACAAGATAAATTTATCAGTCACACATTCATATTTTAATAATTATGTGGATTACATTATTTTCATTTACTTTAATCGTATCATCTAGCATAAATTATAAATAATTATTGAGATAGTACATTCTTTCACAGATTTGTTAAACTCTCATACTTTTCTCCCAAATGAACTGTTAATACTGTAGTTTTCTATAAATAAATAAATAAATATAATAGAATAGAATAGAATTAGTGTAACTATCATATAATAAATAAATATAATATGTTTCCCTAAAGAGAAGTAATCGTAGTGGGGAGTGGAGTAGGTCCGGAACCCGGAAGTTAACCACGATGGAGTACATGCCCCAAAACCCCTTTCTCGGATTCGGGGCCGATTCGATCCTACCCGACCAAATCGCATTTTACTCGTTTTGCCCATTTTTACCTTTTTCGCGACCTTCTAAACCGGCACGTGATTTCACACGTGCAATTGTGATCATCCTAGGGTCTTCAACTTCGACTTACTTAGACACGGATAGGCATTTCATGGAATTTAATATTTGCCCCTTGTACTTTATATGTTTTCAGCATGTGATCCTTGTACTTGTTTATTATCACACATCTACGTTTTGTAAGAATTACGTTTTCATGTAAATAACTACTTGTCATTAAACTAAGAGTAAATTTCAGAAATTATGTATGTGTTATATTCAAAGTCGCACTTTGAATCTGAATTTCAAAATTTTGGTACAAGCGATGTTAGTTGTTTCGTTTTCTTGTACTGATTTAAATTCATCATAATCAATTGTTAAATACATATACAAAGTTATTTTTACCCCTTTTTTTTCATATTGTTACATTAGATATTTTGTTTATTATTATTAAAATAAAATCATTACTGTTACTGCGAACATCTACAAAAACAAATTTGGAAGAAAAGAAACATGAAGTCATTGACGATTAGGTAATTGATTCTCTTCCCATTCAAGGACGAACTTGAGTATAGTAAAATGTATCTAGAGAAAACCCATAAAGGAACACCTAGATGATCTTATTTACAATCATCTACATCATTCCTTCTAAACATGAACATTATTCCTGAATCGATTAGAAACGAAAGGGTGGGCATTAAGGTGTGTGTGTGTTTTTTTTTTCTTTTTCTAAAAGCTTTTCCTAGCTATTTTCTTTTACGGATGCACAAACATTTTCTCTGCAAACTGTTTGTTTTATAGACCACAGATCTATAAAGACATGTTCTTTATCTTCTTCCAAATATGACACAAGTTCTTTCAAAAGTTAGAGACGTGTTTGTCGAGTGGCATAATTTGATATTTCATTTAGATAAAACAATGCAATAATTTTCTTCTTTGCGCCTTAAAGAAACAATAAAATTCCAAATAAAAACATTTTGCTCCTTAAAGAAACGATAAAATAACAAATAAAAACATTATAACAAACATCGCTAATAGTAATAGTAGTAAATTAGTTTTGAAATTCAAAATATAATGGTAGTGATAATAACAAATCAACTATTACAATTAATAGTAAAAGGTCTTTGGTCTAACAGTAAGTGATGACTTTTTCAATTGGGAGGTCATAGGCTCAACTCTCAGAGACATAAATGATAATTTAAGACAATATTAGTTTGTAGTTCCAAAAAAAATATATTACAATTAATATAGTATTTTATTATTACTAAAACTTATATCATAGGTATTAAATACATAAATGATCCTTGTGGTTTCTAAAACTTGCATAAATGATCCTTATGGTTTCTAACACTTGTACAAATAGTCTCTTGGCTACATATAATTACTACTTTGCCATTTCTCTATTTCTTTTATCTTTTTCTAAAACTAAACTTAAATATTAAAAAAATATCTCACTCCCACCCCAACTTTCAGTTTAACCCCTAACAAAGTTTTCTTCCCTTCTTTCTTCTCCTGTTAAAATCGATGCATCCCTTTCATACCCTCATCACCTATAATTTACCTCGTCTCTAGCAATGATGGTGCACCCACCTTCTTTCCGGCGATGATGATGACCATCCTCATCTCCATCCCTTCCATCTTCATCACAACCCTTTCTCGTCGTCATCCCACTAGTGAAACGAGCTCATATAGGTTTCTCATATCCGAAAAAAGCCTACGCTACCAGTGACGATGAATGTAATGATGGCTGGATAAGACATCGATCTTGGTTATCACTCAACATGTAACACCCGTTTTCCAGATTGGATCAATATAAGGAATAAATGAGTCAAATGCATGATTTTTCAGAAAAATCATGTGTCACGATGTGACCAAATGGAGGTCACGACGTGACAAACCAAAATGAGTACACATATCCGGAAGAATGCCACGACGTGACAAGGGCTGCAGCCCAACCCATGATCTTTTAGGGCTTCCTTTGTTTTTAAACCCCTAATCTCGGATTTAAGGTTTCATTTCCAGCCTCCATCACTCTCAAATCTCATAAAACCTAAACCTAATATCTCTTGGTGATTCTTGGCTCATTTTGGTACTTTTGGTAGCTTGAAGAAGAAGAAGAATAAGTTCTAGTGTGTTGATCCAGCAAGGAAACCTCGTCTCCTTCCTCTTATGCATATTCTGGACCTTTGTAAGTGTTCAAGATCCAAGCTTTAAATTCCATGTATCTAGATATAGGTTTCTTGTCCCTTTTCTTTCATGGCTGTGGAAGTTTGGAGGAATGGATTCCATAAAGTTGGCAACTTTATTGACCCTTTAGGTCTCTGTGAGGTTATATGTTGTAAATCTAGAGTTTCTTGGAGTTTTTGGTCCCATGAATAAGTTTGAGTTCCTTTCTCCCATATTTGGACCTAAAAAGTAAGAGACATGCATTTGACATGCATGTCCATAAACAACCAATTTTTATGATCCATTAGGTGTAGGAAAGCCTTCTGGAAAATATGGATAATGACTTTGGTGATTAAGAGATTACTGGATAAGTTCATGCTTCATGAGGTCATTAAGAATTCAGGTTTAGAGGTTTTTTCTTATTTAAGTGTTTTAATGGTTAAAGTTAGAAATTTTATCCATCAAGACCTTGGAGGGTATCTGATATGAGCTTTGAAGCTCTTAAGGATGAAGGAAAATAGCCGAATAATTAAATTGTTTAAACCCAATTCCCACGACGTGGTGACTGGGGATCAACTCGATTGTTTTGGCATTTTGTGACCACAACATGACCAAAGGGAGGTCATGACGTGGAGGTTTACTAATAATAGTTATTGAGTTTAACCTTGATCGTTGACTTTTGGCATGGGTTGACTTTTGGTCAATTGGCTTGTATTAGAGGGCGAACTAAGAGTTGGTCTTGTGTGGTTATTAGGAGGTTTGTAGCAACTGCATTTCACTACGAGAGGCTGTTAGCTATTGATTTTGCCAATTAGATGAATCTTCTCACTATACTCTGTATGATGCTAGTTGTCTTTATAACTCTTGCATTGGTATGTTGGGATGGGCCCGTTGTATGGTATGTGGTATTTTGGGGAACACACTAAGCTTTGTGATTATGGTTTTGTGGTTTAACATTTTTCAGGTACTTCCAGTTCCAAAGGGAATGGCCCAACTTGATTGCACAACATCTCCTGATGGTTTTCTCAACACTGATTATTATTTTTTTACTCAGGTGTTTGGAAAATACAATTTACTCTAATTGGTTTTGGAACAAATGATTGTATAGATTTGATGTTTTAAAAATGAAAAATTTATTGGTATTTTTGGGACGTTACAAGTTGGTATCAAGGCCCTGGTTTGAGGGATTCGGGCAAACTTGCGGGTGTGACTGGACTTAAACTGAGGAATTGATAATCTTTTAAAAAAAATTCTAAAAAGGTTTTTACAAAGAAAGGGATGCGATGCATGCAATCAGCCGAGCTCAAGTAAGTGGTTCCCAAAGTACCCATACATATTGATATGCTATATGTGTTATAGGATGTTTTGCATGCTAGAAGTTGGCATAATGATATGTTCAGGGTGTTGAATTAAGGTGTCCAAGCCAGAAAGTAAATTGTTATATTCTTGTAATAAGAAGCAAAGTCCTTTTTGGGTTGCCCTCATAACTAGAACTTGATTAGAATGACATTTATAAAGAGAAGATGATTCATTATATTGATATATGATTAATAAACTAATTGGAAATTATGAGGAAATGATTTGTTAATATATTATATGATTAATATATTAAATGGAAACAAATAGTTGATTTGTTAATTTATTATGTGATTAATAAATTAATATGAGATCAATAGTTAAACAATTGATTTGTTAATTTATACAATTAATGAATTAATAAGAAATCAATTAGAATTAAGTAATTATTAGTCAGAATTAATCTGGAATTAATTTGAGACTAATTGGAATTAATTAAAGGTGCAAGGGGTGAATTATAATTGTTCAATAGTTGAACAAAAGTAGCAATTCTAGAACCATCCAAGGGGTGTACGGTTTTGGGATCTTCCTTGGGGTTTCAATAAGCCTCATGGATGCATATAAGGAAAGGATTTGGATTGAGATTAAATCCATTTAAATCTTGTTTGGTCCCTAAGTTACCTAAACTATAAATAAGACCCCTTATGGCCTTATTTTCATTCATGCACTTCCCATAAGCCTTAGGAATGAAAATTATATCCCTCCGCCTCTCTCCTAAAGTGTATTCTAGTTCTAGGGTTTGGGTTTGAGCCATTAGAGACATCATACTTTTGGTGCTAGCTTTCCAGGCACTTCAAAGGAACGATTGAAGTGATTTGTTTATTACAACAAATCAAAGGTATGTAACCATAATTCTTGTGTTTTTTTATTATACTAGGTTTTCAATTAGGGTTCATGTTAGTTTTGGTTGTTCATAGTTTGTTGCATTTAAAGTGTATGACATAGATCCTTTAGGTTGCGTGTGCCTTTAAGTGTTAAGAAAATTCCACAAGCACATAGTTGTAACCTATAAAATCCATCGGTGGTGTCAGAGCCTAGGTATGTCTAACATTTGTTGTACATGAGTTAAACCTGAACAATGTCGATTTTTCGAAAAAATACACCCCACGACGTGAGCAGCAGGGTCTCACGACGTGAGATTAGTCTGAAACAGAAATTCGGGATTTTGCAGCCTAATCTAATTTGTTTGGTTAATTTTGGTAATTATCTAGTTTTAAATATGTCAAAATCCGATTTTTTGTATGCCTTGGATAATGAAAATAAAAACCCTAAATATTAGGAGCTAATCTTGGAAAGATAATATTTAATTATAAGATTAATTCAATGAATTATCCTTACGAATTTAATAAAAAATTTAACTATAAGATTAATTTAAAGAGAATTACAAATCCATGATAGGTTTAATGATTAATTAACAGATTGATTAACATAATTAATTTTAAATGTCTAAATGATTAATTAAATAATCGATTAATTTAGACAATTAATTTTAAACCTAGTATTTTGAAAAGTTTTAAAATACACCTTATACAATATATGATTAAAATTTTAATATATTATATGTATCAGACAAGTCATTCAAATCGCTAGTACGCCTCATTCACGAAGTCATACTATAAATGGTGTATAAGGAAACAATCTATAAAATGATCATTGAATGGGTGTCCACTCTCACCCACTGCTCCCTTGTTTAGCGGAGGGTCGTTAACCAAACAAATTTGATAGGACATAACCTCATTTAAAGTATGGTACTATAAAGTACTAGAACCCACTTTGAAAAAATCCCACCATAGTTACTTTAGGAAAAATATGAAATGTTTGCTATACGACACACTAATTTGGGACTATAAAGATGAAGCGATGAAACAACTCGTGTTTATAACTATTGATGGAGCGTGTGTGGTTAATCGGCACATCAATGAGAGATTAGAAATCAATTGAGGATGTTTGAGCGGGTTTACAAGGTTATTCACATCCTAATTGTGTTCATCGACATCCCAATCCCAATTAGTAAGATCATAATTGAGATTAAACATGACATTGATAAGATTCAATGAATCTCAAAAGAACTAGGAGTTTCATGTGATTGAAATTGGTGAGATGACTCTACCCATCTAAAATAGATTCGAATTTGATTATGACATCCCTCTTCAAAGGTCGAATCGAAAATATGGATCCTAGCCTTAATTTAAAATTTGGGTTAATAATTAAGGATTAAAATCAGCTAACTTGAATTCTCTCTTCTCCCAAATTTTGAATGTCAAATCAAGACAATAATGGTCTTCCTCGTTCTTATGGAAATGGGTTTCCTCAATCTTATGGAGATGATCTTCCATTTTCAAGTCAAGGTGAAAATGTCTTCTCTTCCTTAGGAAATGGTGGAATTGGACATCGTCTCTATTCAACTGTTCCATTTCCTCCTCTTGTGACTCTCCGAACGCCATGTTTTCTTCGAGTTGAAAGAGATGAAATTACTCAAGACCTATTGGCATGTAAACATGAAGATGGAAATTATGTGTGTGCGCACGTTCTGAAAATAAAGTCGTACATTGACATGTTGGAAAGGATGGGTATCAAATTTCCAAAGAATCAAGCCAATGATTTGGTTCTTCTTTCGCTTCCTAAGTCATATGTTCAGTTTATTGAGAACTTTCATATGTGAAATCTTGATGAGACCCTAATTGTTTTGGCCTATATGTTGATGGTTGTTGAAGTAGAAATGCTTAACAACACAACTAAAGTAGAAATTCTTATATGGTCTAATTCCAAAAATTCCAATGAATCTATTTGTTTGTGTTGCCAATTGAAAGAGACATTGGAAGCGAAGCTGCCCAAAATACCTGAAAGATCTTAGAGATGCTAAAGTCAAGTCATGTGACTCTACTTAAGGTACATCCATTATCTAACTCAATAAGTTCCTATTATATAGGCTCTTAACACATAATGTGATGATAACATTTTGATGGTATTAGAGGATCTAAAAGAAAGACGGAAGCTTAAACAAAGTGAGCTAAATCTTTGGTCACATGTTTCGATGGTTGGAATTTGGAGCTACAACTATGGAGTTAGGATAACTTAATAGATTGTTATTACTCTTCGGAGATGTTTAGAAACATAGTTTTTTCATTTTATGCATTGTAAGGACAAGTTCCAATTTTTTTTAATTTTTTTTTAATAAAAGCATAGTTTTGGGCCTTATCTTATTTTCTTACAATGGAATTAATGAAAATGTTAGTTATGTTTCTAATAATAGCAATATTAATTATGGATTTGATTCTTATAATATCGCTCGCAGTATTGTTACATTTGACCAAATGAGAAGAAATTTCATCACCAACGGGACAGATACTTGGTGTTGTATAAGTTGATTTATATAATATATGAGAATCTTGTTCATTAGAAAACTATGACTTAATTCATTGTTCACATACTTATGTGAGGCACGTGAAGGACTAATGGATCTGGTACAGATTGATATAGACTCTTCCGATCCACCACAAGAGACGATAACTCTGTTTGTTATGATTTATTGATGTTTCAGTAAATATGATTGTGTTTATAAGATTAAACAGAATTCTAATACTTTGAGAAATTCAAAGAGTACCAGAACGAATAGAAGTCAATTAAGCATAAAGATAAAGGATTCTCCGATCTGAAAAGAAAGGATTCTCCAATCTGAAAAGAAAGGATGGTGTTTTAGTATCATGCTTTATGACCATCTTAGTAATTATGGAATTGTATCACAATTAATCTTCCAAGAACGTCTTAGTGAAATTGTATGACTAAGAAGAGGGATTAAACATTGTTGGAAATGGTTCGATTATAGATGAGTCACACTTCATTCCAAATGTAGTTTTAGAGTCATGCTCTAATAACTATGAATCGTATCTTGAAACTCAATTCAAACTAAGAAGGATTATAACACCTTGTAATATGTGGAGTAATTATGTTTTCTTACTCTAACACATTTGGAATTGGAATTTTGATGTTTTTCGTTGATCGAGAAACAAAAGATAAAACGAGTCCTATTCTATGAAGTGTTTTCTTGTCGGATATCCGCATGAACTTTTAAATATGGGTTTTAGCTCGTAAAGGAATGTTTCTTGAGAGAAAACTTATATGTCAAGAAGTCAATGGGAGTCGTATTGATCTTGAGAGTTTCAAGAGTCAACCGACAATGATCATTTTAGTTATCACCAGCATAATACCTAAGGTTGATAATATGTTGTGTTTATTGACACATTCTAATTTTTGTGCACTTCCAGTTGAGTTGGCAATGCCTACGAGTTTTATGTTCTTCATTTAACTACAAAAGGCTAAACACATTGGTCAACGAAAGTACATTGATTAATAAGGGTGAGCTGCTAACAACATGGAAGCACTGGTGGACCTATTAAGCTGCTAGAAGGTAAGCAATTGGAAAAATAACAAATTCAGTCCATGAAAGAAAACTGAATTTGAATTTGGTTTGTCCTAAAACTTGTCTTGTGATTATAGGTTGGAAATGGTTGATTCACATGGATAGGAACGTATGCACCTTTAAATCTAGGTGGCAAAAGGTTTTCGCTCTAACTCATGAAAATGATTATGAGGAAATACTTTTGCTGATAGAATTTAAAGATTTGATAAAGATCAATATGGGTATTAACTGCATTATCAAATTCACAATATGATTACGACATTCCTTTTCATATTTCAAATTGTGAGGAATGAAAATGAATTGTTTAAGCCTTCAATAGATATGATTATCACATTTTGAAAGGGTTTAAACACATATACTATCTAGATAAATTTCATAAGCTTAAAAAGCTAATTAGAGGCTAGATGAAGCATCGAGAAATAAGAATATTTGCTTCCATGAGAAAGTCAAAGGAATTGATTTCTAGAAGTCTAGTTGATTTCTGAGTACGTTTCAAAGCTAGTGGGAGCATAATTGTTATGCTCATATTGCATGTTGACAATACTATCCATAGGGAACAATGTCTCCAATTTTCAAGTTGAAAAATTTGGGAAAGGTTTCTCTATAGTGGACATAAAGGAAAGGGAACTCATGTTGGGTTTTTAGCATTCTAACACTCCTATGTGTACATGCAACCCTACATACCTTGGATCTATGTTTTCTCTATTATACATGTAAATATTAATTTTTCCAAGGTATTGTTCTAACTAACATAATATGAAGAGCATATAACATAAATTCTAGTAGAATTACATACCTTTGTGTTGTAGCTTGATTCCATGGAGCTCAAGAGCCTAGTGCCTCAAGTGTGTCACCTCAAATGGTTCACACAACATAAAATACACTTAGAATAACTTGAGAGAAATGAGGCACTTCATGAAATCGACTAGCCCTCACCATTCCTTCATAGTGCCCGATTTTTAGGAAGAATAAGATGCTTATATAGTATGTCACAATTAGGGTTACAACATATAAACCCTAATTGTCATGGCATTTCATTTCCATGATCCATGAGTACAAAAACACCATGGAGCATCCATGGAACATCCTATGGGTTTTAGCCCAACTTGATAATCCATGGAGCATTAGCCCACTATACAAGTATGGATGATTTACACAATCAACCCATATATTTAATTAGTCTCCTTTTGATCACTTAATTAATTCCAAATAAATTCTTGATCAATACTAATTAAATAATCTTATTAATATATTATAATATATTAATAAACCTTAAGTGTTATTTCTCTTATTTTAGTCTATCCAAATGCATGATACCATGCAACCCAAATGGACCATGCCAATCGGCTCAAGTACATACCAAATATAGTTATGGACTTAGACACTAATCCAACAGTCTCCCACTTGGATAAGTCTAAAACTATTATTGCGTATGACTTCAAAACCCGACTAGCAATCGTAGCTCTTAAAATCTGCTACCGTCGAACTCTTAACAAATCACTGGCGCGTCCATCAGATAAGGGATCATATATTCCTCCATTCTAGATATCATATGGACCGAGACATGGATTATAATCATTCTCTTTATCCATTTGTTGTTTCCCGATTTCTGATTTATGACGACCGACTAATTGAACAAATCACATTAGTCCTGGCTTGGCCAAGAACTTCGGGGTGTCATCACTAAATTATCGAGGGTCCCACAGATATCGCTTTTATCCCGAAGGTAACAGGAATGGATAAACTTCGACTCATATGGCTTGTTCTACTACTTGTTGAATCATACAAAAAGGCACGTTTTATAACATCGAGTTACCAATGCGTTTTCGTGCAATCAATGTATAACCAACTCATATCTCTAGGTTTGAAGAATATAAGATATTATCGTCTCATGATCACTCGTGATAAAATCCATGAAGTGATTCCAATGAGCGTGGGTTGAATCCAATACTCAGAACTTATGAGTACTCATGAATGTTGTAGCACCACTTGCTATGTCCCATACCTTGGACATCTACAATCTAGCTTCATGACAGTCTTGATTCATATCTACTTCCAACATATGACCGACTGTGGATAGTTTGAATAACTTAGTCATTCAGGAAGAACGGCCTAGTTATTCTGGAAGTCAAAACATGGAAAGTGAAACACAAGAATAATCGAATCCAATATGGTCTCAGAACTTATGAATATAAATAAAACATGGTCTCAGAACTTATGAATATAAATAAAACACCTTTTATTTATCACCATATTGATTACCCATCATTCATTGCATACTGTTTCAAACTATCAACTTTATACTTGAATTAAAACAATAGCTGTCCCATGCTCCAAGCATGTACACCATGTTTTCTAAACACTAGTCATGCCATACACCAAGTATGCACACTATTTTTGTCTAAACATTAGTTATGCCATACACCAAGTATGCATACTAAGTTTGTCTATGATCTTTACTTTGTGAAATAGATCGATTAAACATAATTCCAATGATTCTCATTTCACAGTCCCAAATCCTTACCGCAAATGTAAGAATTCCAAATCCTGCCATTTACCTAAATCAGTTAGATTCTAAACTTATATGCATTGGTCCTCTTGTAATGATTATGCACAAAGTCACAAAGACTTGTCAACAGACATTACAGAGTATTCCAATGGAGACCAACTCCATGGAACCGAAGTCTCACATTTAAAGTTCATTGCCTTTGAACATTTTTCTTGCATTAAGTTTCCTAATCTTACACAGATTTAATGAATAACTTCCACCTATGGGAATATTTCCATATTCTCATTTTGACTATTACTTCTGACCAAGAGTTGCCTCTTTTAAGAGTATGTCAATATGGTCCTTCCAAAATTAACACTATACTTCCAACGGTCCCTGAGCAACCAATCTTTAGTAAACCTTAAATTGTCCTTAACAATTGCTTAATCATTTTAGTCATATCCAATTCTATACCTTTTCTCTTCTTAATGCCACAGGCGTTTGGAAAATTTTAGAAAGGATGAAAATTATAGCACATGCAATCGATCCTATATCCAAAGCATATGGGACACGATTCATGATGTCTCACATAAAGACATGATACTAGACCAGTCCTTTTGCTACAAGATTTCTATTTGCCAAGTTCTCATAATTCAGATTATGAAAAGGGATGCCGTAATCATAATCGAATTTTTGAACACAAATAATGTACCCATATATAGAATTTCCTTATGTTGATCCATTCCAACATAACATTCATATATATACTTGACTAAATTTGATTAAAACCTCACGATCTAAGCTTATAGATTTGAGATGAAGTATAATTTCCTCTCCCTCAATTATAGCAAAACAAATTTTTCCCAATTGAAACATTTTGTTTTTCTATAATTAACATTGCTATCTTGCAATACTAATAATAATTATCATGCTCCCACTAACATGATGATTATTAGCATAACACTTATGCTCCCACTAGCTGTGACTTGTACTCAGAAATTAGCTGAACTTCTAGAAATCAATACTTTATTGACTTTTTTTACCAAAGTTCAGATTTATGATACGAGATGTTTTGATAAGACTTTATCAGAATCATACACCTTTCCTTAGATAGCACACAAGTGTGTCTAAACAATTTCAGAACTATGAAAAGGGATGTCGTAATCATAGTCTTAATTGTTGACCTTTGCAATTTCTCACAAGTCCATGTTAGTGTGCCGGTTAACCACACACACTCCACTAACGACTTTGAGAATGCAAATATCACAACTGTTGCCTACTTAAAATCTACTTAGTGAAAGTGTTTCCTCACCATCATCTTCATGAATCGGAGATAAACCTTATGACACTTAGATTTTATGGTGTATGTGTTCCTATCCATGTGAATTTGTCAAAACCATAATCACAAGACAAGGATAATGACAAATCCAAACTCATATGGACTGAACTCAATCTTAATTTCTTGCCACCTGGCAGCACAAGGGCCTGTCATTGCTTCCAAGTTGTTATGCAACCAATTGAGAACTCTCAGAACTCATATGCAAAGTCAACTTTAACTGGAATGGGCACAGAATTAGAAATATGTCAACATGATAGGTTATAAACCTCACATCGTGTGCTAGTGATAAACTAAAGGTTTTTACTCTTGATTAGATCTTGAAATTCTTTCAGGATCTTTAAGACTCCCACTGTCCTCTTGACATATAAAACTCTCTTGCCAAATATTCAAGAGATAGTGCAGATTCTTTATCAAGACAAACACTTCACACAATTAGCCTTAGTTGGTCTTTGTTTTATCCAAAACATCACAGCTTACCAATTTCAAATGTACAAGAGTATGACACTTTTACTCTTATATTTGACAAGTGTTAATAAACCTTCTTAAAGATGTATCACTCAAATTACAATCTTGGAGTATGACTCTAAGACTTTTTTTGGAACGAGGTATGACTCATCTTCTTGATTTAACCATTTCAACAATTGATGACTCCTCTTCTTAGCCATAAGAATGCACTAAGATGTCCTTAGAAGACCAATTGTGATATGGTTCTTTAATCATTAAGATGATCACAAAACATGATACTAAAGTATTCTCCCATCTTTTTAGATTTGAGAAACTTTTATCTTTCTGCCTAGTTTGATTCTTCTCATTCATTCTGCAATACATCGAAACTTTTCCAATGTTTCAGTATTATACTTAATCTGGTAAATAAAACCATGTTTACTAAACTTTATTAAATCATGACAAATAGTATTAGCGATCTTTGTGGTGGACTTGATCAATGCACAAGAATGTGTACTCGAGCCCTTGGTCCTTCACTTGACTCACATATACATGTGAACAAGGAATTAGTCTTAATTTTCCAAAGATGAAAATCCTTATTCATCATACTATAAAACTTGCATGATTCCAAGTTTCGGTCCAATTAAAACTTAGGTGATGAGAATCTTTCCTTATTTGGTAAATTAGACATTACCACAAATGAAAGAAACAAATCCATTTTCCAATATTGTTATCAACGGAATCATATAAGCAACAATTTGTCACAAATGCCATTGTAAGGATACTTAGATTAAATGGAATAAAAAAATTTCCTTTTATTCTAAAACTTTGCGGAAAAACTTATCCTTACAGTGCAAAAGCATATGAAAAACTTGTTGTTATCTATTCCTAAGCAATATATCATAACTCCTAAGAAACAGCTCAAAATTCTGATCACCGAACTATGCGATCGAAATCCATCTTCGCGATCAGAATCAGCATATACTTCCTTTAATTTTCTTCACTTTTCTTTGATTCTTAAACCATCAACATGTGACCCAGTCACATCATGTAATAAGAATCTCAGAATAGAAACTTAACAGAGTTAGATAGTGGACTTTACCTGAAGTAGAGTCAAACTCCTTGACTTTATCAACCTTATGATCTTTCAGGTAAATAGGCAGTTTTGCAATCAATGCCCCTTCCTTTGGCAATAGAAACATATTGACTCTTTGGAATGGTCCATGGGACTATCACAGACTCGACTTTCTCTTTACCATTTGGTCAACCGAGTTGACTATGGTCAATCCCTTTCCTTGGGAAGAGAAGGCTTTTCTAGATATCCAATGTTACCATTGTCAATGTCTATGGTAGTTGGGAAGTTGATCTACTAATCAAATTTGCTTTAACAAAGCTCCAAATCATTGCTGATTCAGCAGCACCAAGCAAATAGATAAGATCATTAAGGGTCATGTCATAGTCTATTTCATAGTAGTCCCATAGGTAACTCACTATGTGACTTAGAAAGTGATTGAACATCCAACTTTCTTAAGACTTTGACACCCAACTCTACCGGCTTGTCAATATGTGACTTCATCTCCAAGATGCGATCACACATAGACCTTGCTTGCCAATAGGGCAAGAGTGACCTTGAACTTGTGGGTTAGGGAGAATAATTGGAGGAAGTGGAGGAAGTGAAGTTCCAAGAGATTTGGGAAGATCATAGATGTCTGAACCAGACATCTTTTGGGAGATATTCAAGATAGTTGATCTAAAGTCCTTAATATAACACCCAATATGAAATATTAAGGCTAGGACCCAACACATTACTTTTATAACTTGGAAGAGGGATGCCGTCATCCAAGCTATAAAGTATTTGAAGGTAGGTGAATGACGATTTACCAATTTCCACCATGAAAACGAAATAATTTAATTAGGTTTTACTTGGATTCGAAACTCCTAGATCTTTTGAGATTCATTGAACTGTTCAATGGCATGTTTCAATCTCGATTGTGCCCTATCAAATTTTATGACTGGGATGTTGAGGATCACAAAACAAGGTGTGAATAACCATGCAAATCTATTTGGTACCCTTAATGTTTACCCCTTAATCGATGTGTTGGTTAACCACACGAGCTCCACCGATACTATGATAAACATTAAGTTACCCTTTGCCTACCTTGTTAAGTCAAGCTAGTGTGCCGGTTAACCACACGCACTCTACTAACCGACTTTAGCAAAGTGCAAAGTGTAATTTCATGGGTTAGCACCTAATTCACATTTTCTTAAGTAAATAAGATTGGAAATTTATAAAAGTTTTAATTACTTTATATTTATCATTAATACTTTTAATGAAGGGGGAATTCTAGTCCTTGTCCTGCCCGTTCGGCTAATGAACCTCCACCAGTCAAGGAAGCGGTGGGTGAGAGTGGACACCCATTAAACTGCCATTTATAGACAGTAACCTTATACCCCTTATAGACTGACTTCGTGAATGAGGCCTACCGACGGTAAGACTGACTTGCTCTTATATATATATATATATATATATATATATATATATATATATATATATATATATATAATTAACTTATAATACTATAAAGTATAAGGGTTTGAATTTTAGCTTTTAAAATTCTAAGGGCTTAACTTGGAATTAAAGTATTTATAAGGGAAAACTTTTCAAATTCCAAAACTTAAGGGCAGGTTTTGAAACTATTCAAAACTATTCAATTCCATAACTTATGTGTTTAAAGCAGTTTTAATTCCAAAAACTCTTCAAGTTCCATAACTGGAGGACAAGTTATGGAAGACTTTAAACTATTAAAAAAATATGACTTTTCTTTATTCATAACCTATGGAAATATTTATGAGTTTTATGAATCTTAAATGTGACTTTTCATATAACTTGAGGACAAGTTACAAAAATACATTTTAGAACTAACTCTTAGATTAATTTGGATTGAAAACAACAATTTCACATAACTTTTCTATTAATCTAAGCAACTCATAAGAACAAGATAATTCAATCAAACCTTTTCATGTAATTAGCCTAACCATTAAAGTAATACAAAACATGAATCTATTGACAATTATCTTTGAAATTGGATTAGCATGAACATTACCACATCAAAAGCAGGTTTATAAGTTGAAAAACAGCTTAGAGTAATGTTCCTAGTCCAATTCTAGCCAAAACAGTCGAAGATATGCTGTCTGGGGGTCCAAATCGTTGAGTGCATGAACCAACTCGGCGAGTGGGATGAATTTAGCCTTGGACTCGTAGATTCCCTTAATGGACTCGGCGAGCCTGCTGAGCAGACAACAACAAACTTTGATTTTTCAGCCAATTTTGCAAGTATAACAAGAAAATAAGCCTAGGCTCTGATACCACTGTTGGGTTTTTAGCATTCTAACACTCCTAAGTGTACATGCAAACCTAAATACCTTGGATCTATGTTTTCTCTATTATACATGTAAATATCAATTTTTCCAAGGTATTTTTCTAACTAGCATAATATGAAGAACATATAACATAAATTATAGTAGAATTACATACCTCTGTGTTGTAGCTTGATTCCATGGAGCTCAAGAGCCTAGTGCCCCAAGTGTGACACCTCAAATGGTTCACACAACATCAAATACACTTAGAATAACTTTAGAGAAATGAGGCACTTCATGAAATCGACTAGCCCTCACCATTCCTTCATAGTGCCCGATTTTTGGGAAGAATAAGATGCTTATATAGTATGTCACAATTAAGGTTACACCATGTAAACCCTAATTGTCATGGCCTTTCATTTCCATGATCCATGGGTACAAAAACACCATGGAGCATCCTATGGGTTTTAGCCCAACTTGATAATCCATGGAGCATTAGCCCACTATACAAGTATGGATGATTTACACAATCAACCCATATATTTAATTAGTCTCCTTTTGATCACTTAATTAATTCCAAATAAATTCTTGATCAATACTAATTAAATAATCTTATTAATATATTAGAACTTATAATATATTAATAAACCTTAAGTGTTATTTCTCTCATTTTAGTCTATCCAAATGCATGATGCCATGCAACCCAAGTGGATCATGCCAATCGGGTCAAGTACATACCAAATATAGTTATGGACTTAGACACTAATCCAACAACTCATACTTCATTACGAATCCACATGTTTAGATTGTATATTTTAATAAAACTTAGTTGGAGACATATATGAATAGCATGTTTAAATGTTTCAAAATTAGATATTCTATAAATATGGAAATATTATAGCAAGGAGTTGAACATATATTGAACCTTTTTAGTAATGATTTGAGTCCCATATGCTTCAGATATAGAATCAATTACATATGCTATATTATTCGATTATTCTATTTTTTAAATTATTTAAACATTTTTTGAAAAGGATTAGAATTGCATGTGACTTAAGTTGTCAAACAACTGCCAAGAAAGTTCTGAGGTTTTACCGAATAATTGGTTACTTGTGGACATTTATAAGTATGTTACTATTAAGATGGACCATAGTGACACGTTCTGGATTGAGATGATTCTTGGTCAGAATGTTGGTCATATGGGAATATGAAAATGTTTCCATAATGGGAGATGTTTGTAAAATCAACATGTGAGTTGGAAACTTTATTGCAAAGAAGTGTTCAAGGATTGTGGCTTGAATTTTAAACTTCATAAACATGGAATTGTTTCAAGTAACAAGTTCCAGTGGAACATTCTGTAATATCAAAGGCTCAGTCTATGTGAGTTTAGAACCTCGACATCACAGAAGGACAGTTCATGTAAAGATGAAATTTCACTACATCTTAAATAAGGAAAAGAATTTGGAATTATGAAATGAGAATCTTTGGAGTAATATAAAGACGATATGTTTACAAAGGAAGGATCATTGAGAGGCATAGTATGCATGTTTATAACATGACATGACTGTTGTTATCTAATTCAAGTGGTTAGTTGATTACTTGAAACATTATAGAATGAATAAATTCGTAATTTTTATGGTGATTAACTAATACGAATTTATTTATGATCAATAGGTATGACACTATAGTCAATTAATTTATTATTCTGTTTCACTTCGCATGTTTTACTTCCCTGAGTAATTTTAATATTATTCAAAATTCCATAGTCATTCAAGGTCTATACTTGCATTTATAGTTTTAGACTTATCCAAGTGGAAGACTATTGAATTATGGTGTCTCGGACAATAACTAAATTGGTATATTCTTGTAATTAGAAGCAAAGTCCTTTTTGGGTTGCCCTCATAACTAGAACTTTATTAGAATGACATTTATAGAGAGAGGATGATTCATTATATTATAATATGAGTAATAAACTAATTAGAAATTGTGAGTTAATATATTATATGATTAATATATTAATTGGAAATAGATAATTAATTTGTTAATTTATTATGTGATTAATAAGTTAATATGAGATCTATAGTTAAACAATTGATTTGTTAATTTATATGGTTAATAAATTGATAAGAAGTCAATTAGAATTAATTAATTATTAATCATAATTAATCTAGAATTAATTTGGGATTAATTGGAATTAGTTAAAGGTGCAAGGGATTAAGTATAACTATTCAATAGTTGAACAAAAGAAGCAATTCTAGAACCATCCTAGGGGTGGACGGTTTTGGGAGTTTTCTTGGGGTTTCCATAAGCCTCTTTGATGCATATAAAGAAATGATTTGGATTGGGATTAAACCCATTCAAATTTTTCTTGGTCCCTAAGTTACCTAAACTATAAATAGGACCCTTCATGATCTTATTTTCGTTCATGCAGATCCCATAAGCCTTAGGAATGAAAATTATATCCCTCTTCCTCTCTCCTAAAGTGTATTCTAGTTCTAGGGTTTGGATGTGAGCCATTAGAGGCATCATACTTTTGGTGCTAGCTTTCCAGGCACTTCAAAGGTACGACTGAAGTGATATCTGTACTACAACAGATCAAAGTTATGTAACCTTAATTCTTATGTTTTTTTTATTATACTAGGTTTTCAATTAGGGTTCATGTTAGTTTTTGTTTTTCATACTAAGTTGCATTCAAAGTGTATGGCATAGATCCTTTAGGTTGCATGTACCCTTAAGTGTTAAGTGAAATTCTGTAAGAACATACTTCTTGTAACCTATAAAACCGATCACAGGGTTGCATTTTGGAATGCCTATTAGGAAGGATTTTTTTCTATGTTTTGTAGCCTATAGATTTTTGCTGCCCGAATGCTTCTTGCTTTGTGATTTATAGGACTCATATTGATGTGTGTAACATCCCGAATTCAGAAAACCTATAAAGGAAAGAAAGACCTCAAAATCATAAGGCGACTCGTCGAGTATGTGGGGTGACTCGACGAGTAGGAGCGCGTTCTGGGTCGCGGGTTAAGTGACCTACTCGACAAGTCGGAGGATCGAATCAGCCAGTTGGTCAGGGTTTGGGAAATCCTAAATTCAGGACTTGGCACCCTATTTAAGCATCTTATTCTCCTCCTCTTGGTTCCATTCCCAGCCCCCATTGTCCAGAACTTAACCCACGAAACCCTAGATCATTTGGTGAGTGTGTGAGCCATTCTTGAGTGTTTTGGTGTTCTTGGAGACTAGAAGAGGAGGAAGGAGATTGAAGGTTCAAGGAGGAACTTGTAGATCCAGCAACACCATCTCATTTCCATCATTTTCTAGTAATCAAGTCTTCATCTTGCCTTATATATTCTTAGATCTATTCATGTAAACTTTATGAGAGTTTTGGTCCATGGAGCTTGATCTATGGGACAAAGATGTCCCAAGCAAAGATCCTTTCAGATCTGGGGTCCCTAAGAGTGCTTAAGGCATAAAGGTGCAAGCTTTATGCCATTGGAACCCTCATGCAAGCTTTAAAGAGGTTATTATGGCCTTTTAAGCAAAAACGGCCATGCATGGATGTAAAGGCAGAGGCTTTGCATGTTATTTCGACCCTAGATGGTTAGATCTGGGTCCTGGATGCTTTGTATTCGAATGAAATCGTCTGAATAGAATTGGACTTAGAGGGACTCGGCGATTCGCTCATAGGACTTGGCGAGTAAGGTCGTTTTCTTGCCCAAAACCCTTCTGTTAGTGGGTGTGAGTTAAGTTAGAAGAGGACTTAGCCAATTGGGTTCATTATGGACTTGAAGATCATCGTACTCGACGAGATCAAAGAATGAAATCGGCGAGTCCAAGGCAAAATCCCTAACTTATGAAGATGGACTCGACGAGTTCAAAGGTGAACTCGGCGAGTTGGTTGAGCAATGGTCCCGACATGTTTGAATGAGAACTCGACGAGCTCAAAGAAGACTCATTGAGTAGGATCAAAGTCCAGAGTTACATGTGGATTGTGGGACTCGACGAGTTGGTGGGTTAACTCGGAGCGTTGACTTTGACCGTTGACTTTGACCAAGTTTGACTTTTAAGGGTATTGTGGTCTAAGTGTTATTTTGGGTATTGATAGTTCGGGGAGCCGAAGGATCAGAAGTTTAGGAATTGCCGGTTAGTAGGCAGAGGTGTTTAGCTAGTCTTCAACAGTGCGAGGTGAGTCTCCTCATTGTGTGCATGGGTCTACGGCCATAATGCCGGCCCATTATGTTTATGTATCGTAGGAAGGCCCGGGGGTTAGCCCTAGGCACTTATTGTATATGTTTCGGGTACAACCCGATGCCGAGCAAGGCCCGAGGAATGTTAGTATACTAGAAGTATTTATGATTCTTGTGTGTATCGGTACGATAGGTTCCGGACCAAGGTCCGGTGTCAAGATAAGCCCGAAGTACATTTATATGATAGTAAGTTCCGAACTAGGGTTCGATGCTGGGGCAAGCCCGGGGAGGATTTATAAGTGCATGATAGATTATACTTGTTGTCTTTGTGATACTTGTATGTGCCTGGTAGGGAGGTGAGTGTGGGGGAGTTCCCGTATCTCATCACTAGCTGAGTATGGATGGGGTTCCATATCTCGATATTAGCAGAGTAGGGGTGAGGTCCGTGATAGGAGAGAAGTGAGTGTGGGCAGGGGCCCATATTTCACTAACAGTAGGAGTGTGGACGGGGTTCCATAACTCATCAGTAGCAGACCAGGGGCGGGACCCAAGATAGGCGAGGCCTTAGGACAGAAGTACAGTAGAGTATGCTTATTTATGTGCTAGTATGTTATTTGATTGTATGTATGGGTATAGTGGGAGAGGCCCAGAGACATGCGGGGGCTAAGAGAGAAAAATCTGTATACCGAGCGGGGCTCGACGCCAGGCGGGGACTGATGTCGGGCGGGGCCCGATGCCGGGCAAGGCCTTATGTAGCGGGCGGAGGCCCAGTATGGGGTTATGTGTATGTGGTATGTGGTAGGTTGGGGAACTCACTAAGCTTCGTGCTTATGGCTTTTAGTTTTGGTTTCAGGTACTTCCTGTAGTGAAGGGAAGAGCTCGGGATGATCACATGACACACACCAAGAAATTTTAGCCTGGGATGTTTTAATCTGATAAAAAGAGCATGTTTTGAGACGATACTCTTATTTTGATATATAAACCTTTGTTTATGGATGAAATGATTTGATACTTATGATTTTATTAATGTTTAAAAAGAAATTTTTGGTCATGATTTTTGGTATGTTACAATGTGAGTTAACTATTAATTGAATACATTAAGCTACATGCTACAAAGGTTAAATAATTTTAAAATGATTGATTTGGCCCTATTGCGTAGGTCTTGTTTAAGTCCAACCATTGTAGGGTTGGGTCTTTTAGTCGAAATGTTATTAAGTTTTGTTGCATGTCATTGTATTCTTGAAGTACTTAGCTGACATTAGTAGGAGTCTTTTTAGCATGTGATGGCAGGGTGAGGCGGGAATCCTAGGAGAGCCTAAGAAGCGTTTAGTGCGATTGGTGCACTGATTGGAGAGATTTTGGGATTGTTATTATGAGTAGGCGACTTATATGATTCAGGATGATTCTTGAGGAAAGTATGGATGGGTGTGGAAGGTAGTATTGGACCTGTACTACTGAAAGCATAGGATTCATACTTGAATCAAGGAAAGTCACATGGATTATAATAAGTCTGTAGAATGAGGAATTATTGAGTATGATTTGATCATGTCTATGGTTGCTTATTTAGTATGGTGATGAGCACTCATGGAGGAGGTTCTGGTTCAGGATCAGGCTCTGGTGTTGGGCCGATTGATGAAAAGATATAAGAGTTCATTACGTCTGATATCGATCGCGGTATTTTAGAGGTGACTCCTGTTATGTTTGGTACCATTAAGGAGGGGTCATGGAGTTACTGGATGATCAGATTGGGTGGTTTCGTGCAGAGATTGCGGCTAGTCAGATCGGGGAATATACTCTCTCTATTAGGGAGTTCAAGGCTTGTGGAGCCCTAGAGTTCTTCGGGAAAAAGTACCTTATTGCTAGTAGATGGTGGATTGCTAACATGGAAAATGATTAGCAGACTAGTTTCTGCCCCGAGGGATCGTAGGTTGGATTTGCATCTTGCCTTCAGAGGGATGGAGACCGTAACTGGTGGGAGGAGGTTGTTCACTCTTTGGGAGTGGAGGCCGTGGCGGCCATGTCTTGGATTGATTTTGTGTCGAGGTTCAGGGCAGAGTTTTCACCTTCCATTGAGGTGCAACAAACGGTGAGGGAGTTTTAGGACTTTCACCAGACAACGGAGATTATGGCGGAGATCACCGCCAACTTTAGGGAGAGGGCTTTACTGGTTTCGCAATATGTTGTGGATGAGGATATGAAGAAGATGAGGTACCATGATATGTTGCAGGATCATATTTAGGAGTTTGTCAGCTTGTCAAGTTACAAGACCTTGGAGGATATGATTGCCAGATCCTGAGAGTGGGAGATTAAGTTAGAGCTTCAGTCGAAGCCAAGTTAGATTTAGTTCAGACAGTAGAGGTCTCAACAAAGAATCCCAACACTTTCAATTCACGATCTAGGGGCTAGCAAGGCTAGAGCCATTGCGGAAAGTACAATAAACCGCATTGTAACGCCCGTGTTTCCCGCTAGGCATTTATAAGATGATGTAATAGTTAGGGTCAACAATTGCAACATATTTGATATAATAAAGGAAAAGTATGTGAATATTATGTGTTCTATAGTTGTAGTATGCATGCTTATAGCGATATAATAAAATAGGAATAAAATACACATCTAAAATAGATTAATAATTAGGCCAACTATCCTTGAAGAAATTTGAAGAAGTCGAGAAAAGGATTCCGAAGATATAAGGAGCGCTTAAATCAAACTTATAATGAAGAAGTTATGATCCATTGAAGTTTTGTTATTCGACCAAATTCGGCAGCGCGCTTCGTGAAAAGTAAAATTTTGTTAAGTTAATTTTTAGCCTTAGTGATCTAAATGAAATTTATGGTAGTCGTTAAACTGAGATCTTTCATATAGAGAACGTCCAAATCTGACTTCATGAGAGGAAGTTATGATTTTTCTAAGATTTAGCGTAGCGGTAGACAACTCAAAAATTGAATTTTAGATCGGTAGATTTTTAGTCAAAGTTATCTAAACGATAATTGAAGATCTCATTAATAGGAGTTAAACGATATAAAGACAGTTGAAACGGATGTCAGATGCCAAAGTTATGCATTTTATACGAGCTTTAACAGTCTAAACCTATGTGAAATAAACAAATTAAAATTAGCCAACAAAATCTAAATGAAAGTTGGAGATTCTGTCAATATCTACGCGTTGATATAATTAATGTCAAAAACAGAGTCCGTATGAAGAACTTATGCAATTTTGAAGTTTAATATTCGCTACACGCATGTGCACCTCACGTACAACCTTCTAAAAGCCAACCACATCGCCCCACACAGAGCCAAACATGTGGCATCACACCTCAGGAGCCACATCTTCCATGTGCACAGCGCGCAGGTCTGGGTTCAAGCCTATAAATAGCTCATTTGTGCTCCTTCTATTCCCCACATCTCCTCTACAACTCTCTCTCTCTGTATCTCTCTCTCTCTATTCTACATCTTATGGTACAAGATTCTCTTAGTACTTAGGACATTTTGGCAAGTTCTGAGGTCCCTAGAAGCTGAGTATCAAGTATCTATCAACCCAAGGTTCCACCAATGCAATTTACAGACTTCTGTCTAGGGAATACCTGTAAGTTAAATTACACTCTAATTTATTTTAGTGTAATTTATATTTAAAATTCATAGCCATTCTTATGAATTTATAAATAAGAACTATCAGTAATTCCATGTTATAATATTGATTAATCTACTTACAGGATGGGTGTCTAGAATGATCATGTTGGCTTGGTTGTTGGATTTCAGAAAAGCTATTATTCCAAAATGATCATACCACCCAACTGTCCTTTCTGGTTGATCCTTACTTGATAGAACTACTACTATTCATTGGAATAACTGATAGGTCTAGACTATTTTCATTCATGTAGAATATTAGGTTAAGACTTAGTGATAATGATACTAGGTTATGCCAAAGGAAAAGTCGGTTGCTAGAAGCGAAGCTCTGTCCGAGTTTCAAGTAATCACTTTAACAAGTGAGTGCATAGTTACTTTCATATTACACATTGATATGAAGTATTTAAGATAATTACAAACTAGATGTGCTTATTATATGCGTTACTGATATCTATGCTAGATGAACGATTTATACATGTTTTACTTGATTTAAACTGTATATGTATTTTTATATCTATAAATATTTTGGGTAGAGATGGGAAGATAAAAAATGATATGGATGATGAGAGATGAAAGATGAAATAGTTGATGAGAGACCTTGACTTAAATATGATATAGTCATTTAGTGGAGTATAGATGACGACCATGGACTATTCTAGACAGTCCAGTCGAATGCTAGCAGGCACGCAACCTGTAGGTGTTTTTAAACTAAGTGCTCAACATATGTACTCCATCCCCTCATGGTTGCCAATCCCCTAAGAATTATTGTTTATCCCGAAGATGATCCTTAGGATAGCTCCCCGGAATTAGATGCTTAAGGGATAAAAAGTGAGGATAACATGAATGGGTAATCGGGTTGAATGTTTTGATAAAAATATATAATTAAAAGAATTTAATTATTGTGGGTTGAAAACCCTATGTGCTCACCAGACTCCCAAGCCTGACCTACTTAGTTTCTCATATTGCAGGTAGTGCCACGAGATCACAGGCGTGATGATCTGATGAGAGATTTATGGATTATAAGCTAGTAGAATAGCAGATGTTTGTAAGGCATGTATTATTTCCATTTATGCTTATGTACTGTATTAACAATGATATCCAAATATAAATAAAATACACTTTTCAGAAATTCTTTGATAATACCTTTATCATATTTTTTTGAACAAATTCTGCAATATTATTCTTCAAAAAAAAACTCTAATTTTAAATAAGCATAAACAAATCGGTCTTTCTGTTTGTGCAATTGGGGATGTCACAATTGGTATTAAAGCATTAGTTTAAGAGGACTAGGAGTTTGTAGGATTTTTAGACTTAAACTTGGAATGCTAAGTGATGATTATGAGATGAGTGCCTGCTATATTTTCGGTAGTATGCCTGAAATGACACATGCAGTGGCTTATTTATATTATAGCTATAAGATGCCTTATGTTCTTTAGGATGCTATTATTTGATCGTATCTATGGTTTATTGTCGACCGAATCTAGAAATTTTATGTGTTTAGGTATCTAAATGTTTAATCATGATATTAGAACTGTCATGTAACTTTTTGGAGTAATAATGATATTTATACGTCTATCATTAATAGAGCTTTCCCTATCTCAAGTTCCCATTACTATACACTGAACGTCTGCTTTGGTGTATAGAACATCGTAATAAGAACACACAACGGTTTAGGAAACGCTAATGGAAACCAGAAGCTAGAGCCACAAGTGATTGAGCGTGCAACCGAAGGAGTTTGAGTAGCTAAACGTGTCACTACGGCAACACTTAGGTCTCTATTAGCCGAACAAAGAGAGGAAATGAGGCAGCTAATCTGTGAGAATGGTAGAAAGCCTACAATGCTTGTTAAGCACCCTAAGTTGAATATTAAATAGTATGAGGAAGGGAATTATAGTAGGACTGTTATTCGAGTAGAACCCAAGTGGTTAGAAGAAATAACCATGAATGAGGAAATGAAGGAAATGATGGACATGGTTGCAAGTACAAGGACTTCATGGCAGCTAAACCACCCAACCTATCTGAGAACCCAACACCTTTACAAGTTATGGACTGGATCTCCGAGATGGAGACTACAACAACAAGAAGAAGACGATTTTTGTTGTCCGACAGTTGAATACACGAGTGTTGAGCTGGTGGAATCTATTGGTGGACTCGATGCCAATGGGAGAAGAAAAAGGATTTCATGGGAGGATTTCCTTGCACAGTTGAAGAGGGAGTACTGCTCTGAAAAAGACCTTCTGGAGATCAACAATGAGTTGTAGAACCTAAAAAAGGGCAAGATGAGTGTTAGTGAGTATGCTTCCACTTTCACCCAAAAAGATGAAGTTAGTACTCCATTTGGTCCTTACCAAACTTTCAAAAGTTTACAAGTTTGCTAACGAACTACCGGCAGACTTTCGTCCATTGGTAAAAATAGAAAAGACTCTGAAGGAGGCCATCTGGTTAGCAAGGAACACAGTGAAACAGATTAGGGAGAAAGGTCTGGAGAGATCAGAGGTAGGAGATAAGAGAAAGTTTGACGGATCGTCAAAATCTATCAAGAAGAGCATATTCTCAAAATCTGGTTCCAAGAAGTTTGGAGGTGGAGGAGAAGAAAAATGGTGAGAGAAGTGTAAGAAGAAACACTCTGGGAAATGTGGTAAGGAGTTGATCGGTTTCAAGTGTGGAAAGACTGGTCATTACGCCAATGAGTGTACATCTAACAAAAAGGTGTGTTACATATGTAATGAAGAAGGGCATATAATTAGGGTTTGCTCGAAGAAGAAGGAGGTTGCAAAGCCCAATGTGCCACCTAGGCCAAAGGTAAGAGAATTCCAGATGACACTAGAAGCAGCAAGAGAAGAAGCAGATGTCGCTTCAGGTACCTTTCTATTAAATGATTTATCTGCCAGTATATTGTTTGATTCTAGAGCTAATTACTCGTTTATATCATATAAATTTGGTAGAAGACTGGCATTGCTTGTAGATAGTGCTCAAGTAGTATAAATTGCTAGTGGCAAATTTGTACTTGTTAGTGATTGCATTAAAAACATCATCATCGACTTGAATTGGAATAAATTCCACGAGGAATTGTTGCCCATTGAGTTAAACAACTTCGACATAGTGTTAGGGATGGATTGGATTAGTGCGAACGACATCGACATCAAGTGTAGAAAGAATATTGTTGTGATTAAACCACCAGGAAGAGAACCATTTATGGTGTACGGGGACAAACGCAGGGCAAATTCTGGAATCATCTCTTTGATGAAAGCTAGGTAATGTTTGTCCATAGGATGTACATCATCTCTGGCATTCGTGAGGGATGCCAAGAAGGAAAAGAAAGAGATGCGAAGGATTCCCGTGGTGTGTGACTTTCCAGAAGTCTTTCCTTAAGATCTTCCTAGATTTCCCCTAATAGACAAGTAAAGTTTAGGATAGACTTGTTACTAGGAACAACACCTATAGCAAAAACACCTTATCAATTAGAATCGACGGGGATGGAGCAGCTAATGATACAAGTTCAGGAGTTGTTGGATAAGGGTTACATTAAACCTAGTTCATCACCCTGGGGAGCTTCAGTGTTATTTGTGAAGAAGAAGGATGGAAGCATGATGACGTGCATGGATTATAGAGAGATGAATAAGGCAACGGTGAAGAATGAGTACCCACTGCCAAGGATTGACGACCTATTCGATCAGCTTCAGGGTGCGAGTTATTTCTCGAAGATCGATCTTAGGTTAGGATGTCATCAGCTGAAGGTAAGAGAGCAGTATATAGAAAATACTACATTCAAAATGAGACATGGACACTATGAGTTTTTGGTCATGTCATTTGGACTAACCAATGCTCCAACATCATTTATGGATTTGATGAATATGGTATGTAAGCCTTTCCTAGACAAATTCTTAATAGTGTTTATCGACGACATTCTTGATGAATAGGGTCTATAAACCTTTCCTAGACAAATTCTTAATAGTGTTTAGGAAAAACATTGGAATTTGGTATAAACGTATAAGGGTTGAAGGAATTCCAAAATAGAATTCCAACATCATTTATCGACTTATAACAAAGAAGTTATGATTCATTGAAGTTTTGCTATTCGACCCAATTCGGCAACGCGCGTCGGAAAAAGTAAAATTTTGTTAAGTTACTTTTAAGCCTTGGTGATCTAACGAAAGTCGTAGTAGTCGTTAAACCGAGGGCGTCCATATAGAGGATATCGAAATCTGACTTCATAAGAGGAAGTTATGATTTTTCTAAGATTCAACGTAGTAGTAGTAGTAGTAGTAGACAACTTAGAAATCAAATTTTAGATCAGTTGATTTTTAGCTGAAATGATCTAAACGAGAGTTGAAGATCTCGTTAATAGGAGTTCAACGATATAAAGACAGTCGAAAAACGGACGTCATATGACAAAGGTATGCATTTTATATGGGCTTTAATAGTCTAAGCCTGCGTGAAATAAATAAAATCCAAATTATGCGACCTATGCGTGGATATAAAGAACATCAAAAACGAAGTCCGTGTGAAGAAGTTATGCAATTTTAAAGTTTGAGATCCGTTGCACGCGTGTGCGCCTTACGCACAACCTTCTAGAAGCCAACCACATCGCCCCACACGGAGCCAGACACATGTTAGCAAAACTAAGGAGCCACATCTTCCATGTGTGCGGCGCGCATGTTTGGGTTCAAGCCTATAAATAGATCATATGTGGTCCTTCCATTCCCTACATCTCCTCTATAAGTCCCTCTCTCTCTATCTATTCTACATCTTTTGGTACGATATTCTCTTAGTAGTTAGGATATTTTGGCAAGTTATGAGGTCCCTATAAGCCTGATATCTAGTAGCTATCAACCCAAAGTTCTGCCAAATGTAATTTCTAAACATCTGTCTAGGAAATCCATATAAGTTAAATTACACTCTATTTTATTTTAGTGTAATTTATATTTAAAATATATAGTCGTTATTATGAATTTATAATAAGAACTATCAGTAATTCCACATTATAATACTGATTGATCTACTTATGGGAGAGGTGTCTAGAATGGTCACATTGACTTGGCTGTTGGATTTTAGAAAAAAGCTATTATTCCGAAATGGTCCAGCCTCCCAACTGTCCTCCCTGGCTGATCCTTACTTGATATAACTACTAATATTCATTGGAATAATTGATAGGTGTAGACTATTTTCATTCACGTAGAATATTATGCTAATACTTAGTGATAATGATACTTGGTTATGTCAAAGGAAAAGTCAGTTGCTAGAAGCAAAGCGCTGTCCGAATTTAGAGTCATCACTTTAACAAGTGAGTGCATAGTTACTTTCATCTTATACATAGATATGAAGTATTTAAGATAATACATGATATATGTGCCTATTATCTGTGTTACGGATATGTATGCTAGATGAACGATTTATACATGTTTTACTTGATTTAAACTTTTTATGTATTTTTATACCTATAAATATATTGGGTAGAGATAGGTAGATAAAAAATGATATAGATTGCTAGAGATGAAAGATGAACTAGATTTTGAGAGGCCACGATTTAAAGATGATATAGTTGTCTATGGGAGTATAGATGACGACCACAGACTATTCTAGACAGTCCAATGGAACGCTAGCAGACTTGCAACCTCTAGGTGTTTTTGAACTAAGTGTTCACTAGGTGTACTCCATCCCACCCATGGTTGTCTTATTGACATATACTGCTAAGGAATCGCCTAAGCATTATTTTCTATCATGAAGATGATCCTTAGGATAGGTCCCATGAATTAGATGCTTTATAGACATAAAGTGAGGATAACGGGAATGTGTAATCAGGTCGAATGTTTTGATAAAAATATATAATTAAAAGAATTTAATTATTGTAGGTTGAAAACCTTATGTGCTCACCAGACTCCCAAGCCCGACCCACTTAGTTTCTCATACTATAGGTATTGCACAAGAGCACATATGTGATGATCAGATGAGAGATTTATAGATTATAGGCCTGCAAAATAGTAGATGTTTGTAAGGTCTGTATTATTTCCGTTTATGCTTATGTACTACATTAACGATGACATCCCAATGTTTTTAATATAAATAAAATACATTTCTTCAGAAATGCTTTGATAATATCTTTATCATATTTTTGCAAACAAATTACACAATATTATTCTTCAAAAAAAGATACTCTAATTTTAAATAAGCATAAACAAATCGGTCTTTTCTGGCCGTGAAATTGGGGATATCACTTGGACGATGGGGTGTGTCGATATAGAGGTTTGGCGTACTTGAAGTGCGGTTGGATTGGTCATATCAGCAGGGATTGTCTCTAAGGATCGATTTTGATTTGTTTCCACTAAAACCAGGTGGGCCACAAGAAGGCCGACTGCTTGGGACTAACGAGTGGAATGGTAAGGGCACCTGTTCCAACTATGCTGAGGATTACTTGATGGCCATTAGGGCAGGGTGGAGACTCCAATGATGAGGAGCCGAGTGTTCCATTTATAGGTCAAGGAGGCTCGAGCTCGGCCAGATGTTGACGCTGGTATGTATCATATTCATTCTCTTTCATGATTTTATTATTTCTGATTATGTGTGTGAGACATTATATTCAAAGTATTTAAGTCTCCACCTAAGGCTCATGGTTTCCTTATGATTGTCTAGTTATTATTATTAGTGCGGATTTATCATATGCCATTTTGCATACCGAGAGTGATGTTAGAGTGTACCTGGTTGAGCCGGTTTTAGGCGTCGTCTTGGGGGGCAATGACTAGTGATAGTGTGAGCCCTGAGTAGGGGAGAACTGAGTGTTCTACTTGGAGGATCAAAAATCATATTAATTTAGATGGTTTCAGCGCAATGGGTCCGAGGAAGTTGCAGTGTAAGTCTACTGGATTTTTGGTCTTTAGGAATTTAGAGATCTTTCTTGGTTATGAGGTATACGGGATTGGTCAGAGCGCGAGTGTAGAGTGATTTACTGTCAGGTTCATGCCTTTAGGGATGTATGGCTAGTCCTCGCATTGGAATCTGTTAGGCGAACATCTTATTGTGGTCGGTTGTTCCTTGCTAGAACACCAAAGATTAGGTTGAAAGGTACTTGAGTCGCTCATGTTGAATGTCGGTTGAAGGGTTTGTTACCTTGATGAACTAACTGTTGGATTAGTGTCTAAGTCCATAACTATTTTGGTATGTACTTGACCCGATGGTGCATGGTCCTTTTGGGTTGCCTTCACCAAAGCAACTTGATTGGAGAAATATATATAGAGAGAGAGGATAATATGATTTATTAATATGTTATAAGGATAATATATTAAAGGAGAAATCATATTTGTTTAATTAATATTGGTCAATAATTAATTGAGAATTAATTTTGTGATCAAGTGTAATTAATTAAACTTAAGGGGCTGAATTGTAATTATGTGATAGTTACAAAATAAGGTAAGAATTATCTTATAAGTATGGTGAACGAATTTAAGGTTGGAAAGCCTTAGAATTCGAGTATGATAAGGATTCAAGGATTATCTTATTGGTTGCTTAATGGATAATCAACTAGATAAGGATAATGACTGAAACCCTATCTCTACACCTATATAAACACCCCTAGGGTTAGGAATTCGGGTATCCCTTCCCAAGAGGTCCCAAATACGAATTCTAACCTCCCTCCTCTCTCCTTATACCTTCTCCACTTGCTTATGGTGTTTGTGAGCCATTAGAGGAGTGACACTTGTGACTCTTTGCTTTCCAAGGTCAATTCAAGGAGGAATTGGATTGTTATTGCTACATAACAATCAAGGTATGTTCTTAAACCTATTTACATGTGAATTCTGATTTCCATATGCTAGAATTAGGGTTCATAGTCTTGGATTCAAAGTATGTACAATAGAGAAACCTAGATCCAAGCTTTAGGGTTTGTATGAGCACATAGGATGTCTTATGACCAAAACCCATCAGTGGTATCAGAGCCTTGATTGGTTTCTATTGTATTGATGCTTGTTGTAACTGAAAAATACGAATTTTTGCATTCTGGAGGCTGGACTCGCCGAGTCCATGGCTGAACTCGCCGAGTCCAAGGTGACTCGACGAGTCCAAGGCTGACTCGACGAGTCAACTCGTCAGAAGGAGGGTACTTCGGGATTTCTTGCTGTTTTTGCTTATGGATAATTACCTTATCATGTTAGATTAATATTAATCCGATTATATGATATATTTGACTATATTTTTAATCTAATTGAAGATATTTATCAATTAATTGGATAATTGTTTCCTTATAAGATAATTGATTAATTATTTTAAGTAAATTGATAAATTATTTTGCAAGAAATCATCAAATATGGATAATTATGTGATTAAATGTTAATTTGAATTATTTATTTGATCCTTGTTGTTGTGAAAAGTTTCATATTTGGCCCTTTAGGTTTTATAGTTTAAATTTGAACCCCAAAAGTTTTGTTGTTTTGAAATTTAAATAGTTGAAACCCTAATATTTTGAAAAAGATTTTCAAAACTTGCCCTCAAGTTTTGGAATTTAAATTTTGATTTAAATAGTTTAATTTTGATGCATATTTAAATTCTAAACCCTTATGGTTTGAAATGTTTCAAAAACTTGCCCTCAAGTTTTGGAATTTAAAGGTTGATTAAAAGTTTAATTAGAAATGTTAAATTCTAAAACTCAAGTATAGTTTTGAAAATGTTCAAATCACACCCTTATGGTTTTATTAATTAATTAAGGTGTATAATTAAAAGAGATTTAATAAATCCATAAAAGTTTAGGTTAACCATTTAATTAAAAGTATAATTGTTATAGTTAACCACATAGTATTTTAAAAGTTATAAAATACACCCTATACTATATATAACATTAAAAGTCTAACATTATATATATGTATAACTAAAAGTCAGTCTTACCGTTAGTAGGCCTCATTCACGAAGCTGGTCTATAAGGGGTGTTTAAGGAAATTGCCTATAAAATGGCGATTGAATGGGTATCCACTCTTACCCACCGCACTCTTGACTAGTGGAGAGTCGTTAGCCGAACGGGTAGGATGGGACAAAACCTTCCATTATAAGTATAATGAAATATAAAAGTAACTAAATGTTTTCATAAAATTCCCAATCTTAGTTACTTAGGCAAAAGTGAATTGATGCAATTCCATGAAATTACACTTTGTGCCCTTGCGAAGACGTTAGTGGAGCGTGTGTGGTTAACCGGCACACTAAATGGTTCTAAGCAAAGGTAGCAAAGGGTGACTCAATGTTTGTCATAGTTCGGTGGAGCGTGTGTGGTTAACCGGCACATCGAATAGGTGATTGTAACATGTGAGGGCACCATGTAAGTTTGCATGGTTATTCACACCCGCTTTGTGATCCTCGGCATCCCAGTTACAAACAAGAGGGGCATATCGAGATTTAAACATGCCATTGAAAGTTCAATGAATCTCAAAGGATCTAGGAGTTTTCGTAGATTTAAAACTTAAATTTCTTTTTCGTTTTTTTCGTGGTGGAAATTAGTGAATCGTCATTCACTTACCTTCAAATGTTCTGCAATTTGGGTTACGGCATCCCTCTCCCGAGTTGTAGAACATTGTGTTGGGTCCTAGCCTTGGAATTTCATTTGGGTGATTTACCAAGGACTCAATCAATCAACTAACTTGAATTCGTTTTCTCCCGTTTTGTAGATGTCAAAGTTCGACAACTATGGTATTCCCAAATCCCGTGGAACAAGCATTCCACATGAAGATGGTATTCCACGATTTAATCGAGGAACAAGAAATCATGCTTCACTTCCTCCTCCTCCTCCAATTATTCTCCCTAACCCACAAGTTCAAAAAAAAAAAAAAAACTGAAAGGCTGAATATCACTCAAGCCCTTTTGGCAAGTAAACATAAAGAAGGAAAGTCGGTGTGTGCACACGTCCTAGGGATAAAGTCGCGCATTGATAGACTAAGAATGATGGGATCCGTTGTTAGTGAAGAGATGGCTGTTGATTGGGTTCTTCAGTCACTTCCCAACTCATATAGTGAATTCGTAAGAGAGTACTGTATGACGAACTACAACATGACCTTTAAAGATCTCATATATATGCTTATTGCTACCGAATCAGCAATGGTTTGGCGTAATAGAAAAGCAAAGTTGATTGGTGAATCTGCCTTCAAGACCTCTATGGATATAGACAATGGCAATGAAAGACATGTAATGATCAAAAAGGTTGATCATAAGAGAAAGGCGATGTCTGAAGTAGTTCCATGTGTTATTCCAAAAGAGTCAATTTGCTTTTATTGCCAAGAGAAGGGGCATTGGAGACGAAGTTGCCCTAATTACCTAAGAGATCTAAGAGATGGGAGAGTCAAAGGTATGATTGCGCTTTAGGTAAAAATCCACTATCTAACTCCATTAAGTTCCTATTCATTGATTCTTAATACATGATGTAATAAGATTACATTTGAATGTTTTGTAGGGTCGGTGAAAAGAAAGGAAGCTTGATAAGAGAGCAAGATGAATCTAATCACAAGAGATGGATCTCGATCGCATGGACTTGAAGATTAGATTTTGAGCATAGAAAGTTATGATAGAGTTGTTAGAAATTTTCTTTTGTACATAGTTTTCAATGGATTTTGCATTGTAAGGACAAATTTTTTCCGCTGCTTTTATAAATAAAATAAATTTTGTTTGACTTATTTATTTATTTGTTTATTTCCTTACAATGAAATCGTTATGAAAATTGATGTTCGAATATTTCTACAACGAATGGATATGATTCTTAGTTATGTTATTTATGGAAATGTCAAGAATTTACCAAATAGGGAGAGTTTCTCATCGCCCAAGTTTCAATTGGACAGAAATTTGGAATCATGCAACTTGGTTGCACGATGAATGAGAAATTTCATATTTGGAAATTAGACTAATACATTGACAAAGTGTCAAGTGAAGGACTTGGAGATCGAATACACAACGTTGCGTGTTGATCAAATCCACCATAAGAGTAACAATGATATTCGTCATGATTTACTAAAGGTTTAGTAAATATGATTATACTTACAAGATTAAGTGTAATTCTGAATTGATTAAAGGGTTTAGATCAATAGCAGAACGAATAAGAAGAATCAAGTAGGCAGAAAGATAAAAGTTTCTCCATTCTAAGAAGATGGGAGAGTACCTTTTATGCTTTATGATAGGTCTTAATGATTAAGAACCATATCTCAATTGATCCTCTAAGTGAGTCTTAGTACAATTGTATGTCTAAGAAGAGGAATCAAGAATTGAAGAAATGGTTAAATCAAGAAGTCTATCATACTTCGTTCCAATAACAAGTCTTAAAGTTAAGATTATGACAATGAGTGAAAAGTATTAAAGGTTTATAACATTCATCAAATGTGGAAAGTTGTGATGTCTTGGATAAGACAAAGACCAACTAGGACCAATTTATGAAGAGTTTTGATAAAAGCTACACTAACTCTTGAATATTTGTTTAGAAATGTTTTGACAAGAGAATCATATATGTCAAGGAGTCAGTGGGAGTCTTAATGGTCTTGAAAGGTTTCAAGAACAAATCAAATAAACCTTATCAATCATCACTAGCACACGAGTTGAGGTTTACAACCTATCGTGTTGACATTATTTTAATTCTGTGCCAATCCAATCAAGTTAATTATGCATGTGAGTTCTATGAGTTCTCATAAAAGGCAAAGCACCTTAATCAATGAAAGGTACATTGATAAGAAAAGGTGAGCCGCTTAACTACTTGGAAGACATGGTGGGCAGCTGTGCTACCATAAGGCAAGAAATCAAGATTAAGAAAGCTCGGTCCATATGAGTTTGAATTTGTCGTAAACGTTGGTTTTGACAAATTCACATGGATAGGAACATTTACACCGTTTAAAATCTAAGTGTCATAAGATTTCCTCCTTCATGAAAATGATTGTGAGGAAATGCTTTCACTAAGACAGATTTTAAGAAGATAGTGATTGTAAAATTGCATTCTCGAATTCAATTATGGTTACGGCATCCCTTTCCATAATTTGAATTGTGAGGTTTGGCAATTAGTCTTAATTGTTTAGACACACATATGAACTATCGAAGGCAAAGGTGTATAAAGAATCCTTGATAAAAGATTATCAAAGCACTAAGTATTAGAAACATGAACTTAAGAAATTCAATAAGCATTGTTTTCTGAAAGTTAAGATGTTTATGAATACATGTCGAAGCTAGTGGGAGCATAAGTGTTATGTTTTATAATAATCATCAAGATAGTGGGAGCATAAAAGTTATGATTGTATGATTATTAAGGAAAGTATTGCAAGGTTAGCAATATTAATTATAGAAAACATGAGTCATACTTTGCAAAGTCGCAATAGTTGAAAAGTTGTTTTGCTATAATTAAGGGAGAGAATATTATGCTTCATTTCAAATCTAAAGGTTTAGGTTGAGAAATGTTAATAAAATTAGTCAAAGGTACAAAGTGTGTTCTTAAAATTTCGATTATGATTACGGCATCCCTCTTCACAATTCGAATTTTGAGAACATAGCAAATAAAACATTATGCGTCGTGTCCCATACGCTTCGGGTATATGATCGATTGCAAATGCTTTAATGTTTGACCATTCTAAAATTTTCCAAATGTCGAGCGCATTTAGAGGGAAAAGGGACTAGAATTGGTTTTGACTAAAATAATTAAACAACTATCAAAGGACAATCCAAGTTCGACGAGGATTGGTCGCTTGTGAATAGTTGGAAGTATAGTATTGGAAAATATGGAAATGTTTCCATATTGGATGGACCGTATTGACATCATTACGAATAGATAAGATTCTATTAAGAATGAGTTGTCATATGGAACATATGGAAGTGTGTCCATATTGGGAATTGAATATTGAGAAATCTATGACTAGATTAGAAACTTCTATGCAAAAGGATGTTCAAAGAATGTACTTTGAGTGAGAGACATCACGTCTATGGAATTGTCTTGTAACAATCTCCGATAGAGGACTTTGTAATATCATTGGCAATAGTTTTTGTGACTTTGGTGCAGTGACATTACGAAAGGATAAGTTGCATAGAATGTTAGAATCTAGCATATTCTATAAGTAGCAAGAATTTGATATTCTTTCACTTATGAAAAGGATTTGGAGTTGTGAAATGAGAATGATTGGAAATGTGTTCAATGTGATCTATTTCACAAAGTAAGAACCATAGGTAAACATTGTGTGCATGCTAGGAGCATGGGATAAGTGTGTAATTCAAGTAAGAAGTTGATTACCCGAAACGACAAATAATGAGTAATCAATATGGTGATAAATAAAAAGTGTTTTATTTATACTCAAAGGTTTGAGGCCATATGGGATTAGTATTATTCTTGTGTTTCACTTTGCATGTTTTGACTTCCAGAATAATTGAGTTTATTAAGAATAATCGAATTATTCGAACGGGCCACAGTCGTTCATATGTTGGAAGTAGATATGAATGAAGACTGTCGTGAATTGGTGTGTGGAATGTCTAGAAAAGTATTAGACATAAGCAAATGTTTGCTGCAACGTTCATGAGTGCTTATGAATGTGATTTGAGCATTGGATTAGACCCACGCTCACTTGGATCACTCCATGGATTGTATCACGAGTGATTGGTGAGACGATAACATCTTATATTCTTGAAACCGAGATGTGTGAGTTGTATCTTGCAAATCGGTTACACATTGATAATATGTAAACGCACCAGTAACTTGGTGTTATAAAACGTATTGTTGTGTGTAATTCGGTGCGTGAGTACAAGCGAGCATTGTATCAAAGTTTATCCGTTCCTTTTATCCAAAGTAGGATAAAAGCGATATCTTTGGGCCCCTCGATGGTTTAGTGATGACAAACGTAAATGCTCGGCCGGGCTAGGGCTAATTTGATTTGTTCAATTAGTCAGTCGTCATAAATCGGAATCGAGATATAGTACAAAGAGAATGATTTGAAATCATATCTCATATGATATCTAGAATGGAGGAATATATGATCCCTTATCTAAGGACACGCGTATTTGATATGATCAGAGTTGACAGCGGCTTTGGAAAGCTACGATTGCAGATCGGGATCTGAAGTCATACGCAGAATAGTTATTAGACTTATCCAAGTGGGAGACTGTTGGATTAGTGTCTAAGTCCATAACTATTTTGGTATGTACTTGACCCGATGGTGCATGGTCCTTTTGGGTTGCCTTCACCAAAGCAACTTGATTGGAGAAATATATATAGAGAGAGAGGATAATATGATTTATTAATATGTTATAAGGATAATATATTAAAGGAGAAATCATATTTGTTTAATTAATATTGGTCAATAATTAATTGAGAATTAATTTTGTGATCAAGTGTAATTAATTAAACTTAAGGGGCTGAATTGTAATTATGTGATAGTTACAAAATAAGGTAAGAATTATCTTATAAGTATGGTGAACGAATTTAAGGTTGGAAAGCCTTAGAATTCGAGTATGATAAGGATTCAAGGATTATCTTATTGGTTGCTTAATGGATAATCAACTAGATAAGGATAATGACTGAAACCCTATCTCTACACCTATATAAACACCCCTAGGGTTAGGAATTCGGGTATCCCTTCCCAAGAGGTCCCAAATACGAATTCTAACCTCCCTCCTCTCTCCTTATACCTTCTCCACTTGCTTATGGTGTTTGTGAGCCATTAGAGGAGTGACACTTGTGACTCTTTGCTTTCCAAGGTCAATTCAAGGAGGAATTGGATTGTTATTGCTACATAACAATCAAGGTATGTTCTTAAACCTATTTACATGTGAATTCTGATTTCCATATGCTAGAATTAGGGTTCATAGTCTTGGATTCAAAGTATGTACAATAGAGAAACCTAGATCCAAGCTTTAGGGTTTGTATGAGCACATAGGATGTCTTATGACCAAAACCCATCACTAACCACTATCTTTAGTAAGAGACGAGCTGTTGTTGAGCTATCAACTAACTTTGGGGTGTGGTTGATCAATTTTCGCATGGGGATTTGCTTAGTAGTTGAGATTGTTCAAGGATTTTCGAGTTGTATCAGTTGGCGGTGTTGTGGGTACATCGAATTTCGTCAAGTTTGGAGTGATGGATATCTTGACTCCTGGTTAGGGTGTCAGATCAGTGTTGTTCAGTTTTCAAGAAAGGCCGTAGATTTTCATAGAATCCAATTTCGTTAGGTTGGGCCAGTAAGGTTGGCAAGGGAGTCGATTCGATCACGTTTTTGGAAGAATTTAGGTTAATTTTAGGGTTCACCTTTGAATGGGAAGTTTTGTTCGATTAGTTTTGCATTTATAGGATCCGTTCGGTTATTTAATATTGTAATATTTCTTTGAGTTGAGAAGGTTTTATGGATGGGCTGTTCGTTGATTGGATTGTGAGTGCAAGTGCAAGTTGAAAATATTGGGATTTTGTCACTATGGATTATAGTCGTATAGTGGACCTCTTGAAGTTGTTTGAGGGAATCAGATTCTCTTATGCCTAGTAATGATAGACGTGGATGTTAAGAACCAACTAGGTGAAGCTTTGGGTTGGCTAAGAAACTCGAATGGTTATGAAGTTGTTAAAGTGTAGCTAATTCCAAGTGGGGGAGAATCGCTTGGGATTAATGGAAATATTTACAAGTGCGACAATTTCATAACCAAGGACAAGTGGACAGCCAGTTCCGGTTGTAGTATGAGTCAAGGCTTGTGCGAGGAATAATGTTCAGTGAATAGTTGAAATAAGGGGGGAACTGTTGAGGAATTAGGTTGTCTGGTCTGAAGACATAAAACATCGACAGTGACACATTTTGGTTTCGTGTCTAGGTTTAGGTTGAGGATCTGTCTGTCTGTTCTTATCTTATTAAGCCTTTGGGGTTCGAAGTTCGACCTGAACACCTGTTTGGGTTTAGCTGGTTGGGGTTTCGACTCATGTTGATTTTTGGCTAGGTATTTTTATGGGTAGTTGGCAAGACCATGGTCTGGGATCATGGCAATTGTGGAAATGTTGTAAGATTGCAGGGTGACCCGTAGCAATCACTAGGTTGATAGGAAGTTGTGGAAGTGTTGTAAGACGGCGGGGTGACCCGTAGCATTCACTAGGTTGATAGCTGGTTGCAGAAGTGTTGTAAGTCTAAAATTTGGCTTGTAACATTCACTAGGATGGGTTAGACCATCACATGAATGGTTGTGGGATTGTGGAAGAGCCACAACATTCATAGTATTGAAGTAGGTCCTAGGACGATTTGGGTCCGGGTGTGATGTAAGGCTACCAATTTGGCCGTAACATTCACCTGGAGTGAAAATGGACTCGTTGTAGTTTGTTTTGGTTGGTAAATCATTCTTTGTTTAAATTGGAGAGTTTTTGGAGCCAGTAGAAGCTTCTAGAGCCGTATCCTAACCTGATTCAGAAACAGAACGTGACGGAGGCCTAGTTGTTGATGAGTGAGCCCCATCCGATGAATGTGTGAACTTGGACGCTGGGTTCAGAGGCGAGAGCGATAAAGAAGGC
Organism: Lactuca sativa; assembly: GCF_002870075.4. Lineage (NCBI taxonomy): Eukaryota > Viridiplantae > Streptophyta > Magnoliopsida > Asterales > Asteraceae > Lactuca > Lactuca sativa. The sequence continues at coordinate 157,300,669 of NC_056624.2, forward strand.
ATTCCATGTCCCCTTCCTTGTTCAAGTTCCGATTACTTGACTTCTAATCAATCTAGTCCAGACTGCCCCAACATTCGGTTCATATATCTAAGAAGGAGATTTCTTATCTACTATACTGCTACGACTGCCACAAAGAAAGCTTCAGCAGCTACATCACCAGTTTCAAATGCACTGGAGCTCTTTACCTCTCGACTTTACAATATGGATTTGCCAACATGAGCGCCATCAGAGATAGATTGAGCTCACTCTTTTCCCACCGATGACAGACTTGTTCAAGCACTATACACATCCGATGCCAGACTTGTCTTCGACTCGGGCAGGGTTGCTTTCTAGACAGACGAGTATGCTCTTTCTCTTCTTGCTATTGATGGGGCGTCTTCAACTGGCGTATCCAATATTGTCGCGCAAGACTTGACCGCGTTAGGGGCTTCTTCCTCCGCCTTTAGTGTGACTCCCTAACCTTATTTTCCGGATTCAACTGGAGCTCGAGACCTTCTTTTCCCATCAAAAGGTATAGATGAGGAATCTATCGAGTGTGCCACTAGTGGTCAATATCCATCAACTAGAAAATCGATCGTTTTTGTTATAATGGAAATTGAAAGGATTAAGAATCAATTAAGTATGTTTTGTAGTTTCTTATGTCATTAGGCAACCCCAATTTTAGATTCAAATCCAAGAATCATTCAGGAATTCTCAGGCAACGAATAGTTAATGGTTCCCATTTGTCATAAATTTTGTGACATAAATTTTGGCTTTTTTGAATGAAAATATACATTTGATTTTTCATCCCTAGACACCTTTGACACCTGATCTCCAGTAGGAATCTTATTTGATAGGCATTAGGGGATTTTAGGTTTTGGGGTTTCACTTGCAGACCATGCATTCATAAGTCTCCTATCCTAAGTGTCTTTCTCTGCATGAATAAAGTTCTTCGACAGGACCATCCCGACCGAGGGCTAATCATAGATCTACTATGGTATTTTCTTCTTTTCTTGGTTCAAATCCTTTTCAAGAAGCATTATATTGAGTAACTCCAAGAGTAGAATCAGCAGCTCACCTCACGTTTTAAGAAGAAAATGAGGAATCACACGTAGACAGACCTGAGCATTCTCCTGCTCTACGGAGCTAGAGTTGGGGATGCTTGATTCTGTCAAGTAAATACAATCAAGCAAAATCAGATTTTGATGCAACGAAAAAGAAATAGAAAAGATAAAAAATCAATATCACTAAAAGAAAATGGGTATAAAAACTTATTAGATACCATGGACCGCGGTATCTAATAAGTTCTACCTACTATTGGATTTGAACCAATGACTCCCGCCGTATGAAAGCAATACTCTAACTGCTGAGTTAAGTAGGTCATTTATCTTCACAAAGAAAACCAAAAGGGGCTCATCACATCAATGGTTTATAAATATCATATTACTTAGAAGCACGCGGGGATCTTAATAGGATTGACAGGGGAAGGGTTATGGCTAAGGTTTCAGAATCCTCGCCATCTTTATTTATGCCTTACGCGCAACATATGCTAGGATAGTTGTTATTGGTTATACTCTTGGTTGGAGTCTTGATGTGTGGCTAGTGTGAAGTTGTCAACTTCAACAATCAATTGGGAATTCTATATTCCAGTTATTTAGTAGGTTAGCATGGAACCAAAGAGATCTCATATAGATGAAAGATGTGAATTCTTGGTTAGCACGATGTGACCTATATGTTGGTATGGCACCAATGGTTGGGACTTATGTTATGAGTCACTTTTGTATTCGAAATCAAGATTTTGGCATCGGCGAATGGTTAGGGATATTGTTTTCTAGTTTTTAGTGAGATAATTCGCGGTCGGAGGGGGTTTGGTCGGTTCTGGTTGTGGATTAGAGTCATTATGGATGTGGTTTGAATGGTTCCGTTTGTTTAGAAGTCAGGCATGGTATAGGGTTTTCAGATTCAGGCAGAGTAGTTAGATTTTCTCTTTGTTGGTTAAGGGTGTCGTAGTAAGGTTCTATTCTTCATCAGGGTATGTGATTTCTGCTAAGATGGGGTTTCGGTAGTAGTGTTGGATGGCAGTATTCTGTGTGAGATGATTTCTCAGTTATATTTTGAATTCAGGAAAGTTCAGATGGGGTCGGATGGTGTAGTAGAATAAATTTCAAGGAAAGATTTAGAGGATGGAATCTAATTTAAGTGGGGAGGGGGGAGTTGTAACACCCTTTTTCCAGATTGGATTAGTGTAATGCATAAATGAGTCAAAGATATGATTTTTGGGAAAAATCATGTGTCATGACATGACAAGCTAAAATGAGAACTCATATTCGGAAGAACGTCACCACGTGACATGATAAGCGTTGCATCCCAAGTTGGTGATCTTTTAGGGTTTCCTTCTTATTTAAACCCTAATATTGGATCTAAGATTTCATTTCCAACCTTCATCACTCTCAAATATAATAAACCTTAACTATAATCTCTCTTGGTGATTCTTGGATCACTTTAGTACTTTTGGTAGCTTGAAGAAGAAGCATAAAAAGAAGAAGGTGTTGTAGTTTGTTGATCCAGTTAGGAAACCTCATCAGCATCCTCTTATGCATATTCTGGACCTTTATAAGTGTTCAAGATCCAAGCTTTATGTTCCATGCATCTTGATCTAGGTTTTTGGTCCCTTTTCTTCATGGTTGTGGAAGTTTGACGGAGCAAATTGCATAAAGTTGGAAACTTTATGGATCCTTGACCTAGGTCCCTTTCAGGTTATATGATGTAAATTTAGAGTTTCTTGGAGTTTTTGGTCCCATGAATAAGTTAGAGTTCCTTTCTCCTATATTTTTTACCTTAAAAGGAAGAGACATGCATGTCCATAATGCATCAATTTTTATGATCCATTAAGTGTAGGAAAGCCTTTTAGAAAATATGGATGAATGACTTTGGTGATTAAGAGCTTAATGGGTAAGTTCATGCTTCATGAGGTCATTAAGAACTTAGATTTAGAGGTTTTGTCTTATTAAGGTGCCTTAGTCGATAAAGTTGGAAACTTTATCCATCAAGACCTTAGAGGGTATCAGATCTAAGCTTTAGAGCTCTTAAGGATGAAGGAAAATAGTTGAATCCATTAAGCTGTTCACACATAGTTCCCACAATGTGGCCTTCTGGCCAACACGATGTGGTGACTGGGGATCAGTCTGACTTTTTTTGGCAATTTATGACTACGACGTGGGCAAAGGGAGGCATTGATATGGAGGTTTGCTGATAATATTTAATGAATTTGACCTTCACAGTTGACTTTTGGCATGGTTTGACTTTTGGTCACTTGGCTTGTGTTTTAGGTTAAACTAGGAGTTCGTCTTGTGTGGTTATTAGTGTAACATCCCGAGTTCAGGAGTGCAAGTTTAGGGTTCAAAGTGAAAATGTGAATGGGCAACTCGGCGAGTCCATGGGTAGACTCGATGAGTAGGGTCGCGATTCTGGTCGCGTGTTAAGTGGCCAACTCGGCGAGTCGGTGGTTGGACTCGGTGAGTTGGTGTTGTGTGGAGAAAAACCTAATGCGCGTTTGTGAGTGATTTGAGAGCATTTGAACCTTAGAGAAGAGATTTTGGAAGAGATCTTGGAGAGTTAAGAGGCTTGGAGCAAGGGGCTTTGCAAGGATTCGGATTCCTCTTCTGTTGGAGCTTTCTTTTGAGGTATTATTTCGTTTCTTGGGCTGTTATTCATCTAGATTCATCATTTTGGAGTATTTGGAAAGAATAGCTTGTGATATTTTGAGTTTGGAGGTTAGATCTGCGGCTGCTACCTCAGATATGGAATGGAGAAGGTCTAGAGTGCATTAAAGTCCCTGTTCTTGAGTGGTTGGTGAAGCCATCTTGTCCCAAACCCTAACCCTAGAGTGTTATATGCTTAGATATCTTTGGATTCACGTAAAGTTTGCCACTTTATGTGATGGATGGGTTATAGAAGGGTAGATCTATGGTTTGGATCATCTGCATGGCCTGGAAAGCTTCTGTATGGATTAAGATCTAGGGGTACTCGGCGAGTCACAAGGGTGTACTCGGCGAGTTGCTTGAAGATGGGCAGGAACTCGACGAGTTGGAAGAACAACTCGGCGAGTATGTTGAATGTTTCCTTGGACTCGGCGAGTCTGTTCTTGGACTCGGCGAGTCTGGTCGTAAGGTCCTAACCTTCTTCTGGTTGAGCCGTGAATTGGTGAGTCAAGGGAGGACTCGGTGAGTTGAGTGCGAGGGCACTCAGAGTTGTGGGACTCGGTGAGTCTCGGGGTGACTCAGCGAGTTGAGTCGTGGATTGGGGAAGTTCTGAGCATGGGGACTCGACGAGTCATTGGGTTGACTGGCGAGTAGAGTCAGTCAGGAGGTTGACTTTGACTTTGACTTTGACCAAGGGTTGACTAGTTGACTTCCAAGGGAATTTTGGTAATTGTTGGCATTTGTTTTGAGTTCAGTGTTGGTGTTGGCTAGTGGTGGAGATCGTGTTAGTGGTCGGAGCAGCTCGGTCTTATCTTTTCAGTCGGCAGTTGCGAGGTGAGTTATCCTCACTATATCGACAGGGTCTACGACACCAAGGTCGGCCCTTTATCGGATTGTAATCCGGGTATCGTTGTTATGTTATTACTTTGCTATGTTTGCATCCTGGTAGTTAGGATGGTATATGCTAGTGACCGGTTAGGTCGGTATCCTGGTTAGGATGATGCTATGTTATGTGATCTGCTAGATCGGTTTGATTGGATGTGAATTGTTATATGACTGAATGTTTATGTGCACATGGTTGTTGGACTGGGGTTGGGTTGAGGCAGGTCCTGCTTTGTGTTGTAGGCCAACATACCCAGGGTGTACCGGTTATCCCGAAGGCCCAACGAGCAGTCCGGATAGGCTGCAGGCCCCAAGAGGGCGGACCAGACGTGTCGAGGCTCAGAGAGTGGACCAGGCCAACTGAAGGCCCAGTGCGGGTGGACCAGTCATACTGTAGACTCAGAGAGTGGACCAGGTGGATTGAAGGCCTGGTGCGGGCGGACCAATCACACTATAGACTCGAGGTATATGGCTAGACTCGGAGGGTGGACCAGGTGGACTGCAGGCCCGGTACGGTGGACCAGTCACACAGTAGACCCGAAGTGCATGGTTGTTCTGTGTTATGTGATGTTACTGCATTTTGTGCGTGTATGGTATATGTGGTTGGTATTTTGGGGGTATCTCACTAAACTTTCGGGCTTACAGTTGTGGTTTAATGTTTTTCAGGTTCTTCAGGAGACCGTGGCAAGGCAAATGCGTGATCGTACCGCTCCTCATGATTATGTTTTATGATGTGGTTCTGGGAAGACTCTGATAATAATTGTATTGAAAACCTTTTTGTAATAACTTTATGAAACGGGGTTGTTTTTGAAAAGTTTAAATTGGTTGAAATTTTTAGAGTGTTACAATTAGGAGGCGTGTAGCACCTATGTTTGACTGCAAGAGGTTGTTACCTGTTGATTTTGTCGACTAAGTGAATCTTCTCACTATAATGTGTAGGATTCTAGTTGTCTTTGTGATTCTTGCATTGGTATCTTGGGTTGGGCTTGTTTGTAAGCGGGGCTGGGCCCGTTGGTATGTTGGATTGGACCCGTTTGTATGTTGGTTTAGATCCATTTTATGGTATGTGCTATTTTGGAGAACTCACTAAGCTTTGTGCTTATGGTTTTGTGGTTAAACATTTTTCAGATACTTCCAATCCAAAGGGAAGGGCCCGGTTTGACTGCACAACATCCCCTAATGGCTTTTTCTGCACTGATTAATATTGTTTTACTCTGAAGTTTGGAATATATAATTTAGTATGATTGTGTAACAATCATAAAATTATTGAAAATTTGTAGCTTTTTAAACAACCCAAAATCATCATTGTTTACATATTGTTTTCAAAATAAGTTTCACAACAGAGAAATCCCAAAATCATAAAACCAAAAACATGAGGAGGTGCACGATCAGGCCTTCGCCTTGTCACGATCCTCCGAGATACCAGAAACACAATCCAAAACTGTAAGCCCAAAGCTTAGTGACTTTCCCCCAAAATACCACCACAACACATAATCATAAATATCACAACAACAGCACGCTTACAGAACCTTCAGTATGTATGGACCACTGCACCGGACCTTTAGCCTGTATGGACCAATCTCCAAGCCTTCGGCATGACTGGTCTGCCTTGCAGGCGTTCAGTCTATCCGAGCTGCCCTAGGTCTGTTGGCCTTCAGCACAAAGCAGGACACCCTCAACCCAACAACACACATGTTGACATATGCATAACTCATAAACATATAATAAATCAACAGACAAGCTGTGACAACCCGAAATTTATTCCGTCATTTTTAACCCCTTCTTCCGTTAATAAGCCTCGTCTTATTTGACTGCCCGTTAACCTTTCGGAATAGGTTAATTAATGTGGGACTTTTATGATGACTTGGTAAGGGTTGAAATAAAGTAGAAACACCCTCAATATTCCCTTAGAAAAATTTTAGTTTCAACTAAGTCAAAATACAACCACTAAATCGGGTGCGACCAAAAGCCCCGTTTAACGGCAATATCGGGTAGATTTCCACTGAGCCTCAACTCAAACCCCTATATAAGGGGGAGTGGACTTCAATTCCACCCTTTTCACCCTCTCTCTCTATACACTCTCTCTACATCTTAATTTCGAGCCAAAAATCGTCCGTTTCGAGCCCCAAACAAGTAAGAAATCCATCCTAACTTGTTGTGTAGCTTAGTTAACATACAAATTCGTGTTTAAGACATCAAATAGGCGCCAAGTTATGTGTTTACGGCCCAAGAACACTATTGGACCATGAACACCGTTTAATGGGGTTTTTAAGCCCCAAAACCCCTCTAAACTACCCCTAAGGCTTAGATATGGCTAAATGGCTTATGGAATCGGACTTAGAACACCTTGAACTAACATTTTGGGGAGTAAACTTGAGTTTACTGCCCAAGATCATGCTTGGGCCGTAAACTCCTCTTCATGGGGAGTAAACTCAAGTTTATGTGTTAGAAATGCCCCAAACACCTCCTATGGCCTTGGAAAAATGTCTAGAAGCAAATCCCATATATGTAAATGCTTTAAACATTAAAGAAACCAAGGAATGGGAGTTTACGGCCGTAAACCCCCCTAGTAAAGGTCCATGGGCCGTAAACTCCTAGAAAGTGCCCAAATGATGCCCTAAACTCCCCATTTGACTTGGAAAAATACATAGGATTTTATCCTCTACCATTTAAGACCCTTATACATCAAAGGAATGACTGTATAGGAGATTAGGACCGTAAACTCCTTGTTTAGGGCCGTAAACTCCTCAAATGGTCCCTTAAGAGCCTTAAACCCCTTCATATGCATTATATTTGGACCTAGCTTAATTCCATGAGTGATATAAGACCTTTTGACATCCTAGAACACCCTCACCATGAGTTTATGGCCATAAACTCATGGGGAGTTAGTCCCAGGGCCGTGAACTCTATAAAGAGTTTACTCTTGGAGAGTAAACTCCCTATTTAAGTCATACACGCCCTTAAACATTACCCGGGACATCCCTAGCACTTAACCAAAGTGTTTTCCGCACTTTAGGATGCGTATACTTGATTAATTAGTATTATGTGTACTAATTGTATGTAAACATATGTTATCATATGTTAATAGGTCACTAAGTGTGTTCAAGTCCTTACTTGACATCGAGCACCCAACCGACACCTTCGTCGGATCCACTTACATCAGGTGAGTTCATACCCCTGAATGAACCTTTATAAATGTTTTTACATGTTTTATGGGGGGGGGGGGGGGAATACAAGTTAAACATGCCAGTTATCATATCAATCATATGTGATTGATAACTCGCATGCACAAGGATTTCTTACACTGTTAACTGTTTTACCAAGAATGATTCCGTAAATGGTTTTCTAAAATGTCTTTACTTGTTCAACTCGTACTTATGTTGTTTTATTAAAGTTATGATTAAATCTTGTGTATGAAAGGTTTCCAAGGAATTTCTAAAGGTTTTCAAACTTATTTTATAAAAGAATACCAAGTCGTAATTTTCTCAAGTATAAAGGTTTTCCTAAGTTTTTCATCAAAGTTTTTCTCCCATGTTTTTATACTCCTATTTGGTTAAGATACTACTGCTTCACTTCTACTTAGTTTAAACTCCTACTTGATAACGCTTTCACTTCGTGATACGCTTATACTTGTTAACGCTTCTACTTCACTTATACTTGTAAATGCTCCTACTTCACAATACACTTATACTTCACGATACGCTTATACTTCATGATATGCTCCTACTTGTTAACACTTATACTTTGGGAAACACTTCTACTTCGTTAAACACTTTAACTTCATTAAATGCTTCTACTTAGTTAAATGTACGCCTGTGCTTGTATAGATATATATAATTAATGTTTAAAGGACTTAGGAAGGCTTGTTCGCCCTATTTCCTTTTCTTCGTTGAGATGTGGTCTGGTGGGATCGGATGTCCGTCCGAAGATCGTTTGATCATTAGTTATATATTATGTATACAAGCATAGACATATAGGTTTACATTAGTCAGTTCAGTTGTGAGTCTTTATCATTAGTCCAATATTTTACATCAGATCTCACTACACGAGATTCATCTTCAGTACACAGCCTTCTCTTTTGTCAAGTTGGTAACCAGAGTCTCCTGTAGGGCGAGCGGACATTGTGTGTATAGATCTATATGGGACTGACACCCCCGCACCCTGACTGCTAGCTACAGTCTACGGACTACCAAGCCAAGGGATGACAAATTTCATACTTACACAGACGCTTGTAGGGCGTCTAGTTCTCTAGTGTCTATCAGTATGGTTATGAGTATCTCGGGGTTACCTTGTAATTCATGTTCTTAAGGTAACGGGTTTTAACATTGTGTTCACTGTATCCACTGTTTTTAGACCTTGCTAGACGTATCATTCAGTTGATACTGTCTGGGGTCTGACTCCACTGTTTTTAGACCTTGCTAGACATATCATTCAGTTGATACTGTCTGGGGTCTGTCTCCACTGTTTTGGACCTTACTAGTTGTATCTTTCATTTGATACTGTCTAGGGTCTGTACTCACTGTCTTGGACCTTACGAGCTGTATCTTTCATTTGATACTGTCTAGGGTCTATACTCACTGTTTTGGACCTTACTAGCTATATCTATCATTTGCTACTGTCTAGGGTCTGTACTCACTGTTTTAGACCTTACTAGCTGTATCTTTCATTTGATACTGTCTGGGGTCTGTGTCTCTTTTTGTTAGATTGAGCCAGACATGTCGTTCAGTCGATACTCTCCTAGAGTCTATGATTCCTTTTGCATTAGTCATCAGTCCTCACTACTGAGGCATATGTTATTTTCCCTGATATTCTCCTACTTTATTTAAAAATCAAATCCCGTATTTTGATAATGATAGTGTTTAAGGGAAAACTTACTTTTTACAACATAACTCTGTCCAGTCTTGGTAGAAGACTGCTTTTAATTAGAAAATATAGGATTTTCTGGAAAGGACTCTAATACATTGTAGACTCTAAAAACTAATACTTTTATAAAGTTATTTTGAACTTACACAAATGACACTAAATACTTATGAACTCACCAGCATTTGTAAAAATGCTGATACTCGCTTTTCAAATAACTTGAATTCTCAGGTCAGCAATAGACAGGTACATCCCAGGAGCTTTTGATGAAGACAGTTTAATACCAAGCTGCACCTATAATACTACTTGTATTACTTTAATGTTTCATGTAATGTAAACCATGTAAAACTATTATGGCAATGATTGTTGTACTTTGATTACAATACTGCATATGTTGTGATACTTGACATGACGTCATCCACCCCAGAACGTTTCCGCCGTTCCGGTTTTGGGGTGTGACAGATTGGTATCAGAGCATTGTTTATAGTGAGCTAAGTATATCAATTCATAAAAGATATACAACCTATAAATACATAGGGATAAAACACTCTGACCAAGAATTATACTTTAAAATATAACCATATTTTACCAAAGTATAAGAACATCCAGAATCTAAACACTCAAACACAAGTATCACAAGAGGAACAAGAATAAAAGTCTTCGGATGTTGAGCATTACCGTTAAACCTGGGCAGTTATGTAATCGTAAGCTGGAATAAATGTAACCTGATCAACTACATTTATTCGAGATGTGATGAACGTGTGCTTGTGAGTGATAGTGGTGTTGCAACAGGTCTGAAACTTACCAACTAGGAATGCTAGAGCCAAACATAAAGTTCAAAAATACTATGGGAGGATTTTGGAATACTAAAAGACTCACATTAATCCCAAAATCATATTCAGAAGATAAGAAACAAACAAGAAATTAAAATACCATAGGCGTATTTTAGGATCCATAGACAACCTTGTATGAAGAACTAAAAAGATCCTTATTGATATACCTACAATTACAGAGAGTATACTCCCAAGGTTATATATAATAAGGATCCCATAGGCTCAGAATGTGTGGTTTCGCTCTACTTCCTTTTTCCTCGTTGGGATGTGGATATAAAGTAGTATCACATATTCGAAGGCCTATCGGATCTAAGCTATATATGATTTGTATGCCCTGTGTAATCGTAGCAGGACTCGATATGGATCACCTAGTGAAATGTTAATAATCTCTTAGGATTCTTTAGACATTTCCATTCTCGCACGAACCCTGTAGAAAACCCTATCCACTTCAGTACTCGGCAGAAGAGTTGATTCAGACCCAAAGGAGGTTCATAAAGGAGATTTCTAGTTGGAAATAAATGAACTGGGTCTAGATTATTGAAATCACCAAGTGCCTATATCTTTTTAGGGACATCGGTGAGAAATTCGCCTAAACTTTCAAGATTTCCAGTCATCCATCATGAAGTGATGACACCCAGATTCGGATTCGAAAGTAAGGCAGAGTAGAAATTCAATATGTCTTCACAAGGAGAGAACCCTAGGTAACTACCCGAAGGAAACCAACGTCGGTCCCAGTCAAAGATACGAGGTAGACAGAGGGAACCAGTACATGGAACCCGAGAAGAGTCTTTTCCTCGTGTTCGTCACCCTAATACACCCATAAAATAATACAATTTAGTGAGTTAGTGGTCACACTACTCACGCTATGTGTTAGGTAAAATCGCCTTTTCCCGTCGCCAGTTACACGATTAGAGCGGATCCCCACACCTCTATTGAGAGTGTTTAGGCATAAGCCTTCATGAGCCTCTCTTTCCGTGGTTTTCGTTCTGAACTGTTCTCAAATCTTTCCAGACCGGAGAGTGAAACCTTTCCCAATATAAAGGTAGCGTAGTAGGAACGACTCCCATCTTATGGCCTTTTCCGATACTCATACTCCTACCTTGAATACCAGGACTACATCATAGGGATGTAGGTCGACACTCAGACAACCCACATCCAAGGCATGGGAAAATTTATGCCAAATACAGTCAGGACAGATATGTCCAGGGTTAGTCATCGTCTCTCATTATCTTGTATTCCTTTCCGTGTAGGAAAACCATGCCTCCGAAGAAGCGTAACCAGTCCGCAAGCAAGAAACCTACTCTCCTATTCGATGAAGCTACGTTCCAAGCTGCAGTCTCGGCAGTCGTAGCAGCTGTCATGGCTCACCTAAATGCTAACAACGCCAATGTTAGCAAGGGCCCTATCGGGAATTCCGATCCTAGCAGTGAACAGCAGCAACCAACACCTGCATACCCAGCCACCCAAGAACCTCAACCAAATCCACTAAAGAGAAAACTCAAGATCGAGGAGGGAAGTACCTCACCTCAAGGACCTTTCGAAGGGCAACGAGCTGAGACGGTTAAATTTCCTGCCAACCCTTCCATACCTACACCTAGGAGACCATACCTAGGAAACCTTCCTTACTGCAGCAAGTGTAGCTACCATCATCATGGTGTATGACGGGAGCTCTATTGTGCTAGGTGCCACATGATGGGGCATACTGCTCGTGTCTGCAGAACCCCGATTGACTTTATTACACCAACCACCAATGTGGTGGCCAATCCAGTTTGCCGTCTATGTGGTGATATTGGACACTTCAAGAAGGACTGCCCAACCGAAGGAAAAGACAAGGACACAGGAGGAGTCTGACTATAATGCTTAGGGAGAAGCATCAAGGAAACCGGTAGATTTTGGTCTCGATCTCAGATAACTAACCGAGAACATTAAAAGGCTAACTCTAAATGTAATTATTTCCCCGTTAAGGCGAAAGTCGCAGCACTGTTATAAAATTTAAAATTCATCAGGTAAAACTATAATGGCTAAATATATACGCTACAGCCATGTATGATTGAGATGGATAAACCTAGAGTGAGTGAAGGCCGCCTCATTTCCTGTTCCTCGTTTGGTTGTGGATTTAAGGCGGAGTCGCTCAGTCAACAGTCGTCCCCACCTTAATTATACATGACTAGTATATATGAGGCGATTATAGAAATGCCTCGTGAGAATCCATTCATAAAAAGGCACTCTACTCAGAAACACTCAGGACCCTCTATAGTTTCGCGTCGACTCTATCGGTCCAAGTATCCGCGACAGTGATACACAGGACGAAACCCGAGACACCTAGAACTTGTGTGCCTGTTTGGCACATGACTCTATCGACCCTCATTCTATATCATGTCGAAGTGTGCCAAATTCGACGCCTCTATTGATCATGGTTCGAATCCTTACAACCATGTGTAAATCCTTAGTGCTGTGTAAAAAGAACTTTCCCCATAGCCATTTCGGTAAATAAAGGTTCTTCCGAACCTAAACAAAATAAAATAATAAAGACTAATGCAATCCGTCAGTCGTCGATCTTATTTCAAACCTTCTGAAGTACCCAGGAGAGGGGTATCGCGCGCTGTTAACTAACCCTCTTTATACAGATAAAAACCGAAGCGAAAGACACTGTAGGAATTCCAGAAGACGATAACCACCCGAAGCATACCTCGTAGATCCCTCAGAAAGACCCTTCATCCTATCCCATGGAACGAAAGCTAGAGTCAAGAGAAGCCCTTGTGGGTTGAGCTAGTATAATGACCACAGATCCGAAGTTTGTCATCATCCCAGTTAAGCCAACATAGTAGCTAACACCCTCGGTTGGTAAAGAAATCAGAGTCATAAGAGTCAAGGACATTGACTACGACCATCCATTCGCGCTTAATTCCCCGAATTAAGCATCACAGCGGATATCCCAGAAATCCGAAAGTTGCGATGAGTTAAACTCTTAAATGAATGGATGAGGAGATTAAATGTTCCGAGTGATGGAACCCTACACTCACTAGATTTGACCTAGACCAAGAAAAACTCAGAACCTTTGGGAGAGTAGTTGTTGAAGATGTTCGCACTACTCAGGCACTTCGCCCACCCCGTTACAGACGAGTAGTGCCTAGGATCCTCCGCCCCATCACATGGAGGAAGTCACCGTCGCCTTGTAGACGATAGACTACATTCTCCGAAGTGAACACTAGAATACCGAGAACCACAGGATAACCTTCGCAGCCAAGAATACTTGACCAAAGTGCGAGAGTAGTAGCGTTAAGCCTTATAACCCGGATCCCGAGGAGATTATGGACTTGACACCAGTCTAGGTGTTAGTCGATGGGTTATACAAGAGCAACCGCTTTCCACACTGAAATAAACCAACATCTTAGAGATTCATTGGACTACTAGGTGTTCCACGAATACTATCTCGTGCAGAAATAGTAGAACCACCTCCCGAGGTAGTCCAACACTCGTCTGGTGAAACCCTATCTCCCCGACCCTGAGGGTTTCCGTTAGGAATATCTCAAGATTCATTAGTGCAGGTTCATTTTGCACAAGATTGAGATAGCCACTCTACAACAAAAAGATACCGTAGACACACAACCCATGCGATGATCTAGAAAGTCTGTAAAAGCCAATTAACAGGAAACGTGAAATCAAGGACAACCCGAGCTTCCTAAGAACCAACCTGAAGGACTACACTTCTAGTATGAGAGAGAGCGTTAGGAACTTCGGAATGGCAATCACGCCAGTGATGATCTTGCCATAGAAGTACACTATGTTCTAAGTACTGAAAAGCTCTACCCTTCCGAGAGCTTAGGAGCATCCGAGATTCTTTACGGAGATTGGTCCAACCCTCGTCAGACCACTACTACTTCGGATATTCCACAAGCATCACCCCAGATCGACCCACTACTTATACTTGACAAATGCTTGCCCGACGTCACACTTTGTATCCCACTCATCTTGATAGAAACCATTGAGAACCCTAACTTCGTAGATGAACCCGTAGAAATCACTATTGCACGAGACGAAATCTGCATCCCGTAAGTGAAGGTTCGCTGGAAGGCCAAGCGAAGACTAGAGTTCACTTGGGAGTGAGAGGACCAACCAAATAGGAAGTACCCTCATGCCTCTACTCGGTCATTCATACCTGCTTCCTTGCCTAAACCAGAATTTCGGGACGAAATTCCCTCTAACGGGGGGATGATGTGACAACCTGAAATTTATTCCGTCATTTTTAACCCCTTCTTCCGTTAATAAGCCTCGTTTTATTTGACTGCCCGTTAACCTTTCGGAAGAGGTTAATTAATGTGGGACTTTTATGATGACTTGGTAAGGGTTGAAATAAATTAGAAACACCCTCAATATTCCCTTAGAAAAATTTTAGTTTCAACCAAGTCAAAATACAACCACTAAATCGGGTGCGACCAAAAGCACCGTTTAACGGCAGTATCGGGTAGATTTCCACTGAGCCTCAACTCAAACCGCTATATAAGGGGTAGTGGACTTCAATTCCACCCTTTTCACCCTCTCTCTCTCTATACACTCTCTCTACATCTTAATTTCGAGCCAAAAATCGTCCGTTTCGAGCCCCAAACAAGTAAGAAATCCATCCTAACTTGTTGTGTAGCTTAGTTAACATACAAATTCGTGTTTAAGACATCAAATAGGGGCCAAGTTATGTGTTTACGGCCCAAGAACACTCTTGGACCGTGAACACCGTTTAATGGGGCTTTTAAGCCCCAAAACCCCTCTAAACTACCCCTATGGCTTAGATATGGCTAAATGGCTTATGGAATCGGACTTAGAACACCTTGAACTAACATTTTGGAGAGTAAACTTGAGTTTACTGCCCAAGATCATGCTTGGGCCGTAAACTCCTCTTCATGGAGAGTAAACTCAAGTTTATGTGTTAGAAATGCCCCAAACACCTCCTATGGCCTTGGAAAAATGTCTAGAAGCAAATCCCATATATGTAAATGCTTTAAACATTAAAGAAACCAAGGAATGGGAGTTTACGGCCGTAAACCCCCTAGGAAAGGTCCATGGGCCGTAAACTCCTAGAAAGTGCCCAAATGATGCCCTAAACTCCCCATTTGACTTGGAAAAATACATAGGATTTTATCCTCTACCATTTAAGACCCTTATACATCAAAGGAATGACTGTATAGGAGATTAGGACCGTAAACTCCTTGTTTAGGGCCGTAAACTCCTCAAATGGTCCCTTAAGAGCCTTAAACCCCTTCATATGCATTATCTTTGGACCTAGCTTAATTCCATGAGTGATATAAGACCTTTTGACATCCTAGAACACCCTCACCATGAGTTTATGGCCATAAACTCATGGGGAGTTAGTCCCAGGGCCATGAACTCTATAAAGAGTTTACTCTTGGAGAGTAAACTCCCTATTTAAGCCATATACGCCCTTAAACATTACCCGGGACATCCCTAGCAGTTAACCAAAGTGTTTTCCGCACTTTAGGATGCGTATACTTGATTAATTAGTATTATGTGTACTAATTGTATGTAAACATATGTTATCATATGTTAATAGGTAACTAAGTGTGTTTAAGTCCTTACTTGACACCGAGCACCCAATCGGCACCTTCGTCGGATCCATTTACATCAGGTGAGTTCATACCCCTGAATGAACCTTTATAAATGTTTTTACATGTTTTATGGGGGGGGGGGGGAATACAAGTTAAACATGCCAGTTATCATATCAATCATATGTGATTGATAACCCGCATGCACAAGGATTTCTTACACTGTTAACTGTTTTACCAAGAATGATACCGTAAATGGTTTTCTAAAATGTCTTTACTTGTTTAACTCGTACTTATGTTGTTTTATTAAAGTTATGATTAAAACTTGTTTATGAAAGGTTTCCAAGGAATTTCTAAAGGTTTTCAAACTTATTTTATAAAAGAATACCAAGTCGTAATTTTCTCAAGTATAAAGGTTTTCCCAAGTTTTTCATCAAAGTTTTTCTCCCATGTTTTTATACTCCTATTTGGTTAAGATACTACTGCTTCACTTCTACTTAGTTTAAACTCCTACTTGATAACGCTTTCACTTCGTGATACGCTTATACTTGTTAACGCTTCTACTTCACTTATACTTGTAAATGCTCCTACTTCACAATACACTTATACTTCACGATACGCTTATACTTCACGATACGCTTATACTTCACGATACGCTTCTACTTCACGATAAGCTTATGTGATCTCCAAATTATACGAGAATGGGTTGTGAATTTGTTCTTGATGGAGGTGTTCATGAAGGTGTGTGTCGCACTGTTCTCATATTGCATTTCCATAAGGACCTGTTGTTATGTGATCTCCAAATTATACAAGAATGGATGATTAATTTGGTCATAGAATAATTGTTGCCATTGATTACCTATGATGATATGCTTAATCATATCAGGCACCTTCTAACTGCTAAAATGGTTCTCCCTAGTTATTAAGGTATCACTAAACCTAATTGGAGCAAATCGATAACAATCATACCTAAGTGGAGGATACATTTCTCGAATGGATACCAATGGGTTTTTTCGTGTTTAAATTTAGAAACGAGCAATGAATGAAACAAGTTCGAGATGGTGGACCTTACTTAATTTACCATATGGCCAGTTTTTCCTGCAAAAATGGATACTGGGCCATGCTTTTACTAACCCAAACCATCACTACTTGTGATTTTGAAAAAAAATGTCACTATCGCATATGGCGAATCTGATGAGTGTTTAGATTGCATAAAACATTGTTACTTGTGATTTTGATTGGAAATCGTTTAGGGGTTGGGGACACATTTCTAATTTAGAAGAAAAAATGAGGAGAGAGAGAGAGAGAGAGGGTTAAGTGAGAGATAAGGGGGTTGTATGTGTATTTATTATTATTATTATTATTATTATTATTATTATTATTATTATTATTACTATTATTATTATTATTATTATCTATGTGAAATTAAACAATATCTTCACCTCACCTCCAAAATATCAAACTTTGACTTGAGGATTGAGGAATCTTGAGCTTGGTGACACTTGTGGAGAAGATACAAAAATGGGCTTGTTGATGAATGGGAGATACTCTGTCTTCATATCACCTCATGCTCTTCTCTTACTCTATCTTCAACTCCTCTTATTCTTTATTATTACCCTCTTATACTCTCTTGATTCCCCTCTCCCATCTCATCTTTTTACCTTTCTTAAACTCTTCTCATATCTTCTCACACTCCACCTTTATGTTCTCATATTCCTATGCTTTTCCATTCTATTCTTATTTAGACCCAATGGTCTAATCACATAGTATACTACATCTATCATATAGGGGAACAACATAACTCTACCTTACCAAAGTACACTCATCTGTCTCAGTCCCACACTTTGATCCCTTCTAAATCCTTTGGCAACATCTCTTTTTGTGCATCTTTCACGGACTGCAATTATCCTTTATGGGTCCTTTACACTTAATCCCTCATGGATCATATATCAAGGTTCTTTAGAAGATGTAACCCCCATAGATCTGGGCTAGTCAATTTAGAGACGATAAGCGTCAAAAATAACTTTTTGATAGAAGAGTGTTTAGAATAAATAATCTTAACCAAGTTGTAGTGTGTGTCACAAGGTTTCTGTACATATAAAGAATGCTGAAATCCGAGTTATAACGAAGAAGTTATGACCTGTCGAAGTTTCGCGACATATTCGGCACGACGCTGTAGGATGTAAATAGTGAATTTACGAGCGATATTTAGTCTTAGTAATCTAAACGAAAGTTGTAGAATACGTTAAACCGAGAGCGTGTATACTAAGAACGTCTAAATCTGACTTCGTATGAGGAAGTTATGATTTTTCGAAGTTCCAACTTAGCAGTATGCAGCCCAAAGTTCGAATATGAGATCGAGTGGTTTCTAGCTGAAACAATCTAAACGAGAATCGAAGATCTCGTCGATAGTAATGCAAAGGTGAAAAGACAGACGAAAACAGACTTCAGATGAAGAAGTTATGAATTTCTAACGGAGTTTTACTGTCCCGGCCTACTAAAAATAATATAATAAAAATAAAATCAAAATTAGCCGACGGAATCTAATCTAAACGAGAGTTGTAGAGCATAATCTCACCTATGCGTGCATATGAAGAACGTCGAAAACGGAGCTCGTATGCGAAAGATATGAATTTCTGAAGTTCGGGGCACGAACCCCGACACTGTGTCAGAGTTCACGACGTGAGCTCGGTAATAACGTCTCCTGGA
Organism: Lactuca sativa; assembly: GCF_002870075.4. NCBI lineage: Eukaryota > Viridiplantae > Streptophyta > Magnoliopsida > Asterales > Asteraceae > Lactuca > Lactuca sativa. Next base: position 157,319,188 of record NC_056624.2, read on the forward strand.
GCCTGTCAGATCCAAGTTACGATGAAGCACCTGATGATGACTGAACTCACGACGTGAATATTTGAGATTCACGATGTGAATCCAGAAAAATGGCCCTATAAATTGAAATCGAAGGGCAACCGATTTTGGTTGCTAATTCCTTCATTCTCTCACTCCCGATACCCTCTCTAACCCTCTTGAAGCACCCTAGAAGCCCTGGTATCATCCCGACACCCGAAGCAAGTCCCGATGCTCCAAAGATCCCAAGAAGAAAAGAGTTTTTGAGTCAAAGCTCTGCCCGCAAGAAGCCTGGTTCGTGAAGATATCCCGGTTTCATTGAAGAATACTACTTTAAGAGTCGTAGTGTTGTCCGATAATCGTCTTATCAAGTAAGTGCATAGTCCCTTTCATGAACATGATTTTAATACAAACATTGTTTGAATGTATTAAATATATGTTTTGTGTGTGTTATTTGATGATGTCCGAATTATGTGTTAAAGAACATACCTGATTGTTTATGATAACTTAGGTTAAAGAATAAACCTAAGGTTTGTTATAATGGTTATGGGGTAGTATCTCTTTATGAGTACGAGTGAGATATATACGGATAATAGAACTTTAAAATATGTCATTGATCCGGCAGCATGGATTAGACATAGTTATTCGTCCCTAGTCCGAGAGTATGGATTGGACTTAGTTAATTGTCATTAATCCGGGAGTATGGATTAAGACTTAGTCAGTTGTGATTAATCCGGAAGTATGGATTAAGACATAGTCAGTTGTCCTTAGTCCAGGAGTATGGACAGGACATAGAATCTGTCATTAGTCCGGGAGTATGGATTTAGACATAGACCAATTATCTCTCATCTGAGAGTATGGAATGGGCACAATCACGGACTCGAGAATATGGATTAGATCCAGGAGTAAGAGTTAAAATTTAAGGTCCAAGGGTATAGATAGTCTCGTTGAGAGGATTGACGGGGTGGGGTAAGAGTTGGTTATATGTATATACAGAAAATTTTATATTGTGTGAATTCTAAATTATATATATTTTATAACATTGCGGGATTGAAATCCCTATGTACTCACCAGTTTTTCCAAACCTGACCCACTCAATATTTTTGTATCACAGGTATCGATACAAAGACACATTACACTGAGAGATTAAAGAGATGTATATCATTAGTGTAGATGAATGTAAGTTCGGTTTATGCTTATGTGTCTGTATTGACCAGGACATCCCAAATGTTTTAAAACAAATAAAATACATCTCTTCGGAGATGCTTGGATAAAGTATTTATCATGTTTTCTGGGAACAAATTCCGAAACAATTTTCTTTAAAAGAATACTCTGATTTTAAAATAAAGCATAAACAAATCATGTCTTTTCTGGCCGTGAAATTTGGGGATGTCACAGAAGAACTCTCTTACTTTGTTTTATTCATGGAACCCCTTTCTCAACCTTCTCTACCAACACATAATCATATTCCTACAGAAATCATCTATCTATATTCCCGAAGGAATCATCTTTCTACATTCTCATAATCTTTCATGTGAATGTTACGGTTCTCCCTTAGTCTTACATATCACTTGCCACTTGACATTCTATCTCATTATTTCCTTAAGAATTCTTCTACTATAGATCTAGTACTTAATTCATGAAGTACTTAATCCAATTCTTCATCGACTAACATATAGGTCTTTAGCAAAATAGCACTAGCAACTAGTCATACATACATACTCTATCTTTATCTTATATGTTGTAGGTATTTACATAATCCCACTAGTATTGGTGGGATGTCAAGTCCACCAAGCAAATTACACCATTTGTTTGCAAATAAAAAGTAATATAATGGTAAAAAGGGGTATCGATATTCGGGGAAATGGTTGTATTCAATCACCATTGCAATCCAATAGAACTAGTGTAAATAAACTAACTAGCTACAATTAGACTAAATGGGGTGGGGGTGGGGGTGTTGTGATTGCTTGAAAACTAAAAGACTTGAATAACTAAAAATCTAGCAATTAAGCAAGATGGTGAGATGCTCAAATATTGAAGAGAATTGGTTAACCAAGACAATTCAACACAATGAACATTTGTGTGTTTATCATTACGATTCAATATGAAGCTTATCATTCATCCCCAATTGGTTATATCAATCATGAAGCATGATATGCCAAGATTCCTCATAGGTAGTATGGAGGTCAGGGAAGCCCACAACATACCTTCTTAATCAAAATCAAGGATTCAATTGAAGCAATTGAACCCAAGAAGTTGATTAGCCTTAAGAATGAAGGAATCCCTAATTCCTAGAGGATGTCAATGCTTACACATCCATAAAGGAGTCATGATTCATAAGCTAGAGATGATTTCTACCATCATAAAGCCCGTTTTCTAAGTAAATTCAAATATTCAATGCTAAACCAAAAAAATAAACTAACAATTGCTCATTCAAGTACCAAGCTCAAGATCAAAGTATTAAACAAGCATAAGATGTAACATCCCAAAAATACGAGCCAAAAATTTCATTTTTAAAACATATACTTTGCAAAACATTAGAAATAAAACATTCACCGATCATATCATTTCATAAAAGATGTCGCGTGTCTGGAAACCATTTTATAAAACAATATAATGTCAGAGTACAAATCCCTAGGAAAATCTCATAGTGCGGAATACAAAGCATGTATGTGATGTGCCACTACCGCGCCAACTCCTTCCCTTTCGAAGAAGAGGTACCTGAAACCAAAACTGTAAACCATAAGCACGAAGCTTAGTGAGTTCCCCCACTGTACCACATACCATATAACCACATAACATACATATATTTTCAGGCGTAACTGGGTGCCCGACCTACCCCTTCGGTCCTCTCGACCGGATACTGACTAGCATATCTGGGTGTTGGCCTCCCCTTCAGTCCTCTCGACCGGATGCTGACTAGCATATCTGGGTGCTGGTCTCCTCTTCGGTCCTCTCGACCGGATGCTGGGGACTATTTCACCCCCTACTATTACCTCATAACACATATCACATAATCTATCTAGCATGGCTGGGCATGACCGCCCCTTCGGCCCTATCGACCGGTAATTTGGGGACTATTTCCCCCTACTGTCACTAGCACATAACATCATATCATACTAGTACATAAGCACATCACAGGTAGTAGCGACCCTAGATGAATATCACAGAGACAATCATCTATCATACAACCCCTACTGGTGGGCCGACATTGTGGCCGTAGACCCACCACTACTGGAAGGTAACTCACCTCAAAATAGTTGTTGATCTGCGTGGGAACTAACTACCTTCTGCTGCTCCTGCCCCGGAAATCCTTCGGCTATAATTCCCACAAAACACTTAGTCAAATACTTCTAACCGACCTCAAGGTAAAATGACCATCTACCCCTAACCAAGCCAAAAGTCAAAGTCAAAGTCAACTTCCAGTTGAACCGACTTGCCGAGTTGGCTCGCCAACTCGTCGAGTCCCTATCCATTCGATTGACCATAATCCCGTCTCTACTCGTCGAGTTACGCATTGACTCGACGAGTTTTCCTTCTAAATTGATGTCCAATAGTCCTTCATCCTACTCGCCGAGTTGTATGAACAACTCGTCGAGTTCATCTTCATCCGAAGAACATTGTATGCTGAGACTCGCCGAGTTGTATGAATAACTCGCCGAGTCTGTTCTTGAGGCAAGAAGATTGCCTTGGACTCGCCGAGTCAGGGCATTGACTCGCTGAGTTCCTCCATGAGTGAGTCTGGCTTCTAACTCACTGAGTCACCCCCCATGACTCACGACCCCACTCAGAAAACACGAAAAAGGGAAAACTCGGGGACTCGCGACTCGACTCGTCGAGTCCGATGAACGAATCGCCGAGTCTTTCACATGCAATTACTATATACTCGATTTTGCTTGAATCCAGCTCATGCCATACATAGATCTGAGTTCTTAGGGATTGATTAACACGTAAAGTTTCCAACTTTACGTGTAAATAAACACCAATGAAGGTTTTAGGGGTCAAAATGCACTAAAAAGAGTATATCTAGGGATTTCATGCAATATGGCTCCATAAAGGCAGTAGATCCGACCTCCTGGAGCTCAGTTATGTCTAGATCTAAAGGTTAATCAACTTATCACAAACCCTAATTCATAATCAAGCTTGGAAATGGCTCAAGAAGGACTTTAATGGAGCTCTAAGGGACTCTTAGCATGAAAATAGAAGGAAACTGAGTTATACCTCAAGGAATCTCTGAAATAACACCAAGAGGCTTGGCCCCCTTCTTCGCCTCTTGATCTACTCTCCTTTTTCTCTCAAAATCCTCAAGAAATCACACCAAAACACTTCAATCTCACAAGGAACGAGGTTAGGACGATATAGGGAGCTCTGAGGGTGAAGGGGCGAGATTAGGGGCGCATATGATGGTTTAAATAGGGCGCAAACCCTTGAAATTAGGGTTTCATCAGACAGCGGGGACTCGCCGAGTCCAGAATATGGACTCGCCAAGTCGCCAACTTAAACGCGTTCCATATCCCGGCTCCACTCGGCGAGTCGGGCCTACAACTCGCTGAATCCAAGGCTAAGAATGCAAAATACTTAGATAAATTTTACATACTAGGAACCAGGTGCTACATAAGAAATATGAACTAGAATCATAAATATAAGATAAATGACAATTAAGCATGAATCCTTCAAAACACACACAAATATCCAAGGGTTTTAACCAAAGTTAACCAAAATAGAGAAATTAGCCACTCATGGCAACAAAATAATAATCACAAAAGTGTTTTTTGCATCAAGAATCTACTAATTAATTAGAAAGATGAGAAGAATGAGTATCCAAGCTCCAAAAATTGCCTCTCCAGGTCTCTAATGGTGGAAAATTGAAGTGTATCTGAAAGATCCAACCCCAAGGTAAATGGTAAACAAAATGACCAAAATGACCAAAAGAGTGCAGTTATGCGGGTACCGGCACAAGCGTTGTGCGACTGAGATTCCACCCTCACAAGTGTTGCTGGAATGCTATTGGTCCATTCTTCTCCACTACCCACTCCACTACCCAAGATTCCCTTGGTCCCCTCCATGACTCACATGATTTGAAATTGGTCAATCACCTTCAAGCTTTAAATAGGGATAGTTCATGCCCAAAATAAGAATCCATGACCCATCTTTAAAAGCCCACTTCATCCAAATCTTCAACTTTTTGAGCCCAAATCTCCTTTGATCGATCCGTAAAGCCCAATAATGCATCGAAAAGACCACCAAGCCCAATTCTAGTCAAACCGCAACCGCAATGAGCTCCAAAACCCTGCAAAAAATATCTCATGCAAAATAGAACGTACCCGACACGATCCATGATAAAGAAAATAAAGAATATACAATGCAATACTAATTAAAAGAGCTAAAAAAATACTAAAATAAACTAATAAAAATAAGGAAATAACATAAGCTATCAAATCACCCCAAGCTTAAACCTAACTTGTCCTCAAGTTAGAACAAAACTAAAATGAGCTCGAGATGAGCTAAACTAAAAGGGAAAAAGAAAGATACCATAGAACTTGGTCAACATCAGTCAACATGGTCAGAATTAGTCTTTCATGGACCCTACGCATCTTTAAAATGTTCCCTGCTTTAGAGCCATAAACCACATTCTCGAATCACTTGAAGAGCGAATAGACCACGTCGATCTGGATGTAGTCGCGGTGTGCAAGACAAAGGAAACAGAGGATACGCTCAATGGAGGCACTTTAAATCACCAATGTAGATCATAATGCATGAAGGAAAGGCGTCTCTTCACATACGATGACTCCTAAATTTTTCAAGCTAAAGTGTATAATAACGAAATAGGGTTTTGCAGCACACCCTCCGGGCAAACATCCGGCTTCAGGGGCTTATCCCTTGTACTATCCTTTACAATCTACCGTCTCATCGTCATAGCATTTTCTCACCAAAATAAGAAATAAAATAAAATAAGGAAAATCTATTTAACCTAAATCTAAACTAACAACTTAAATCTTCAATCTTGAGCTTCTGTTATTTGGATTTCAACGTCTTTCTAGCTTTTTTTTTTTGGAGAAAAGTCTTGAACTTGGATTCTTGTTCTTCTTTTTGTCTTGATTTTCTTCATTTTTCTTCTTGGAAGGTCTAAGGAATTTGACCATGTAACATAGGACTCCAATAGTGAAAATGGAGTAATAGATAGAGGCTAACATTAACACCTAATGATCATTGATAATGTGTCAAGATCTACTAAAAAGGGTGGGGAATGACTCAAAAAAATGGGTGTTACCAAAAAAAACTTGGTCCCAAAAGATATGAATTAGGGGACCCACTTCAAAGTTTATCGAGCACCTCAATGCAAGGTGTGATAAACAAAATCATTCTAACTATCTACTCTAGACCCCTACAAAAATGATGACCTATCCTAAAAAGGTGGTGAGAATCTAACTAAGTAAGGCTCCAACAAGACTCAGGAGTACTCAAGGGTACTCCCTCTAAAACCAAAATACGAGTCTTCAATGTCTTTAAAATACCTTATCGGGCTAATCTTTGCACGCACACATCGGTTTGACCAACCACATCCCTTCGCACCTAGACCCATTCAAGCTACCTGCATTTGACCCCCACACAAGCGGTCTCAAAGTGGTCTGCAAGGCTAAAAGCGTGTCCTATTTTTCCAATAATTGTAATTCCATACCAAGGACCCAGGACCAATCTATGATTCAATACTTATGAATCGGCGCTATGGTACCTGTAGTGATGAGAAGACAAGAGAGAACAAAAATGCACGAACTTAAACTAGAATGCATGTAAAAAAATATGAAAATTAGAAAAAAAAGAACTACAATATGCAATATTTTTGAATTTTTTTATACAATTTTTTTCTAAATGACCTAAAGGACTTACTCTAAATGCAAGTATATACAACCTAAATGCAATCAAAAAATAAATGATAAAGAATACCTCACCCCAAGCTTAAAATTAAGCATTGTCCTTAATGCTTAGGATGAGAATAAGGAAGGATCGTACCGGGATCAAGGTGGAGGAGGCCCGCGAGGACGGTAACCGCCTTCAGGCTGAAAATGATGCCAACGATCCTCCATGTAGCTATTGGCACGAGCTTGCTGCTCCTCGATGTGCTAAATGGCTGCTATATTCTGGTTGCCCTGGAGGCGCAAGGCAGCAAGCTGACTGTATATATCAAGAGGGAACTCGGGTCCCGACTTGTTGTGTTGTTGATATGACCGGTACTCATGTTGTGGCTCAGAGTGTGCTCCCAAAGGCTGATCATAAAAGGGTGGTGACAGTTGCCGGATTGGGATGTCATAATGGTCTTCGGCCTCAAATGGGCTATCAGCATTGTCGGTGTCGACCTGCATTTCATCATCATGATGTAACTCATCAGGCAAGAACCAAGTTTAGGGGTTGCTGGTGGTAAAGTCGGATATGCGGGTATCAGGTAAGAGGTAAACTAATTCCTCGGCATGATTGAGCAAAAAGTACTGACGATTGCTGGTAGGTAGCAATAATTCCATCCGGGTGAGAGCTAAGCAGTCGAGGAGGTAGAGAGGTGGGTCATCCGGTGGCACATACTCAGACTCGGGAAATTAAAGGCCCACACCCAAACCATTAGGGTAATAAGACCTCCAATGCAAATTTCGCCAGTGGTCTTCGTGCGTATGCTGTCACATTTATCCAAGAAAAAAGTGGCAAAACTGGGGCAAGGGCAACGGCGGCTAGTCCTGCAATAGAGGAAATATAGCTCGACTGTGTTTATTTGTCCCGGCTCGTGACGAACAAAGATGGAAGTTGAAAGAATCCAATGGGAAATTTTCCATCAAGGATGGATGATGTAAGGATCTTTTTTGTCGAATTGGATTGAAGTTTGGAAGACTGGTGATCTGAGGCCAAAACTCTACTTTGGGTAAGTTCTTGAATTGAGTCCATTGATAACTATAGATGTCGGTGTTGTGGCTCTCGTATGTGCCCATGATAGTGTTGAGGGTGTCGTATGTGAGTCGGTGATACCGACCCTGGAGTCTAGATTGAGCACCCCCTCCGTGTCATCCCGTGCATAAGTGGAGAGGAACTCAAGTGTGGGTTGCTTATATGTGCGTATGGAAAGAGCTACGTAATCATGCCAACCTATGTTGAAGAACATTTGTTGAAAGCAATCGTCAAGGCCAAGGTGGGTCATCGACTCCCAGTGGTAAAATTTTGTGGCTCGGATCGCACGTTTTTGGAGGTTGGACTTGAATTGCTTGATTTGTGCACTAGTGAGGATAAGGTTACCATCACGATCGACATGCTCGGTGGACACTTTTTTGGTTGATCGCGATGATTGACCTTCACAGGAAGAACCATGAGACGCATGAATGGTTTTGTTCTTTCCCATTATACCTGTAAATAGAACCTAGCAACGACAAAAACTTGGCCAAAATTATCCGTCACACTCACTTCACACCAATCCAATCAATCCAAACAAAAATAAAAATATAAACCGGGAAAATACTCCAAACTTGCATTTTGGCACAATTCCAGGCAATGTAATGCAATCAACTCAAAGCAATTCAATTCTAATCAATCTAATCCATAGCATAGTTCTATCCAAATTAGAAATGGAATGCAATAAAATTAAAAGGAATGTACCAAATTCGAGTATCGAAACCCGAAAAGAAAACTGCTAAAACCGCACCCTTAGCATGAATTTGACCCGCAAGGTTGAGTCTTTTGAATCTCCGATGAGAAACAAAAATTTTGAAATTTTTTGTCAAAATTAGTGGCGGTGGCCGGTCGGAGCTAGGGTTTCCGGCGAGTGAAATCTGGCCAAATGGATAGTGGATCGGCATGTGCGGTTGTATTTGGTGAAGAATGCCCCATAAAAAATGGGAATTTGATGGAAGGTGGCGGCGGAATGGAGGTTTTACGATTTTTCGGTGAGCTAGGGTAAGGTGGTAGCGGAGCTAGCTGTTCCTAGTGGAGAAGGTTGGAGGGTGGTCGGAATTAGGTGGGAAGTAGCGTGGAGTGGAAATGTCGGTGGTAGCAGCAAAGAGGACAATATTAGTAGCTGGTTGCTTTTTTCCGGCGACGAGGGGGGAGGGGGTGAAATTGGAGCTGCTGGCGGTGGTGTTGGCTGGAAAGAAGGCGGAGTAGAGAGGTCGGCACGTGGCGACAACGGATGTTGGATGTTGGTCGGAAGTCGCCGGTGGCAGCGGGAGTAGCAGCCGGTGTGTGCGCTGAGTTCGTCGGGAGTCACAAGGGTGGGGGCTGTTGACGGTAGGCACAAGGGGTAGAAGGGTGAAGCTGACGGGTTAAGGGGTTATAAGGGTGGGTTAAATGTGGATCGGTTTATCGAGTGGGTTTTAAGATTGGGTCAGGTATGGGTATTATAGGGCTGGAGTGGTGTCGCGCAATGGGATAGCTGCTTGGTCTTGGCTACTGAATACTCTGCGAGGGTGGGAGGCATGTCGCGCAAGTGGTTGCGAGGGCGGTTATTGTGACATCCCCAAATTCACGGCCAGAAAAGACCGATTTGTTTGTGCTTTATTTGAAAATTAGAGTATATTTTTAAAGAAATATAATGCAGAATTTGTTCCCAAAAAAATATGAAAAAGAATTTATCAAAGCATTTCCGTAGAAATGTATTATATTAAAAACATTGGGATATCATTGTTAATACAGATCAAAAGCATAAACATAAACAACATAGGCATTATAATATCTATTTATTCTAGTAGCCTATAATCCATTGATCTCTCATTAGATCATCACTCCTGTGCTCTCTTTCCACTACCTATATATGAGAAAACTGAGTGGGTCAGGCTTGGGAGCCTGGTGAGCACATAGGGTTTTCAACCTGCAATAAATAAGTTTATTAATTTCATCAACCAACAATAACCCGATTACCCATTCCCGTTATCCTCACTTTACGTCCCTAAAACACCTATCGTAAGGGATCTAGACTAAGGATTATCATCGGGATGGACACTATTGCTAAGGGCTTTCTTCCTCAACAATAAATGTCCATAAGGCAACCATGAGGGGGATAGAGTACACCAGTGAACACAGCGTTCAAAAACACCTACAGGTTGTGGGCCTGATAGCGTTCCACTTGACTGTCTATAATAGTTCGTGGTTGTCATCTATACTCTGCTAGATGACTGGATCAACAACATCGAGGCCTCTCATCATTTTATTTCATCACACACAAACTATTTCATTTACCCATGTTTTATCCCCAACATATTTGTAGATATAAAATACATATACAATTTAAATCATTTAAAACATGTATAATAGTGTTCGTCTAACATAGATAACAAGTATACAGACAATATGCACATATAGCATGTAATTTATATAAAATACTTCATATCTATGCGTAAGATGAAAATAAATATGCACTCACTTTAGTAGCGAGAGTAGATAGAATCTAAAAATGGTCAACGGCTCGTGATCGTTGGGCTCGGGACGCGGAACGGCTTCAGAAAACGAGAGAGAGAAGGAAGATTTGGTGTAAGAAGTGAATGAGGTCGAACTTGCTATTTATAGACTGATTTCAGCCCATTCACGTTGTGATAATTCATTGCTTACGTCGTGATCCATGGATGAATCACCTCGTAGCTTCGACATCTGCGTTCTAGGCTTGAATAGTGTCTGTTTGACTCCTCACGTCGTGAGAATTCACTACTCACGTTGTGAGCTTTTGAGTTATCGTTCCCGTAGACTTCTAGCTTCAAAATGTGACTTTTTGACTCCTCACGTCGTGAGAAAAGAGGCTCACGTCATGAGTCCGGTCAATTTAGGGTTTCTGACACGTGTCATGCTCTTAGACAGCTGTATCTTCGGAAAGTCATAACTTTTGCATATGAACTCCGTTTTTGACGTTCTTTATATCCACGCGTAGGTGGAGATGTACTCTACAACTTTCATTTAGACTCCTAAGGATAAAAAGTAGTTTATCATAAATTAACTTTTTACGTTTCCCAGTGTCGTGCCGGTTTTGACGTGAAACGTCGACAGGTCATATCTTCTTCGTTATAACTCGGATTTCGGTGTTCTTTATATCTCCGGAATCCTTGTCCCGACCAGTACAACTTTCTTCATAGATATTGGAACTATCTATTATTTTATTTTTGACGCTTATTTTTATTCTTAACTTATTAGATCTTATAATTAAATATAAGACACATAAAATCACATAATATTCAAATAATTCCTATTTACTATTAAAAAGTAGGTTATAAGTGTTGATCCTAACTATTACACCATTAAATTAATACTTAGCCTAGAAACACGGGCGTTACAGTTATCAGGTCGCGCAATGACCTTCCTCAACCGCACGTATCCAACAGTTTGTGCTCCATGTGGGGGTAAGTTGGACTCGAATTTGCGCGGCTGGGGGTTGGTCGCGCAACGTTTGCGTGGGTACCCGTGCAACTTGTAGATTTTTGACACTTTTTGCATACTTTACCAAGATCATTGCTAAACTTCAAGATGCTTATTTTTGACCAACTTCAAGCCTAGAAACACCAAAACTTCAAGCGGAGATTATTTATTTACAATGCATTTATTTAACGTCTTTACCAAGACATAGCCCCGCTTTCTTCAACCTTTGTAAATCGGAGTTTCCAATGTTACATTATCGAATTCTCGCGTGTCAAAGCCTTCATAAAATGGTTTCAAGCGGTACCCATTCACCTTAAATATTTGATTTGTTTCCAAACTCTTAATTTCAACCGCACCGTGATCAAACAATTTTATAACAATAAAAAGGTTCGTGTCATCGAGATCGCAACTTTCCGGGGAATAACTTTAAGCGTGAATGATAAAGAAGAACTTTTTGGCTAGGAATAAAATGTTTTTGAGTGATGTGCTTGGCGTGAAACGCTTTTGTCTTGTTTTTGTAGATGCTTGCATTTTCATAAGACTCGTTCCTCAACTCTTCGATTTATTGAAGTTGCATCTTTCGGTGCTTCCCGATTTATTCAATATTGAAATTACACTTTTGTAACCGCCCAATATGCCTTGTGTTCCAATTCCACCGGTAAATGACAAGGCTTTCCATAGACGAGGTGGAATGGAGTGCCAATTGGAGTTTTATAGGCGGTCCGATACGCCCACAATGCATCTTCTAACTTCAAGCTCCAATCTTTTTGTGTAGTGTTGACTGTCTTTTCAAGAATTTGTTTGACTTCACTATTTTACACTTCGGCTTAGTTGTTTGTTTGTGGATGGTAGGCGGTCGAAATCCGGTGTGTGACACCATATCTCTTCATCATGGCTTCCATCATTTTGTTGCAAAAATGAGTGCCCCTATCACTCACCAAGGCTCTCGGTACACCATATCTTGCATAAATATTTGACTTCAAGAAGTCAATTACCGTTTTAGAATTATCATGCCTTGTAGCCTTTGCTTCCACCCACTTTGGGACTTAGTCAACCGCCAAGAGTATATATGTATAACCGAAAGACATGGAGAATGGCCCATGAAATCAATTCCCCATACATAAAAGATCTCACAAATGAGGATATGGATTTGAATCATTTCATTCTTCATGGATACGGTTCCCATTCTTTGACATCTATCACAACTCTTTCAAAATAGATAGGTATCTCTTCACATTGTTGGCTAATAGAGCCCACATTCTATCACTTTTCGCATGGTTTGGTTTTGACCAAAATCTCCTCCGCGTGCATACTCATGGAAAAATTTCAAGATTGATTCGACCTCATTTTGGTGAACACACCTCCGTATTAGTTGATCCGAAAAATGTTTCAAAAGATAAGGGTCGTCCCACATGTAGTATTTGGAATCACTCTTCAACTTGGCCTTTTGGTACTTGGTAAATGCGTGTGGAATTTATTTAGTAACCAAGTAATTGACCATATCTGCATACCAAGGAATGGTGTTTTAAATGCAGAAGAGGTGTTCATCCGGAAATTCATCAAGAATGGAAGAAGAAGAACCACCAATATTCAACCGACTTAAGTGATCCGCAACTAGGTTTTTGGCACCAATTTTGTCCTTTATCTCAAGATCGAACTCCTATAAAAGAAGAATCCACCAAATTAACCGTGGTTTGGTATCTTTTTGGTCATTAGATACTTCAAGGCCGCATGGTCGGAGCATACAATCACTTTTGTCCCGATAAGGTATTGCCGGAGTTTCTCCAAGGCGAAGACAATGGCTAGAAGTTCCTTATCGGTGGTGGAATAATTGGCTTGAGCATTATCCAACGTTTTGGAGGCATAGTAGATGACATGTGATGCTTTGCCCTCCTTTTAACCTAAAACTGGTCCAATGGCAAAATTGCTTGCATCACACATAATTTCAAAAGGAAGCTCCCAATTTGGAGGTTGGATTATTGGAGCGGAGGTGAAAAAGTCTTTAAGTTTGTCAAAGGCCTCTTGATGTGCTACATTGAAGTCAAAGTCAACATCTTTTTGGAGAAGGAGGCACATAGGTCTCGTGATCTTCGAGAAATCTTTGATAAATATTCTATATAATCCTGCATTGCCCAAGAAAGATCTTACTTCTCTAACACATGTTAGGTAAGTAAGGGTTTGTATGACATCAATTTTGGCTTTATAAACTTCAATTCCCTTTTTAGAGACGATGTGTCCCAAGATGATTCCTTGATTGACCATGAAGTGGCACTTCTCAAAGTTTAACACCAACTTCTTCTCAATGCACCTTTTTCAAAATCTTCTTAAGGTTATCCAAGCATTCATCAAACGAATTGCCATACACTGTGAAGTCATCCATGAACAATTCAATTATATTCTCAACATACTCGAAGAAGATGCTTAGCATACATCATTAGAATGTGTGTGTGTGTGGGGGGGGGGGGGAGGGGGAGCATTGCAGCATAATCCAAGTGGCATCCGCTTGTAGGAAAACATGCCGAAAGGGTATGTAAAAGTCGTCTTGTATTGATCTTCGGGGGCAAGGGGTATTTGATGAAAACCCGAGTATCCATCGAGGCAACAATAATGTGATTTGCCCGCCAATCTTTCGAGCATTCGGTTAATGAAAGGAAGAGGCAAATGGTCTTTTCGTGTGCTTGAATTCAACTTTCTATAATCAACACCCTCCATCCATTTTGAACTCGAGTGGGTACCATGACTCCTTTGTAATTTTCAATAACCGTGATTCCCGTTTTCTTGGGAACCACTTGAATCGGACTAACCCATTTGGAGTCAGAAATGGGGTAAATCATGTCCACATCAAGGAGCTTAATTATCTCTTTCTTGACAACTTCCATCATAAGAGGATTTAATCGTCTTTAAGCTTCCCTCCTAGGCTTACAATCATCCCCCATGAGGATCTTGTGAGTGCATACATTAGGACCTATCCCCTTGATGTCCATTATTGTCCACCCCATGGCCTCTTTATGATCTTTCAAAACTTCAACCAATTGATCTTATTCAAAGTCTTTCAATTGAGAGGAGATGATAACTAGGAGATTTTCGTCTTTACCTAGATAAGCATACTTCAACTGGCTAGGTAAGACTTTCAATTCAAGTGTGGGTGGGTGGATTATGGAAGAGGGCATCTTGTTTGGAGAATGAGATAAGGCAACTTGAGAGACATCCTTATTTGTTGAATTGTGAAGTTCTAAAGTCTTCACAATCTCTTCAACTTCGGAGTCCAATGTATACATATTCAATGTTTTCTTCAAACTTTCACAATCAAGACTCATGTTGAGTACCATCTTCAAAATATCCCCATTGGATAACTCGAATAGTTCTTGGGTGACTGGCTCAATCACATCAACCCGATACAATGGAGAAACGTTGCTAGGGTTCCTCATTGCGTCAAAGATGTTAAAGTGAATGGTCTCTCCATCAAACTCCATGGTGATCTTGCCATTATGGACATCAATAATCGTGTGAGCGGTATTCATAAAGGGTCTTCCAAGAAGGATCATAGATGACTTGGAAGGAGTCTTATCAATAAGGTCAATGACATAGAAGTCTGCGGGAAATACTAGTTGATTGACTTACACTAGTACATCCTCCAACACGCCTCTTGGAAATACACTTGACTTGTCCGCTAATTGAATTATTACTCTGATTTCTTTCAAAGGTCCAACATTGAGGGATTGAAAAACCGAGTATGGCATCACATTGATTGAGGCTCCAAGATCTAGCATGGCACTTTCAACATGTGAATTACCAATTTTGAAAAAGATAGCAAACATTCTCGGCTCCTTGCATTTGGGTGGTAACCTCTTTTGGATAACCGCAGACACATTTGCATTGACTTGAATCTTTTCATTTTCCTTAAATTTCCTTTTATTGGTGAACAAATCCTTAAGAAATTTGGCATAGAGTGGAATTTGCTTTATGGCATCCAATAGTGGAATGTTGATTTGGACCTTGCGGAAGGTTTCAAGAAACTCTGTCTCTTCCTCCTGTTTCTTTGAGGGGGAAACTGAGAGGGAAAAGGTGGTGGCATGACCGATGGCTTGATGGTCTTGTTGGAAGATTCGGGTTGATCAATGTTTGGCACAACCGGTTCCTTTGGAGGAACCACAACTTTTGAAAGTTCAACAATAATAACTTCATCTTCATCTTCTCTTGAAACTATTTTAGGGTTGCTTTCTCCAAGTGTTTTCCCACTTCTCAAGGTTATTGCACTCACATTAGGATTCTTCTCGGTTTGAGATGGAATTTTACCTCTTTGTTCCATCTTTTTGAGAGTGGTGACCAAGTCTCCAATTTGTGCTTGAATGTTGGAGAAAGTGTTCTTGGTCTCTTGTTGAAATTGGGATTGGTTTTGAGCAAAAGAAGTTACGAGTTCTTAAAGGCTCATTTTATGGTTACCACTTGATTGGCCTTGTTGTGGAGGTTGTTGGTAATTTGGAGTGGGATGAGATGTTTGTGGGTATGGAGGTTTTTGTGATGGGTTTTGAGAAAATTGGGGTCTCATCATAACATGTGGTGGGTTTTGCTTTGGTGGGTATTGGTTGGTTTGGTTATTCCTCCAATTTGGGTTGTAGTTGTTTTGAAATCCCATGGGTCTTGGTTGACCTTGATATCCTCCCATGGCATTAACATCCTCCAGTTCACTTCCAAGTGTAGGGCATTTATCCGTATAATGTCCCATCATAGCACAAATACCACATACCATCAATTGTTGACCACTTCCTATCACTATTTGACTTAACACATTAGTCAAATCCAAGAGCTTTGATTCCAAGTGTTGGGTGTTGCTAACTTCACCAACCACTTGTGGAGAATTTCTCTTCATTTCATTTCGAGTCCCAAAGTTCCTTTGATTTTGAGAAATGGTTCCAAAAAGTGATCTTATCTCTTGAGGTGTCTTATTGAAGATGTCACCACCACTTGAAGCATCAATCATCATTCGATCCTTTTCATTCATACCCTCATAAAATTGTTGAAGAAGTAGTTGTTCGGGTATATTGTATTGAGGAAAACTTGTACACAAGTTGTTGAATCGCTCCCAAAAATCATGAAAAGTCTCATTCTACCCTTGACGAATCCCCAAAATGTCACTTCTTTGACTTGATATCCGGGAGGTGGGGTAGAACTTGCTATTGAAGTCTTTGAGTAACTCTTCCCATGTGTGAATAGATCCCGGTGGTAAGTTTAATAACCACTCTCTAGCTTTATCTTCTAAAGTGAGCGGGAAGGTGGTTAGCTTGAAATCATCCAATGTCACATTTTCGGGCAACATGCTAACACATATAATATGAAAGGACTTCAAATGCCTTTGAGGATCTTCTCTATCCAAACCATGGAACTTGGTGAGTTGATGTATGAAGTTTGACTTCAATTTAATCCCTCGGCGGTTTGCGGGATAAACAATACCAAGGGGTGTGTGAGTAACATCCCTCTCCATCATTTGTCAAAGTGGAAACTCTTGAGGGGGATTGAGTGGATTGGGGTTATTGGGATATTGTTGCATATAATTGGGAGGTTGTTGGTAAGGTGGGGATGGGTATTGGTGGTGATTGTACATTTGTGGTGGATAAGGTTGGTAGTTAGGATATTGGTTGTAGGGGGTTGTTGTTGTGGGTACATTGGGTGTTGGTACATTAGAGATTGTGGGTAATTAGGTTGATTTGGTTGATGTGCTTGTTGTTGAACTTGAAAAGCATTGTTTTGAGGTTGGTTGTTTTGATGGAAGTTTTGGTTTTGTGGTTGTGGTTGTTGATAAATGGGCTGATTTGGTTGAGGAGGGGGTTGATTCCAAGGTGGCATATCTATGAGAGGTTCTTGGTGTTGTTGTCTTGGTTGTTGGGGTGGGGTATTGGCATCTTGATTGTTTGGGTTTGGGTTAGGATTGTGAGGTGGAGTGTGATTCATGGTTACGTAGTTTTCAAACAGAATGTCTTCAAAGGAATGACCAACAATTGGAGAACTCGGTTCGGTGTCGGTATCACTTGAAGTATGAACTTGATCTTCTATGTTGATTACTAGAGAAGAGGAAGAAGCTTGAACGATTTGTTGTTGCTTTGCTTGTTTGGCTAACATTTTCAACCTTTTTGCTTCTTTTTCAATCTCAGGATTGTAGATTAGTTCACCGGTTCTTGTAGACCTAGGCATAAACAATCAAATAACAATAACCATTTTCCCCGACAACGGTGCCAAAACTTGGTGGGATGTCAAGTCCTCCAAGCAAATTACACCCTTTGTTTGCAAATAAAACGTAATATAATGGTAAAAAGGGGTATCAATCCTCGGGAAATGGTTGTATTCAATCACCAATGCAATCCAATAGAACTAGTGTAAATAAACTAACTAACTACTATTAAACTAAAAGGGGGGGGGGGGGGTGTTGTGATTGCTTGAAAACTAAAAGACTTGAATAACTAAAAAGCTTGCAATTAAGCAAGATGGTGAGATGCTCAAATATTTGAGAGAATTGGTTAACCAAGGCAATTCAACACAATAAACATTTGTGTGTTTATCATTAGGATTCAATATGAAGCTTATCATTCATCCCAAATTGGTTATATCAATCATGAAGCATTATATGCCAAGATTCCTCATAGGTAGTATGGAGGTTGGGGAAGCCCACAACACACCTTCTTAATCAAAATCAAGGATTCAATTGAAGCAATTGAACCCAAGAAGTTGATTAGCCTTAAGAATGAAGGAATCCCCAATTCGTAGAGGATGTTAATGCTTACACATCCATAAAGGAGTCATGATCATAAGCTAGAGATGATTTCTACCATCATAAAGCCCTTGTTCTAAGTAAATTCAATGATCCAATGCTAAACCAAAGAAATAAACCAACAATTTCTCATTCAAGTACCAAACTCATGATCAAAGTAAACAAACATAAGAAATATGAACAAGAATCATAAACATAAGATAAATGACAATTAAGCATGAATCCTTCAAAAACCCACAAATATCCAAGGGTTTTAGCCAACGTTAACCAAAATAGAGAAATTAGCCACTCATGGCAACAAAATAACAATCACAAAAGTGTTTTTGCATCAAGAATCTACCAATTAATTAGAAAGATGAGAAGAATGAGTATACAAGCTCCAAAAATCGCCTCTCCAGGTCTCTAATGGTGGAAAATCGAAGTGTATCTGAAAGATCCAACCGCCAAGGTAAATGGTAAACAAAATGACCAAAAGTGTGCAGTTGCACGGATACCCACGCAAGCATTGCGCAACTGAGATTCCACTCTCGCAAGTGTTGGTGGAATGCTATTGGTCCGTTCTTATCCACTACCCAAGATTCCCTTGGTCCCCTCCATGACTCACATGATTTGAAAATGGCCAATCACCTTCAAGTTCTAAAATATGGATAGTCCATGCCAAAAATAAAAATCCATGACCCATCTTCAAAAGCCTTCTTCATCCAAATCTTCAACTTTTTAAGCCCAAATCTCCTTTGATTGATCCGTAAAGCCCAATAATGTATCAAAAAGCCCACCAAGCCCAACTCCAGTCAAACCGCAACCGCAATGGGCTCCAAAACCTTGCAAAATATCTCATGCAAAATAGAAAGTACCCGACACGATCCATGAAAAAGAAAATAAAGAATATACAATGCAATACTAATTAAAAGAGCTAAAAAAATACTAAAATAAACTAATAAAAATAAGGAAATAAAATAAGTTATCAAATATTTAAACATGCATACATATTCATACATGAGATTATAACATATATAATCATAATCTAGTGAGAAAGCATTATAACTCACATTGTTAGTTAGTGAAAACTAACCACCCTTGGCATCAAATCTTCAATTCATGCACTTGATCCATCTTCCTTGCCCAAAGCCTATATATATATATATATATATATATATATATATATATATATATATATATATATATATATATATATATAACATATCAAGCTCCTTATAACCTGTCTTAGCCCATTAAGAACTTAACTACTCTCTATGTCAAAATGATCACTTAATTGATCATAATTCTGACATTTCATTTTCGACCTCTAAATCTATTATACCCTATTAATTAACCATCCCATACTACCTAATTCATACTCTAAACTCTATTTTTGTCAGTTCATATTCCTCACTAGTTAGGGTTTGGAATCCTAACTTATACATATATGGATTTCACCTCGGAAATCACATGCAAAGCTTGTTTAAATCTTCTAAACACTCTTAATAACATACTAATTGAGTTATAATTCTATTAACTTAAACAATCTAACCAACCTAATAATTTCACCATTGAAGCTCAAAGCTTCATTAAAGGATGAAATTGTTACCTTAAGAGGTAAAGTGTGTTAATCCTTGCAACCCTCCATCTCTAGCTCATCTTGTCTCCTTTTTTACCTCGAAATCGACATTCTCCGGCCTCCATTGAATTGGGGAGAAATGGGTTCGAGAATGAACCCTTGACATATTTAATTTTTTTCTCTGATCTGCGTAACCATGCTGTGGCAACATGTCTACAGTGTCGCGGTACGCCTAGTTAGGCAACAGTCTCCTTCTAACCGAGTCATGATGCCTCTCTCATATAACATCCTACTTTCGCCACCACGTCATGGTAACCCATATTACCACGCCGCTGTGAAAATACATTGCCATCTACTTATGACATGACTTTCATCCATCTTACTGCTTCGCCCACCGCGTCGTGGTAAAGCACTTACCGCGTTGCGGTGTGTGCATTTCAGTAGCTCCTTAGCTGATTTCATACCAATTATGCGACAATTTTTCTTCTAACTTCTAGCACTTATAACTTCTTCGTTTTAAACTGATTTACAATGACCTTTATATCCATGCAAATGTGGGGGGTGAGTTCTACAACTCCATTAAGTCACTTCAGACTGACTACTCATATGTCTTAGTCTATTAAGTCACAAAAGACATAAAATTATCATTTTACTCTTTATGGCCTAAATGCACCATCTCTTGTATTTCTTCTCTTGAACCACTTATTTCCTCTTATAAAAGTGACTTAGACTTATCTTGATTGATTTCACAAAAGTTACATTTTCTCATTTCATGAAATTTCTCTAAATAACCAAATTGTCATTTTGGTCGATTATTCATCCAAAGTCAAATCCTTTTAATTTTTTAGTTCTTACAAATATACTTCAAACATGTATTTTGTAGATTTTTTTATTTTAATTTGAAATCCATAATCAAACATATTCCATTTTGACAGATAGCTTAAGACCTTCTTTGGTTTTGTATTGTTCTAATAGTTTGATATGTGATTAGGGGTTGTTAGCAAGTGATTGTTAATCTTATATGTATAATTATGTACACATGCATAATTATAAATATGTACATATATAGATGTATATAAACAAATTGTAACACATAATGATTGATGCAATTGAGCAATTATTTAAATGTAAGAAAGAATTTTAGATTTTGTCAGGTGATGCATCCCCTTTTCCTCGTCATTCTTCTTATCCTCGGCGTATTATACGCTGTAATTTCTATTTTATATACTTACTATAAAATTATTAACATTATTTCATATTAGGCCTCGTAGTGTTGAACAGTGGGAGGCTTTTGACCTTTGACTAGGAAGCCACGTGCGCGGTATCTTTTGACTCGATGATCTTGGGCTGGCCGCACGTGCATCCCCTTCAACTATTGGCTCATGCTAAATCATTTTCTTAAAAAAAATAATAATAATAACACATTTCTTATATCCTCATACGACTATGTATCCTTGTGTAGCTTTTGTGTATTGTTATTTATACTTTTCGTATTTTTTTAGTATTGTTTCATACAGCTTGGTGTTTTTTTATTATACAAGTTTATGTGTCATAGAATTAGATTATCATATAATTTGATATGGTTGTGTACCAAATTGTTTGTTAGGTCCATATTCTTTCATACTATAAGTCTATAGCTGTTTGTTATTATATTACATCCTATTTTTTTACAATTTATACCCATGTTAGGGCTAACAATAAGACAAAGTTTGAAATTTTGGAGATACACGAGAATTCTGATCGAAATCTCTTGAAATTTACTAAATTGTAATGTACTTTGTTTCTTATATTATAATAATAATAATATCTTATTTTGTTTATTAACTATTATTATATGCTTCTAAAAATCTTCTTATATATAATTGAGTGCACATATATTATTATGATTTGTCTGGTTTATTCAGTATTTGGTTAAACCATAAAACTGTTATTTATTCGGTCTTTAGATCTTTTTTTTTTGCTTGGTTACATGCAAATGAAGATCAGTTTTTGTTGGTTAAACGGTGGGCTATATTTTTAACTAGGTGTAAAACCCGTATATTACATGGGTTAATTAAAAAAAATTAAATATTAAAGTGTAAACAATAACTATTTTTTAAAATAAATTTTTGAAATAAGAAATAAAGAAATGTATTAATTGGAATTTAATATCATATTTATGACATTTAATACTTTACATATATAATATATAAATATTATGTAGCTTTTTAATTTTAAATTTTGAAAACCTATGTGGATATTATTTATTTAAAAAATATCACAATGATTAGTGTCAAAACTTATTAAAGATTGACATGTGACAAAATAAATCTTCATTTATTATAGTTGATTAGTGTTAGTATGTTTCTAACGCAACGACACAAGTAAAAATGGAAGCCAATTTCTAAAACAAAATTTACAAAATTTTCATTGATTGGTTTGATCATTTGAAAAAAGGTACTTCATATTTGGCATCCGCTTAATCTTGTTCCCATTAAGAAAATCGGTTAAGATGTACACAATTTGTAGAGTAAAAGTGTCCGATAAAAATAATTGATTCTTTAAAACCTCAAAAATATCACATTGATGTTTGAGCAATAACCACTCTGATTCATAATATAAAGATTCGGTTACACTAAATTAGATTATTATGAAGTTACCATAAAGTCTATCTGTGTCATAATGTGAATTCAAATATTAAATATTGTTGAATTCACCCAAGTAATTACATCGAAATATGACCTAAAGACTCGATATACCAACATCTCTATAAAAATTTAAATAGATTTTATGCCAAATGTTGTGTGAAATGTCACATGTTAATGACACTCCATATTTTAATTTGAAAAACAGGATATCATTTAATTTTTCTGCTATATTCTATATTTTTATTGCATTAGAGGGGTAGTAGTACTACTTACATGACGAAGACTTGGTTGAAGTGCCATGTGCTATTTATATTTTATCTTTTAAATTATTGTTGCTCTTCTATTGTTTATTGAAGAAACAAAGTTGGATAATTTTAGTTTATTGGTAAATTTTGATTTTTAAAGATCACTAGAACACAAAGGTATACTTGGGCTTGGCCCAATTGGATAAGATACACTTGATCTTTCAAAAATATCTCATCTATATGCATGCTTTTTTGCTACCTTCTTTATTAGCTTTGATTTAATGAAATCATTCCTGCCATTTCAAAAAATAAAATAAAATAAACATTGGAAAAAACACGTCGATACTTTTTTTTTGGGTGATCTACCAAGTACACCAGTTATCACACACGTGGATGTATTGTAAGACTAAACCTATTTCATCTTTGTTTTTGTGTTGAAGTCCGGATAAATTTCACAAAATCATTTTAAGTAAATAGTATATTTTTAAATTTGTGAAATCGTTCAAGTCCTTTGGTAAATATGTTTTGAAATTTAATCTAAATATCATTTCAATATTCACTTGTTTTCTCATTTCGCCAAATTGAAGATATTTCATGAAGTGATATTTTTGTATAGATTATTTACATATTTACGTTACAGAAATTTAAAATTTTGGCTGTATTTTGATAATTTTTAGAGAATTTTTTTATGTGTTTTGCAAAATGTTTCATATGTTTTGCAAAATGAATTATATTTTACTCTCGAACAATAGTCACTGATATTATAAGATGTTTTTTTACAAACTAATATGTTTCACGAAATAATACTTTAGTTTCGAAATCGTTAGATTTAACTTTGTTTCTTTTCACCAAGTAAGAGAAAACCAACAAATAGTTTAAAGATATCTCTAAAGGAAAAAAGGAAAGAAACATTAAGAGATTATTACATTGTTAATGATGCAAATTAATACCAACAATGAACTTATGAACTTATAAGTGAATAATCTCTCTTAGAGTACTCAATGAAGATTGAGGAATGATGAATTGGAGTCTTACGTTGTCGATTATAAAGTATCTTCGATGACCATGGTGATTCTCCAATGAGATCATGTATATAATTATCACCAAAACACCATGAAGCAGTTTGTGATGTAATGTTATTTAATATATCTAATCAAAACCAATAAAAAAATAAATAAACATGAAACAGATAAATACATAAATAATATATAGTGAAGCCAATACCAATAGAATTATAAAAAATAACATTAAGTGGAATCTAAAAATTTCAACATAGTTTGATAAATTTATTATAAATAACAATATTAGTTTAATTAAAAAAAAAAAAGTCTTCATTTTTTTTGGTGTGTTGTAATCTATAAACCTAAGTCCAATAACCTTCGTCTCGCTCGACAAGAGAATGTATTAATTCGAAAGTCTCATCGGTATAATGCATCTCATAACATTCAAAATGTATATTGATCTTCAACTTAAAATATAAATTGATCAATTTCTATGATAGAATACACCACATGAAAGAAATCACCAAGCTGCATTCTATGTATAACCATAATCATAAAAGTTAACTCAATCGACCCAACATAAGTTTTCCATTTTTGAATCGAAGATTAGCATTATAATAAAATCTCATATGATTAAATATTTGGACTCAATATGCTAACTAAGATACGCTGACTGAGTTAAAATATAGCAAAAGAAGGTAGAAAAGTTATAAATTTTGCTGAGTTGATGACTCAATTAACAACACGATGTTTGTAAAATAGATGGATCTCACGGGTAGTTTGCAAACCAATAAAAGCTGGTACATAGTTTAGGGGATTTAACATAAACTAACTTCCACAATTTAACACATTTCGTAAATGATTCATGAAATTATTTCTTTAAAGAAAAAACAATTTCATTAATTCACGTGACCTTTTTTGACAAATAAAGTGATTATTTGAAAAAGAAAGACAAATTCATGTAAACATAATAAACCTTTAGAACATAGGTTAATGTCTTTAAAGTAGTATTTTTTTTTTTAATTTTTAATTTTTTTATGTATCTCAACTTTGTAAAGGATTTTTTTTTTGAAAGAGTCACACTCCGCAAACTAACTTCTTAAAGGATTTCATCACTCAAGTTTTAGTTTTTCTTTGTCCATTT
This sequence comes from Lactuca sativa, assembly GCF_002870075.4. NCBI lineage: Eukaryota > Viridiplantae > Streptophyta > Magnoliopsida > Asterales > Asteraceae > Lactuca > Lactuca sativa. Next base: position 157,343,893 of record NC_056624.2, read on the forward strand.
AATTATCTCAAACTTAACAAATATATAGTTGAAATAATGATATTTAAGTATTTTGTTTACTTTTGGTAAACTCCTGGCAAATAGATTGGTGGATGTTATCGATACTCTTCTCGCCATGGAGCAATCCACTTTTATTAGAGGGAGACAAATTTCAGATGGATTGTTCTTTTTGAATGAGGTCGTTATGAGGGTGAAGGCGCGAAAGAAAAAGCTCATGATTTTTAATTTTGATTTTAAGAAAGTCTATGACTCATTTTCTTGGGATTATCTTCTGGAAATCGAATATTGTGGGCTTTGGAGACACATGGTGTGGGTGGATCATGTTAGTTCTTGTTTTGGTAGAACTTCTATTCTAGTTAACAGTTTGCATACTAAGGAGTTTGCAGTTCAAAGGGGTTTGAGACTTGAAGATCCTTTATGCCTATTCTTGTTCATTCTAGCCATGGAAAGAAAGTCTTCATGTGGATTTAGAGCAAGTTAGCAGGAGTTTTCACTGGAATGCGAATTCTTGGGTTAGAGACTCTAGTTTCTCATTTTTTTTTATGTAGATGATGCCATTTTGTTGTATCCATGGAAGGTGGAGAATGCTAGAATAATTGTTTATATTCTCTTTATTTATTTATTTATTTTTTGCCTAAGGTTTGAGAATCAGTTTACTTAAAAGCAAGTTAATTGTGGTTTATTGTTGATTCTTCAATTTACTTAAAAGCAAGTTAATCGTGGTTGTTGTTGATTCTTCTTTGGTTGATTACACTGCTTCTATTATTGGATGTGGAGCTGATTCCTTGCCTTTTATACATTTGGGTATTCCAGTTGGAAATAAGATGAGTCGGGTGGGGGCTTGAAATGTTGTGTTGGACCGCTTTAGGGAGATACCCTAGAGGTGGAAGGCTAGGTCATTATCTATTGGTGGGAGACTTACATTATTGAAGTCTATGTTGGGGACGGTTGGGATGTACTTCATATCGATTTTTTCGATTCCCATTATAGTCCTTTGTTCCTTGGAGTCTCTTAGGGCTCAGTTTTTTTGGGGAGCGGATATTAGAGAGAGATGTATGCATTGGGTTGGTTGGGAGAAAGCTTTGGCTAGTAGAGTGAAGGGAGGGTTGGGGAATGGAAGTCTTTTTGCTTTTAATTGTGCTATGTTGTTCTGATGGGTTTGAAGATTATTTATTTGTCCCGATTTACTTTGGGTTAGATTGATTAAATCCTTATATGATACAGGTGTTTCAATCTCTGCTAATGATCCTTAGAGGAGTATTCTACATGTCATGGGGCAGTTAAGAGTTATGAAGTTTGATTTGCAAGGTTTGTGCCCATTTTATGTAGGGGATAGGTCAAGGACTCGGTTTTGGCATGATAGATAGATTGGGGATGGTCCTTTGGTTACTTATTTTCATAGATTTTATCCATTGGATCTCCAATAATAAAATATTATTCAACATTGATTTTCTTTAAGGTGGTCAACTGACTCCATGGTCGGGTTCCGAGAAGGGGTGGAGCAGGAGAAATGGCTGGAGTTTATTGCTTTGATGCAGGGAGTACATGAGAGTATTTAGATAGTGGTTTGTTGCCTAGGGGGTGGGGGAGACTTGATGGAATAACTTGGTTGATATCAAGTTGAACATCATGTTATGGAGAATTTCTTTACCGGGTATTCCAACGAGGAAACGAGGGAGTACCTATCCTATAGGGGTAGTACTATGGATTTGATTCTATATCTGGTTTGCTTATCAGCAGTGGAGACGGTCAGGCCATATTCTTATTGAGTGCACAAAGCTTAGGGATATTTGGTGTCAGATTTATATTTAGTGGGATGTTCTCATTCCAACTCCGTTGTATTTAGTCTCCATTAGTACTTGGTCTTATTTTGTGTGATTGATCCGAGGTAGCGTAAGACATTTAACGTAGTGGTCATTACAACTTTCTCGACCATTTGTAATTTTAGGAATTCCACTATCTTTGCCACGACTGTACCCACAAAATCAGTTCTTTTTGATGATATCGTTCATAGATCATTTTTTGGATCTCTAAATAGGCGTAAGAAACTATTTTTTTCTTGGATTTCTTGGTTACATAACCTATCTTTATCTTTTAATCTTTTCTAATGGTTATTTTTTAGCTTCTTATTAGTTTCTAATAGATCCCCGTCCCCAGGCCAATACATGGGCGAGTTGGGCCAAGGCTCACGATATAAAAAAAATAAGGTCATGATTTTTTTTTCCAATATGTATTAATATATATGTTATATTGGTCCAACACTAAGTCCAGTCTATTTAAGAAGAAATCAACATCTGGAGTGGTGAAAACGTCCGCCAAGTAATTAGAAGGTTTTGAGAATTACAATCGTCAAATTGGTATTTAGTAATTCCCTTGAAAATTGAAAATCGTACGAGTGGTATTGGAGACCGAGGAGTCGAGTTCTAAATCAATAAATCGATATTCAATCTATCATCTAAAGTCTAAACCTATTGTTAAGTTTGATTTTTTTTTTCAAGTTTGAATTTCTCATTCTAAATCAAATAACTATTTGATTTATATTCTCTCAATCTCTCTAAACATGTTGCACATTCAATCGATCATCTAAACGAAATTTGAGTTTGATTTTTTTCAAGATTCAATCTTGCAATATATGTTCCAAATTTTGAGTTCCGAGTAAGAGGACAACAAAATATGTTAGCCTTATCAGTTCTCCTGAAGCAAGAAGACAACAAATTTGTGTGAGTTCTTTTTAAGTTTTTGTTTACTTCGTTTTTTCTTATTTTTGTTATTTGTTTCTGATTTCTGATTTCTTTTCATTGATTTGGGTGGATTTTTTTATCTTTATCGGTTGGATTCAAGTGCAGTTAAAAAGATTTAAAGTCACAAAGATTTCTCCTCTTTTGAGTTTCAATTTCTAAGTCAAAATGTGTTGCCTTGTATATGATTAAGTGATTTTTGTCTCAATTAATTTTTTTTACTATCTTCGGTGATTGATAAGCTTTTGATTTCTCCTATATCTGAATCGAAATTTGTTGCCTTCTCCTTGTTTTTTTTTAATTTGTCTTCTAAACCTTTGTGCTTTTTTTATGTTGATGTGAATAAGGAGACACATTTAATTATCTATTGAAGTACTTATGAGTTATGATTTCTGTTTTGTTTGATTATCTAGACTTTTAGAGACATATAAGGTATAAAATTTTCCATTGTTTTGATTTATATTTTGTTGACTTATGAGTTTTAATTTCTGCTTTTTTTACGGCGAGGATTTCCTAAAAACCGTATTTTTATCAGAAATTTTTTTTTATAGAAATTTCAAATATTCAAAGAAAACATCAATCTTTTTAAAAAGCATTTAGAAATGATTATTTTGTTATTCCTGTAGATATGACATTGAAAAATAGATTTGAACAAATGCAATATTTTGCATATATATTTGGTGTTTGTTTGATGGTTCCAAATTAGTTTCTTAAGTTGATGAATTAAAAAAATATTGTTTAAATCTTCGGTCCAAAATGACAAATGGTGAAGAATGTGATATTAATGGTATTTGTTTATTTATTGAGTTACAAATTTTGAAGAAAATGTGAGGCATACAAAGGTGAAAGTTCTTGGACATCTATTCACGTAATGGACTATGCAAGAAGAATGAATATGTTCCTTAATGTGTTGGTTGCGTATAAGACAATATTAATGGTGCCTGATTGCAGCTCCGTCCGTGGAAAGAAATTTTTCAAAATTGAAGCTCTTGAAATTATATCTCCGAAGTACCATAACTCAAAAAATATTGAATAGATTAGCAATTTAAGTACCAAAAGTGATTTTTTTTACAAAATATTTATTATTGTAATATAAGAGATTTTTTTACAAAATATTTATTTTGTTTGTATTATTTGTTTGAGTAGAAAATTTACTGCATTTTTTATTTTAAAAATTGTTTATATATTCGTTTTCTCTATCGTATGGTACATATATAAATGCATAAAATTCTTATCTCACCCCGAGTAGTAAAAAACAATGGACCGGCTCTACTCATCACTCCAAAAAAAGTATTTTGTTTACTTTAAGTTATTAATTATGGTTTATTACTCTTGGACATATTTGTAACACTCCAAAAATCACAATAAATTTTAACTTTTCAAAAACAACACATTTCATCCATAAAGTGTTTATAAATCCATTGTTTCAAAAATATTATCTGAAATCAGAATTTCCCCAAGACCCAATAACATAAAATCGGGAAGATGTCCATGATCACGCATTCGCCTTGCCCCAGTCATCTGAAGTACCTAATACAATAAACTGAAACTGTAAGCCAAAGCTTAGTGAGTTCCCCCAAAGTACCACCACACAACACATAACATATACAAATCAGCATGCTAGGTCCACAACCTTCCGGTTGGAATACTCTGGCCTACAACCTCCCCGTTGGATTGCCCTACATATCACATATTGGGTCCACAACCTCCCGGTTGGATTACCCTGGCCCACAACCTCCCGGTTGGATTGCCTCGGTCTGTTGATTGACAACACAAAGCAATAGTCTCAACCCCAACATAACATGTCGACATATAACATATAACATACATATTCAGTGGACAGATAATCATACAACCACTAATCACAAGTAGTCCTACATATTTACTAGTCTAACACATATCAACAACTATTAGATAATCATATAGATCTATCACCTACTCACACACCATCAATCAATATATATTAGAATATCAATCCTTGGTCGATATTGGTGTCTTCGACCCAAAAGTACAACGAGGAAAAATCACCTCTCAGACCGAATGATAGTTGGATAAATCTCTGCTCGAATATCGTCTCTACTCGTTACGTATTCAATAAATCGTGACCAACTCTCAATTACAACTCAAAATACCCAAAGTACCCTTAGGTCAACTTGGTCAAACCCTAGTCCATTCCGAAAGTCAGCAGACTGATCACCAGGTTGTGGTGTCGATATGACACAATAGTCGTGACCAGCCTAGCCACCACGTCGTGGCCACTGGGTCTTCAAAAACTTAACGAATTAAGCTGTTTTTCTTCGACTCCATGGATTCTCCAAGTAAGATATGGTCCGGTTTAGGGTCTAGATGGATAAAAAAAATCCAACTTTATCCCTTAGAACCCTCCAAGGTGCATAGATCTCAACTTTATGGTCCAAAACACCACATGGCTTAAGCAATAAACACTTAATCTATAAGGTCACTTGTCCAATAACCCCAGAAGAGTTTCTAACACCATTCTCATAACAAAAATATGTGCTTTTCAGACATGCATGTCCAATGCATGTCTTGAACTCTTATTAGGTCAAAAATAGGGCAAAAAGGCCAAGATGCATGCATGGTCTCAAAACTCAATCCTAGTCTTGATCCAAAGCACCAAATACTCCCAAAGGCCCGAAGATTCGTAAAGTTACAAGTTTTATGAGATTAAACCATCCAAAACAACAAGGCATAGAGAAGGGTGGACAAAATCTAGAGATCTATCAATTTACTCATCAAGATGAAAGCATTATACCTCCTGGAGATGTTTAAGGAAGACAAACTTTTGGATCTACGTTGCTTTGAACTCCCAAGATGATCTACCACCACCTTCTTCCTTCACAAGCACCAAAACACACACTTTAGACTAAGACAACTCGTACAAGAGGTCTAGGGTTTACAAGGGACGATTATGAGGGATGGAGGCTGATGGGAGGGAGGATTTAAGAGGTTAAGGTTGTTTAAATATGGCTCAAACCCTTAAACTTTAGGGTTTTCTCCAACAGTGACCACCACGCCGTGGCACCTATTGCCACGTTGTGGTGGACCATTAAATCCCCGCAACCCATAAGCTATTGCCACATCGTGGTGAGGCTCCACCACGACGTGTTGCTGCCCAAAAATCCAAAATATACAATACACAATAGTTTAAACTAAAGTACCTCCAAGGATCTGGATGTAACAGTATTCTTACTGAGTGCACAAAGGTTAGGGATATTTGGTGTCAGATTTATATTTGGTGGGATGTTTTCATTCCAACTCCATTGTATTTAGTCTCCATTAGTACTAAGTCTGATTTTGTTAGATTGATCTGAGGCAGCGTACGACATTTGATGGAGTGGTGATTACAGTTTTATCGACCATTTGGAATTTTAGGAATTTCACTAGGGATGAAAATTTATGACACGACACGACAAAAATACACGACACGAAACGAAATTGGGATGAAACTGAAATTTGAATTCGTGTTCGTATTAACTGTAAAAAAACATGATGTCGTATCGTGTCATGTTCGTGTTCAAAATTTGACATGAAATTGACACGATTTAGCAGTTTTTTATCACGTTTTTCGTGTTTGTCGTGTTTTTCGTGTTATATTTGATAAAGTATTCATTAAATAAACTAGTTTTTAATATATGATATATTTTTCGTGTCATATCGTGTTTGTCGTTTTTTAATTCATTCGTTTTCGTGTTAGTTAAAAAAAACACGACACTGTGTTGTGTCGTGTTCGTGTCACATAAAACCTTGTTGTGTCGTGTTCGTGTCACATAAAACATTGTCGTGCCGTGTCAAACAGAACACGAAATGATAGCACGATTTGCCACCCATAAATTTCACTATCGTTGCCACGACTACACCCACAAAATCAGTTATTTATGAGGATATTGTTCATAAAGCATTTTGTGGATCTCCAAATAGGCTTAGAAAAACTAATTTTTTTCTTGGATTTCTTGGTTGCATAAGATACCTTTAGCTTGTACTCTTCTATAATAGTCATTTTTGTTCTAATAAAATCATCGGTCGCTCCAAAAAAAATATTTTGTTTACTTTAAAAAAATATTTTGTTTACTTTAAGTTATTATTTATGTTTTATTGCTCCATACAAGTTATAATTCATATCAAAAAAAAGTTTATTGAAGTTTTTTTGTTTATAATTTATATTTATAACCTTTCTCAAATTAATAATCATTTTTTTCCTGTAATATCAAAAAGGTAAAATTGATATTATTCAAATAGTTCATTCAATACAAAAAATTAATAACTTTTATATATAAAATATTTGAGCTATGTTATAATGTGGATGAACAACTATTGTGTGAACGTGTGGACAATGCTATTCTATGAGAATTACTAAGAGAATAAGTTGTTTTGTAATGTGAATACGTTTAGCTTTACACAACTATCGTCGTTTTCATGCATTCTTATTAATTTTTATTCATTTTTGTTCTCACACATCGTTTTTTACTCATTTTCATTTTTACAGAATACGACTCAATAAACATTCTGACAACATTTTGACATAATGAAAACAATAATAAAAAAAGTCTATAATAACCTTATAGACGATTTAATTAGTGAGAATGCATGATAATGACAATAGTTATGTGAGATTGAACGTATTTACATTACCAAACAATATACTTTCTTTGTCATTCTCATAGAATAACATTGTCCATACGTCCGCACAATAGATGTCAATCCACATTTGAACCTAGTTCTAAAATATTTATCTCAAATACATGTCATTTATATGTTCAACATATATATATATATATATATATATATATATATATATATATATATATATATATATATATATATATATATATTATTTCACATGTCACTTAAGAATAATATTTTTTGGTCCTTTAGTGTATCTTTATTAGCAATCTAAACCAATCTATTTTTTTTTAATTTAATTTTTTGTATTTTACACATATACAACCCAATCCAACTAAAATTTTCATGTCATTAGCAATCTAATTCAATCTAACTTTTAATTAAATAAATAAATTATGTGTATATGAATCTTATTTTGTAGAGAAAAAGGGTCATTTATTTATATATAATTTATTTTATTTTTTTTAATAAAGATAAAATTTGATTATTTTTTAATTAGCTTTTGATTATAGATATTAATGCAATACCATCACTTAAGGATCGACACAATGTAGAAAAATGGGTTGTGAGATGCTGAACCAGATTGTGGTGGTCAGCGGCAGTGACGGAGCTTAAGGTTTTGATTTGATGTCAAAAATAGAATATGTGTAAAAATTGAAGAATAAAGGGGGCAAAAATCAAAATTTATAGTTTTAGATGTAATATGTAACTTTTTAAATATTTATGGACTAAATATTACTTAAAGAAAAAAAAAAAAAAAAGAAAAAGAAAGGAGGGGCCACATCCCCTCACCCTATATCCACTCCGTCAATGGTCAGCGGATCGTTTTAGCTTTTTCATTTCTTTTAAAACAAAACAAATAAATGGTTAGCCACTCGCATGAACCCCTCGATGGTGATAGTCTTGGACATTTGTCACAAAAGTTTGCAAATGTTACATTTTTAGTTATTTAGACCTTTGGCAATAGTATAGTTTTGTGTCTTCGGTCACATCATTTTTGTTAATGTTACACTTTGGTTTTCTTACTACATGTTTTCTATTAATTTCCATCATTCTTTAAGTTCGGTGTCTTTGGGTTTTTGCCACATCATTTTTGATAAGGTTACATTTTGGGTCCCTTATTATATGTGTTCTATAAATTTCGTCATTCTTTCGGTTTTAAATTTTCCTTTGACTATTTTGTCTGCTTACTCATTGGTTTTGCAAAATGAACAAATCAATATAAATATATCTTTTATTTTGTTGCATTTAAACCTTATTATTATTGATTAAACTCATTTAGAAACGTCATGACATTTACGAAGTTCAATCAAGCATCCATAGATTTCGCTAAACTTATTCGAACTCGAGCCAATAGTATAGGGGTTTTTACAGGTTCATACAAAATTTACTAAGAAGAAAAACAGTTACTAAAGACATGCTAATAATCAATAATCGAATATTTAAAATATCTCATGATCATGATAGCATAATGTAATAATCTTCATGGAGAAAAAGAACAGATAGAAGCATTCTAATTTCAAAATGAATGGAATACACATTGTAATTATCACATAGTTCGAACTTACTAGTAGTCTATATCAATTTTGCAGTCTCTATACTCCAACTAACCAATAGGTTTTGTGTTCCAAAAACCGCGTGATTATGTCAATTTCAACCGAAAAAATTATTTTATCATATCAACATCAACATCTAACCAAGTCAAAAAGAAATTTGAGTAAATTATAGTTATGGTATCTATGGTTGGCATCAATATGTACTTTTGTTTCAAATTTTCAAAAATTGATTTTACTCATCATCTTTATGGTTTTCAAATCTTGTATCATTGGTCCTTTCTGTCTAACATGGTTAGAATTTCATGTTAATCCATTGTTAAAATACTTTTTTGCCCTCGAATCAAATTTGATAAAACCTATATACTATGGACCTTATTTTTGTAAATTATATATACTAAAACCCTTTAGAAACTGCTTCCTATTGGCAGCTCCTCTGCCTCGTTACCGAACATCACCTCCATTGCTGGTACCCCTACCTCCTGATAGGCATATTTTTGGTTAATTCTCCAAAAATAATTATCGTGAAACAATGATAGTCACCTATGTATATAGTTTTAATTCAGCATTTTTGAATTCAAATATTATTGAGAGAAAACATAATGATTTTAAATATTTATTTATCATTACATGAATTAAGTTTAAAATCATTACATGATTTTAAACCCTTTAGAAACTGCTTCCTATTGGCAGCTCCTCTGCCTCGTTACCGAACATCACCTCCATTGCTGGTACCCCTACCTCCTGATAGGCATATTTTTGGTTAATTCTCCAAAAATAATTATCGTGAAACAATGATAGTCACCTATGTATATAGTTTTAATTCAGCATTTTTGAATTCAAATATTATTGAGAGAAAACATAATGATTTTAAATATTTATTTATCATTACATGAATTAAGTTTATTGTCTTCTTGTATTTCGTTGTGACAAAATAATCCAAGTTTATTGTCGGCTCTTGTGCCCCTTCTCGGAGAATCTGCAATTTCTTTTAATTCTTTTAGTTTTTCGATTTTGATTTTTGATTTTGTAGTTTTGGATATATGTTTTGCTTTGAACATGTTTTTAACAAATTTGGTTTTAACTGCGGTGATATATAAAAAAGGAAGTGGCAGGTTACACGATCGGTGCCTCGGTGGGCTTGGATAGAAATTGGTAATGGGCAGTGGGCAGTGGTCTTGGAGTGAAACGGGTGGGCAGGAGTCTTTCAAATTTAAAAAGAAAAATAAATCTAATAAAATAATAATAATAGGGAAATACATTATAAAAACCCAATATATTTTTATCAATTGAAAAAAAAAAAAAAAAAAAAAAAAAAAAAAAAAAAAAAAAAAAAAAAACTCATTGTATTATTTTTTTAACATTAAAATCTTTATATTTTTTAAAGTGTATCATTTAAAGCATTGAGTTCGGTAAATCATAGATAGCCAAAAATATTAAATAATCGATTCTCAACGTTTTGATTATTACAATTCATTAGATTAAAAAATTTCAAAAAAATATGAAAGCTTAAATGCATTAAAAAAAATAATATAATGGTTTTCTTAATCCTTTCATGAAAATAGATTTGGTGAAGTGGATTGACAAAACCTTCGATTTGAAAGTTAGTCAAGGAACAATATCAAACATTCTTAAGAGATCATCGGAGTTCCTATTGGCTAACTTTGACAAAGATGGATCTTCCAAGCGTCACAAAGCAGCCAAGTATCCGAACATGGAGAGAGATGTTTATGAAGACATTCGTAAGCTTGAGAACTTGCTTACGGGAATGCATTATCAACACAAAATGGATGTGAATGAGTTGTTGGATTATCCAGGTGAAAATAATGAATGTTACGAGGTTCAAAGCATTGAAGAACTTATCGCAGATGTAGTTCAAAATTCGGTTGATGATGATTCAGTGCCTTTGGAACCGGTCACTCGGAAAAAACCATTGCAAGCGGCAACAACTCTTCACAACTTTTTGTTGCAATATGCGAATACAGTGTCTCAACTCTTAAGTACAATTGGGAAATTTAAAGATAAACTCAATATAGATTTGAAGCTCACAAAATTACAAATGACTATAGATTCATTTTTTACTAGACAATTATATAATTTTGGGATACTTTAGTAATTATTAATTTAAAGTTTCGTTGGGACCAATATATTTATATTGGGATTTTAAAAAAATATTATTTTATTATTTTATCGATTTGGGACTAATTTTGTTCTGATCACAAGTTGGAACCAGACAAATTATTAATTTTATCGAGGTTATTAATTTATCTAGTATTAAATTATAAAAGTACTACTGTATAGGAACAAAAATATGATTTAGGCATACAGTATTAAAAAACTTCAAATTAGATCATTAGAAAAATATAACGATTAGGAAAAGATGAGGTAAGCTTTGTAATCAACGTTCGGTTATGTTAAGCGAATCCCATCCCTACGGATTTTGAAATTTATAGAAAGATAACATCACTTTTTGACAAAGAAGTAAATATTGAAGAAAAAAAAGACTTCATTTCACACTAAACAATGGTTTTAAACATTCAAACATAATATGTTTTAACATACGATATTATTAACTTTTTTCGATTTTAGATAGTGGAGTTCGGCCTATGACGAATCTAAAATAAACAATCATCTGATTCAATAAACAAGTTCAACCACATCAATATAAGCATGAATTTAAAAATCGGGTCGTACCGACGATTCGACCGATTGAACCAATAACCATTTAGATTACCGTTTTTTAATCTCAAAAAACCACTTCTTAGCAAACATGGTGGAACCGGCCGATTTGTCAAAAACACTTGTCCAACCAAACCAGTTGGGCCTTTCAAACAACCGTTTTGGTAAATATATGTATTAAAATTTTAAAAACAACTACAAAATTCAATTTATAAATAAAATAAAATAAAATAAAATGCGTCCCGGCTAACCGATTGTTAACTTTTTAGCTAACATAGCTACCAAGCACAAAGGTAATTAAGAGTTTTTTCACATTTTGTTATTTATAAGAAATTATCTCTCATATATTTCACTTAGTTGGTAGATGTGTGACTAACTAAAGATGGTAAATATAACTTTTTGAATCAATCTTTTTTTTTCAAACATATCTATTTTTCTTTCGACTAACACACCTTTTCATTTAGTTGGCCTTTTAATTTTTTTAAATGGGTCCTAATTTTTTAGATATATAATTTATAGTAAATCTTAAAAAATTAGTGGGTCAAAAGACCCACCTTATAGTAGTGTAGCCTCACCCCCTAAGCTCACAAACATGAGATGACACCTACTTGGTGTAACAAATATCACCCCTCATGTTTTGCATAGAGCTCTACAAACATAAAGTAAACATATGTTTGTCATGTTCTTTCCTCTCTTTCCACACACATTCTCTCTCGTCCCCCGTCTCCCTTATTTGTCATAGCAAACACCACCCCCTTGGCAAAAATATGACAATAATGTGGAGCTCGGCATCTTCTACGACTACTCTCATTAACTTTAGAGTGTTGGTTTTTAGCTTATAAAAACCGCATGAAATAAAAGAAAATTCCGTTTAAAAGTACGAATTTAAAACTTTTATATCTAAAACAAAAAAGCTTCTAAAAGAAAAACTATTTGAAGTAGAATTTTAAGAAAAGTTGTTAGACTATATAAAGAATTAAGAATCTATTTGAGTTTTTGTTTATATGTAATTTTTATGGCTTTACACTATTCAAAAACTTACAACTACTTATCAAAGATTTATATACAAAGGAAAACTACAACTTCAAGCTATAAATAAAAGCTACTAGATAACAATTATTTTTGCCACACTTACCGATAGAACACACATACATATCGAGTTTCCACTAAGGTGTACACAGACGAGTATATGGTTAAATTTTCCAGAATTAAAACTGGTGGTTCTTAAAATGATGGAAACAAAACCAATTTTCAGTTCTTTAGATATTGGAACCGGTCTTAAATTGGTTAGAACTGGTTTCATAGTTGGGTTCCCGATTTAATTCTTAATTTATTTAGCTATCCGTCTAGCTCAGGTTGTTAATACATTAGTGAGTTCGGAGCACTCTGCTTTGATTAGGGTAGAAAAATTGTATCACTCTCTTTCTTGGGAATTTATATTTTAGATGATGTTGTTCACATGTTTTTCTTAGAAATGGGTTTCTCTGATTCGTTTGAGTAACGCCCCGAATTTCAAACCTAAATTTTTCATATTTAAAACAGAGGAAACCATTAGGGACGTGGAAGGGCAGGGGATGTGTCGGAGATCTGTCGGGGATAGTCTAGGGATGGGTTTATTGATAGATCGGGGATGTGTCGAAGGTGTGTCAGGGATAGGACAGGGATAAAACCAAAATCTAAAGGGGGGGGGGGATTCAACTCCCCACAAACGTTAGGGATGTTAAACCCCAACCTATCCCCGCCCCATTGTCATCTCTAAACAGAACAACTAACTCGAGCTACCTAAGCCAATTCGAGACTAGTCCTTAGTTAAATGCTCAATTTTACCAAAGTTTGACCAAGAGCCAAATGGGTCAATAAATCAACGGTCAACGGTCAAAGTCAATGGTCAACCATCACTAATCACCGCGTTGTGGCCAAACTCCTTGACTACACCATGAAGACAAAAAGACAAAACAAACACGACTGAAACCTACCACTGCTCCGCGACCCACCACTCATCATGCCGTGGAGAGTGTCCAAAACAACTTAATGGATTAAACACTTATCCCTTAACCTACAGAGCTCAACAGCTCAGATTTGATTCTTATAAAGGTCTTAATGAATAAACTTTCCAAATTTATCCATTTTGACACCCCAACAAGCCAATATCTAAAACCCTAAGTCCATAAAATGTCCAAAAACTCACTTCTCTTCAAGCATGGAGTAAAGAGAGCTCATGCATGCTGTATAACTCAACCAAAAGGTCAAATCTAAATTCCATTATGAATTTATGATCATGGAGTTGTCCAAAATCCTAAGATCAAACCGTTAAAGGGACCAAAACACCAAAATATAGACTAAAACATCATTATCTCATAAATCCAAAGATGAACTATTATAAAGCAAGGATCTTTCCAACTTACAAAGGTCCAGAAGGTAGGTGAAAGATGGGATCTTCTGATGGAAAGCTCCAATACTCAATATTGCAAGAAAGCATCACATGAAACCACCAAAAAACCAACCAAGAAGTGTGAGAGGAGAGAGGAGATGCCCAAACTATGAAAGAGGAGGCTAGGGTTTGCTCCTAAGGAGCTCTTGATTTGATGGAGGCTACAAAATGAACTAAAATGGAAGTCATTACCATTAAATATGGAGGAAAACCTAATTTTATGAGCATAGGTTGCACAGCTCACCACGTCGTGGTGACATTCTCACCATGTTGTGGTGAAGGGTTTCCCAGATTTCCTCTAGTTTCAAACAGTCATAACTTCTTTGTTCCAAATCCATTTTCAGTGATTGTTATATGCACACAAAGGTATTAAGAGGCCCTACAATCATATCTAATTAATTTTGACTTAATGAATACTGAACTCAATTCATTAACACATGAAATTAGTTTGATATATCATTTTTTTCCCATTTTACCCTTTTTGGCTCCAAAGCACAAATCATGGGCTCAAGACACTCATCCAACATTATAAACATCTAATAAGGTCTAAAATTTATTTCCTTGAAGCCCAAAATCTTTACTTGATCAATTTATGGTCCGTTATCCCAAAATTAAAAGCATCCCGAAACTGGATGTTACATCTCTCCCCCACTTAACTCGATTTTGTTATCGAAATCCGTCTCAATTAGAATTTTTAAAAACAACACCAACACAATACATATGCTTCCTATTTCATCCAACATGTATGTTTCAACTAGGCCTGGAAAAATTTGACACGATACGTGTAACACCCAGTCTTCCATGTCGGATCAGTTTAGGGTTTCGAGGAGTCAAGGGATGGTTTTTGGGTAAAACCAAGGGTCACGATGTGAGGAGTAATTAAACGAACAAGTTAAATGATGTTGAGCTCACGATATGGGTAGTAAGAAGCTCATGATGTGAGATACGTTGCAGCCCAAGCCCTTGATCCTTTAGGGCTTCCTTCGTATTTAAGCCCCATGAACCTCAGTTTAAGGTTTCTAAATAGCCTACTTTGTCCCTAAACACAGTAAAAACCTAACCCTAGCCTATCTTTGTGATTCTTAAGCTTCTGGTGGAGTTTTGGTGGTTTGAAAGGAAGAGATTGATGGGTTTTATGCATAAGAACAATCCTATGTGCTCATACAAACCCTAATGCTTGGATCTAGGTTTCTTTATTGTACATGCTTTGAATCCAAGACTTACAAACCTATATCTATCATATATAATTCGAAATTATCATTAAGAAAACAGATCTAAGTGTTTTACCTCTTTCAAGTGGCTTGAATCCTTGTAATCTTCTTGATCTTTAGCTTAGAGTCACAATTGTAACTCCTCTAATGGTTCACAAACCCCACAAGCAAGAAGGCAATATGAGAGAGGGTGAGAGATGCTAAAATTGGCCCTAGGGTTCTTTTAGAATCAAGTGTAGCCGATTTTCATAGCCTAGGGGTCTTATTTATACTTGCAGGCTGCTAGGGTTTCAGTCTAAACCCTAATGGACAGCTTAGCCACCAAGCAGCCCAAGGAACCTTCTGGAATAAGGCCTTGGACGAAAATATGATGGATCCCCATCACAATTCCATTCTCCCCTTAGTCCATTAGGTTCTCCAGCCCAAAACTCAACTATCATACATTTGACAGTTTATACCCCTTTATTTATATAATCTCTTTTAGTCACCAAATTAATTCCTAATTAATTTATGACCAATACTAATTAAATAAATATGATTTCTCCTTTAGTATATTATTCTTATAATATATTAATAAACCATAATATTCTCTCTCTCTCTCTCTCTCTCTCTCTCTCTCTCTCTCCTTAAATTACCTTGTCAAGTTGCTTTGGAGAAGGCAACCCAAAAGGACCATGCACAACCGGGTCAAGTACATACCAAATATAGTTACGGGCTTAGACACTAATCCAACAATCTCCCACTTTGAAAAGTCTAGTAACTATATCTCACATATGACTTCAGAATCCGATTAGCAATCGTAGCTCTTATACTTCGCTGTCAACTCTGATCAACTGGTCCTTCAGATAAGGGATCGTATAATCCTCTGTTCTAGATATCATGCTGACAATGCTTATTGTCCAACATTTGTTTCTCGATTTCCGATTTGTTTGACATAGAATTTAGTTGAACACATCAACTTCGTTCTAATCAGGCCCGACACATAAGTCAAACCAAATCATCAAGTGGCCAAGATATCACTTTTATTCTCATAGAATAAAAGGAACATATCAACTTCGACTTATATGCATCCATTGTTCACTAATTAAATTATGCACAACAATGTGTTTTATAACATCAAGTTACTGATGCGTTTACACATCATCAATGCATAACCAACCAGCAAACAATAATCATATCTCTAAGTTTTAAGACTATATGATATTATCGCTTTGTGATCACTTAAGGTAAAACACCACGAAGTGATACCAGCAAATACGAGTTTATTCCAATGTTCAAATCATATTCATAAGCACTCATGAACTTTGCAGCAAACCTTTGCTATGCCCAAAACCTTTCAGACAATCTACAACCAATTCATGACAGTCTTTTGTAACACCCATAATCAGAAAGACCAAGAAAGGAAAGGAAAACCCTAAGTCAAGGGGGTCAACTCGTCGAGTCTAGGGCGGAACTCGACGAGTCCGAGCGGGATCCGGGTCAAAGAGTAAGTAACTGACTCGACAAGTCGGCAAGAGGACTCGGCGAGTCCGGTCTGAATAGGAAACCCTAAATCCGGGACTTTGTGCACTATATAAATATCTCATTCTCTCCCTTAGGGTTCTTTATAGCCTCTCTTATCCAGAACACGAAACCCTAAGCCTTCATTTTAGCACATTCAAGCTTTTTTTCCATTTTGGGTGATTTGAAGGAAGAAGGAGGAAGGGAACCTTTGGTGATTCAAGGATTGGCTTTAGATCTAGAGTCGGTGTGACTTTTCAGATCCCTTGAGGTAATAAGTTGGACTTATTGCATTTAGATCTATCTTATGGTTGAGATTTGGGCATTTTTGGGTATGGAGGAGGTTTATTTCGAGTTTGGAGTAGATCTGAGGTTGCTACCTCAGATCTAGGCTATTAAGGATCCAGAAAGCCATAAAGTTTATACCAATAAGTTGTTGGTGAAGCCCCTTGGTCACAAAACCTAACCCTAGAGTGTTTTAAGCCCATATCTCTTTGGTTTCACGTAAACTTTGTAACTTTACGTGAGGAATAGACTTGGGAAGGGTGGATCTATGAGTTGGAGCGCTTGTATGGCTCGAAAAGCCACTGTATGGATTAAGAACTGAAGCTATTCGGCGAGTCACATGGGTGGACTCGGCGAGTTGGATGAAGATAGGCAGGAACTCGACGAGTTGGAAGAACAACTCGGCGAGTCTGTTGAATATTGTCATGGACTCGGCGAGTCTGTTCTTGGACTCGCCGATTCGGGTCGCAGAACCTCAACCTTTTCTTGTTAAGGCTCAGATCGGTGAGTTGAATGGTGACCCAGTGAGTTGGAAAGGATGGGATTCAGAGATCGTTGAACTCGACGAGTCTTGGGGTGACTCGGCGAGTTGGGTCGCATTATGAGAGTTCTGAGTATATGTACTCGAGGAGTCAAAGGACTGACTTGGCGATTAGAGTCAGCCAAAAAGATTGAATTTTGCCAGAGTTGACTCATTTTGGTTTCTAGAGTTTAGTTTGGAACTAAGTGATATGTATATTGATATTGGTACCTCGGGGAGCTAGTGGAGCAGCGGTTCGGAGAATTGTCGGTCAGCAGCAAGAGAGTTATCAGCAAGTTCAGCAGTGCAGGTGAGTTTCCCTTTGTATGAATGGGTCTAAGGCCACAATGTTGGCCCATGTAGATATGAGTAGGAAGACCCAGCGGTTAGCCCTAGGCACTGTATGCCAGAATGATATTTAGGACCAAGGTCCATTGATAGCGGGTGGGTGCCCAAGAAATGGTTTGCATGATAGAGTATACTTGTTGTCTGTGTGATACTTGTATGTGCCCGGTAGGGAGGTGAGTGTGGGCGAGGTCCCATATCTCACTAATAGCAGAGTGTGGACGGTGTTCCACATCTCATTAGCAGCAGATCAGGGTCGAGGCCCAAGTTAGGGAAGGAGTGAGTGTGGGTTGGGCCCATATATCACTATCAGTAGGAGCGTGGACGGGGTTCCATGACTCATCAGTAACAGGACAAGGGCGACGCCCAAGATAGGCGAGGCCTTAGGACAGGATTCATTAATATATGTTTAACTTATGTGTTGTGATATGTTTATGTGATAGTATATGTTAGCGGACGAGGCCCAGTGACAGGCGAGCCCTAAGTGAAATAGATATGTATTCTGAGCGGAGCTCGAAGCCAGGTGGGGCCTAGAGCGGCGGGGCCGTTGTAGCGAGCGGGGCCCGAGGTAGGGGCGAGGCCCGAAATAGCGGGCGTGGCCCAGTATGTGCTGTATGTGCTTATGTAGGGTATGTGGTAGGTTGGGGAACTCACTAAGCTTCGTTTTTATGGTTTTCAGTTTTGGTTTCAGGTAGTTCCGGTAGTGGAGGGAAGAGCTCGGGGTGATCGCATGGCACACACCATTGATTAGTCAGCCTGGGATCTTTACTCTGATGATGAAAATATGTTTTGGAAATGAAACTCTGAATTCACGTTATGACTCATGATATGTTTTTATGAATATGGATTTGGTAATGATTTAAAGAAAAATTTTGGTTCGGATTTTTGGTACGTTACAAGTTGGTATCAGAGCCTTGGTTTGAGGGATTCGGACATACCCTTGGGTGTGTCTGAACTCAAACTAAGGGATTGGTCTAGAAGTTTTCAAAATGAAAAGACAGTTTTGTAAAAAGAGTTTTTTTTTAAATGAAATAGTTTTAGAAAAGTGAAAAGAATTCAGAAGGAAAAGAATTTTGATAAGAGAAAAGAGTGTGGTGCATGCAATCAGTCGAGCTCAAGTAAGTACCCCAAAATACCCATACAAGTTTATGTTATGATTATCATTTAGTAGAACAGCATGCTAGACTAGGACTATGGATCTAGGGAGGATGCCTTATGTGCCTGTTATATGTGCTTTGAGCTGCATGATAGTGCTGGTTAGACAGTAGTAGGATAGCCTGTTTAGGTTATGCCTGAGTTTATGAGCTTATGTCGCATGCTAGAGCAGATTCTTGATATGAGATTATGATTGCTTGAGTATGTTATGGTTAGATTTTCCCTTGTCTGAATGTTGCTTGCTTTGTGCATTGTGAGATTCTGAGTGATGGGAGTTAGCCATTAGGTGAATACATCACGTCACATGTGGTCAGGGTTGAATAATCTCAGAGTGTTGGATTTGGCCCTATTGCGCAGCTCTCATTTGATTCTAACCGTTGTAGGGACGAGTCTTTTACTCGAAGGATTATCTGAGCCTCGTCACATGTGATGGTATTCAGGTGATGGCTGATTGGCATCACAAGGAGGCCTTCAGCAGCTGAGGACTGGTTTGAGTTGAGTCAGAGCTTTCCCTAGGGTAAGCCTAGGATGGGATAGTGTTGGGAGCTGTAGTAGTAGAAAAAGGGACCTAGTAGAGTCGAAGCATTTCTTGAGGAAAGTACGGATAGATGTGGAAGGTAGTATAGGCCCGTACTACTGAAAGCAGAGGATCCGTACTCGATTCGAGAAAGGCCGAGATGAGACCGGGAAACTTGTAATGTGTATGTATGATCCCTTAGCAGTGATGAGTATCCTGATAGTTATTGCGATATGTTTCAACATGGTGATGTTGCGTGAGAGACCAGTGGGCGGATCAGGCGCCGGAGAGGGATCAAGCTCGGGTTCAGGGGCCGAGCAGCTCGAGGAGCGGATGAGGGAGTTAATATCAACTGAGGTTACGCGCAATATCTTAGATCAGACCCCTGTGATCTTTGGCACGGTCAAGGAGGGTATACTGGAGATCTTGGATGAGAGGCTGGGAGCCTTTCGTACCGAGATAATGGCTTTGATGGGAGCACGTATTATGACATTTCGAGAGTTTAGAGCTTGCAGAGCGCCAGATTATCACGGGGCTAGGGACCCCATCGCTAGTAGCAGGTGGTTGGCCGATGTTTCCAATGCATTCTGTACGAGTCGGTGTCCTGAGGGGGACAAGGTCAGACTCGCCTCCTGTCTTCTAAAGGACAGAGCGAGGGATTAGTGGGAGGAGGTTGGTCACGCCATTGGTGATGATGTCGTGTTGGACGCGATGACCTGGAGCGATTTCTCGGCCAGGTTCAGGGCTGAGTTTTCGCCGGTTATTGAGGTGTAGCAGCTGGCACAGGAGTTTCAGGATTTGACGCAGACTACTGAGACTGTGGCGGAGATCACCGCCAAGTTCAGGGAGAGGGCCCTTCTTGTTCCGCAGTATGTCGCGGACGAGGAGATGAAGAAGGCCCGATATCATGAGATGTTGAGGGCTGACATCAGGGAGTTCGTGAGCAGGTCCGGCTGTAAGACGCTGGAAGATATGATTTCTCGGGCTAGAGAAAGGGAGATTGATTTGGAACAGATCCGGAAGAGGAAGTCGGATGAGGTTCAGGTAGCCACAGGTTCGGGCAAAAGGCCTAAGGGGTCAGATTTGAGATCGAGTGAGTATCGAGCCGCGGCCGATGTGGGAGGTGCGGCAGGACGCACGAGGGTGCGTGTAGGAGTGGTAGTGGTGGAGATTCAGGCTGCTTCAAGTGCGGCCGGACTGGTCATCTTAGCAGGGATTGTACTGCTACCACCACACAGGGATCAGACCTGATATGTTTCCACTGCAGTTAGCGGGGCCACAAGAAGGCCCAGTACCCCAGTTTGTTTTCGACAGGATGGGTGATAGTACCTGCCCCTGTAACTCTGAGGATCACAGGTGGCCGTCAGGGCCAAGCAGAGGCACCTGCAGTAGGAGGCAGGGGTTTACAGATGACTACCTTAGAGGCGCGAGCAACGCTGGACGTATCAGGTACGCGACTGTGGCTTTCTGTTTACTTCATCCATGGTTATATTGTTATGGTTCTGCAT
Source organism: Lactuca sativa (assembly GCF_002870075.4). Lineage (NCBI taxonomy): Eukaryota > Viridiplantae > Streptophyta > Magnoliopsida > Asterales > Asteraceae > Lactuca > Lactuca sativa. Next base: position 157,364,976 of record NC_056624.2, read on the forward strand.
CGTTGGTGGTGTAAGTATTTTAGAATTGAGCGGCTTGCTTGTGATTTAGTTATGCCATCTGCATGCCTTTGATAACAAAATGGTAGTTAGGGGTCGTGCCTTATGGAAGCAGGTTACTTAGGATGCAGTAACTATAGCATGCTTGTGTGGAACTCAGTAGTGACCCACTGGATTCAGAAAGGTGTTATTGAGTGATGGATCGGTTAGATCCCTAGCTATGGCCAGCTTAGTTCTTTAGCAGATTGATTTGATGGGTTTCGGTCCTAAGAACATCCTATGTGCTCATACAAACCCTAATGCTTGGATCTAGGTTTCTCTATTGTACATGCAAGTTATCCAAGACTATAAACCCTAATTCTAGCATTCAAGTAATCATATTAACATGAGAATAGGTTTAAGATGTTACCTTGATTGTTATGTAGCAATAACAATCCCAAATCTCCTTGTATTGACTTTTAGAAAGCTTAGAGTCACAATTGTCACTCCTCTAATGGTTCACAAACACCATAAGCAAGAGGATGAAGAGGAGAGAGGATGGAGGCTGCCCAAAACGTGTTCTAACCCTAGAATAAAGCTTTTCCACATTTTTGGGACATAAGGGTCTTATATATAGTGAGGGTATTAGGGTTATCTAACAAGGAAACCCTAATTTGGATGCTTAAGCCCTAAGCAACCCATAGACTCCTTTAATTAAGGCCTTGGACGATTTTCTTATGGGCTTCCCCATACAATTCGTCCACTCCTTAATATAAGACAATCCATGGCCCAAATTGCAATTATCTTATAATTACAATTCCAGTCCCTTAAGTTTAATTAATCTCTTTTAGTCACAAAACTAATTACCAATTAATTCTTGACTAATATTAATTAAACAATATGATTTCTCCTTTAGTATATTATTCTCATAATATATTAATAAATCATATTTAATCCTTTCTCTCCATAATTCATCCTATCAAGTTGCTTTGGTGAAGGCAACCCAAAAGGACCATGCACCATCGGGTCAAGTACATACCAAAACAGTTATGGACTTAGACACTAATCCAACAGTCTCCCACTTGGATAAGTCTAATAACTATTCTGCGTATGACTTCAGATCCTGATCTGCAATCGTAGCTTTCCAAAGCCGTTGTCAACTCTGATCCTATCAGATACGCGTGTCCTTAAGATAAGGGATCATATATTCCTCCATTCTATATATCATATGAGACATGATTTCAAATCATTCTCTTTGTACTATTTCTCGATTCTGATTTACGACGACTGACTAATCGAACAAATCAAATTAGCCCTAGCCCGGCCGAGCATTTACGTTTGTCATCACTAAATCATCGAGGGGCCCAAAGATATCGCTTTTATCCTTCTTTGGATAAAAGGAACGAATAAACTTTGATACAACGCTTGCTTGTACTCACTCACCGAATCACACACAACAATATGTTTTATAACACCAAGTTACTAGTGCGTTTACATATTATCAATGTGCAACCGATTTGCAAGATACAACTCACACATCTCGGTTTCAAGAATATAAGATGTTATCGTCTCACCAATCACTCATGATACAATCCGTGGAGTGATCCAAGTGAGCGTGGGTTTGATCCAACGCTCAAATCATATTCATAAGCACTCATGAATGTTGCAGCAAACATTTGCTTATGTCTAATACTCTTTTAGACAATCCACACACCAATTCACGATAGTCTTCATTCATACCTACTTCCAACATATGAACGACTGTGGCCCGTTCGAATAATTTAACTGTTCATAACCAATTAAATTATTCAGGAAGTCAAAACATGCAAAGTGAAACACAAGTATAATACTAATCCCATATGGACTCAAACAGTTGAGTATAAATAAAACTCCTTTTATTTATCACCATATCGATTACTCATTATTTGTCGTTTCGGGTAATCAACTTCTTACTTGAATTAATACACTTGTCCCATGCTCCTAGCATGCACACAATGTTTATCTATGGTTCTTACTTTGTGAAATAGATCAAATTGAGTACATTTCCAATCATTCTCATTTTACAACTCCAAATCCTTTTTCATAAGTGTAAGAATATCAAATTCTTGCCACTTATAGAATATGCTTGATTCTAACATTTTATGCAATCATCCTTTCGTAATGTCACTACACCAAAGTCACAAAGACTATTGCCAATGATATTACAAAGTCCTCTATTGGAGATTGTTACAATACAATTCCTTAGATATGATGTCTCTCACTCAAAGTACATTCCTTTGAACATCCTTTTGCATAAAAGTTTCTAATATAGACATAGATTTTCAATATTCAATTCCCAATATGGACACACTTCCATATTTTCCATATGACAACTCATTCTTAATAGAATCTTATCTATTCGTAATGATGTCGATATGGTCCATCCAATATGGAAACATTTCCACATTTTCCATATGACAACTCATTCTTAATAGAATCTTTTCTATTCATAATAATGTCCATATGGTCTATTCAATACCATGCTTCCAACTACTCACAAGCAACCAATCCTCATCGAACTTTGGATTGTCCTTTGATAGTTGTTTAATTATTTTAGTCAAAACCGATTCTTGTCCTTTTTCCCTCTAAATGTGCTAGACATTTGGAAAATTTTAGAATGGTCAAATATTAAAGCATTTGCAATCGATCCTATACCCGAAGCGTATGGGACACGACGCATAATGTTTTATTTGCTATATCCTTAAATTTCGAATAGTGAAGAGGAATGTCGTAATCATAATCGAAATTTTAAGAACACACTATGTACCTTTGACTAAATTTATTAACATTTCTCAACCTAATCCTTTAGATTTGAAATGAAGCATAATATTCTCTCCCTTAATTATAGCAAAACAACTATTCCATCCTTGCGACTTTGCAAAAGATGACTCTTGTTTTCTATAATTAATATTGCCACCTTGCAATACTTTCCATAATAATCATACAATCATAAATTTTATGCTCCCACTATCATGATGATTATTATAAAACATAACACTTATGCTCCCACTAGCTTTGACATGTATTCAGAAACAGCTTAACTTTCAGAAAAACAATGCTTATTGAATTTCTTAAGTTCATGTTTCTAATACTCAGTGCTTTGATAATCTTTTATCAAGGCTTCTTGAACTTATACACATTTGCCTTAGATAGTTCATATGTGTGTGTAAACAATTTCCAAACCTCACAATTCAAATTATGGAAAGGGGTACCGTAACCATAATCGAATTCGAGAATGCAATTTTACAATCACTATCTTCTTAAAATCTTTCTTAGTGAAAGCATTTCCTCACAATCATTTTCATGAAGGAGGAAATCTTATGACACTTAGATTTAAACGGTGTATTTGTTCCTATCCATGTGAATTTGTCAAAACCAAAGTTTACGACAAATTCAAACTCATATGGATCGAACTTTCTTAATCTCGGTTTCTTGTCTTATGGTAGCACAGCTGCCCACCATGTCTTCCAAGTAGTTAAGCAGCTCACCTTTTCTTATTAATGTACTTTCCATTGATCAAGGTCCTTGCCTTTTATGCATTCAAATGAGAACTCATAGGACTCACATGCAAAATTAACTCGATTGGATTGGCATAGAAACAAATAATGTCAACACGATAGGTTGTAAACCTCAACTCGTGTGCTAGTGATGATCAATAAGGTCTATTTTGATTTGTTCTTGAAACCTTTCAAAACATTTAAGACTCCCACTGACTCCTTAACATATAAGATTCTCTTGTTAATAAACATTTCTTGACAAACAAATATTCAAGAGTTAGTGTAGTTTTTATCAAAACACTTCATAAATTGGTCCTAGTTGGTCTTTGTCTTATCCAAGACATCACAACTTTCCACATTTGATGAATGTTATAAACCTTTTTAATACTTGTCACTCATTATCACAATCTTAACTTTAAGACTTGTTATTGGAACGATGTATGATTGACTTCTTGATTTAACCATTTCTTCAATCCTTGATTCCTCTTCTTAAACATACAATTGTACTAAGACTCACTTAGAGGATCAATTGAGATATGGTTCTTAATCATTAAGACCTATCATAAAGCATAAAAGCTACTCTCCCTTCTTCTTAGAATGGAGAAACTTTTATCTTTCTGCCTACATGATTCTTCTTATTCGTTTTGCTATTGATTTAAACTTTTTCAATCAATTCATAATTACACTTAATCTTGTAAGTATAATCATATTTACTAAACCTTTATTAAATCATGACGAATATCATTGTTACTAAACCTTTGGATCATGATGATGTCTGAGGACACTTCTGAGCGAACGAGCGATTCAGACGCTCGAAGACATGCTTCGGGCATGTGTATTAGATCTCGGAGGGAGTTGCGGCACGTATTTATCTTTGGTTGAGTTATCCTATATCAACAGCCATCATTAGTGCATTTGTATGCCACCCTTTGAGCTGTTGTATGGGAGGAGGTGTCGAACCCTCATTTGTTGGGGAGAGGTAGCGCATGGACCCGAGGGCCCTTGCGAGCAGATCCAGAGCATGTGTGATACATGGAGTAGTGGCAAGGTTGGCTAGTGGTTTCCCTGGGTAAGGGAAGAGAAAGGTATGTAACCCCCCCCCCCCCCCCGGGGGGGGGAGTGTTGGTTCATGAAAGTGAAAGTAGTAGTGAGAGTGGATGATTTGGAGTATGGTGGTTGAACATTGTGTCTGTGACAGTGGTATGGAATGACATCATGTTGGGATGTCTGCTGAGGACGCGGAAGGGGTTCCGCGGGAGTAGGGCCAAGAGTCTCAGGATGAATGCAGGGAGGGAGTCGAGGACTCCCAGCTTGATTCTGATCAGGGTATTGGATATGTACTAGTGGTTCTTCCTGGGGAGATGTTGGAGGATATCATCAGTGCATCGGGTTTTTCCCAACCCGAGGGTACTGGGCAAGTTCAGCATGCGTATATGATTGCAAGAGGAGAACTCGTGGGAGTTGCTCTGAGATTGAAGAGTGGGTCTTTCTGTCAGCACGGAATGGATAAAGTGGGATTCGGATCGGGGATCCGATGGTTCATGGCTTTCTAGCCCTTATGGGTCAAGCGATTGTTGAGATTTGGAGCAGTGATGCATCTCGGGTAATTCTCGATTGTTGAGTGTGATTATCAGAGGGTACAGCCGGTGCCCGGTTTGAGACGGTGGTCAGGACACCGCAAGGAAAGAGGAAGTGAGTTCGAGTTCGATGGTTATGCTTTGAGGAACCTGGTCCAGTTAGGGCCAGGTGGCGCGTCGTGGGAGTATTTTGGAATTGAGTTGCCATAGGCTTCGAGGACGAAGCCTAATTTAAGTGGGGGAGAATTGTAACATCCCGAAATATCAAGAGTAGAGTTGAAGGGCTAAAAGAGTAAGTTGTGAAAGAGTGACTCGGCGAGTCCATGGATGGACTCGGCGAGTAGAGTCGCGACTGGGTCGCGTGCTAAGTAGCCGACTCGGCGAGTCAGTGAGGAGGACTCGGCGAGTAGGCGCTGATTGGAGAAAACCCTAATTCTCGGGGTTGAGCCCTATATAAAGAACATTATGTTTTCCTCCCAGCCTCCTTATCACCCCTTGAGCCCCAGAAAACCCTAAATCGCGGAGAAGCACCATTGTTGAGTGGATTGGAGCTTGGATAAGTAATTGCATGGCCTGGAATGCTTCTGAATGGATTCAGACCGGTGGTACTCGGCGAGTCACATGGGTGTACTCGACGAGTTGGATGAAGATGGCCTGGAACTCGGCGAGTTGTATGAACAACTCGGCGAGTAGGTTGATGATAGTCTTGGACTCGGCAAGCCTGTTCTTGGACTCGGCGAGTCTTGTCGAAGAGTCCCGATATTCCCTAGTTGAGTCGAGAATCGGTGAGTCAAGGGATGACTCGGTGAGTTGTGTGCGAGTGGACTCAGAGTTGTTGGACTCGGCGAGTCTCGGAGTGACTCGGCGAGTTAGGTCGCGGATTGAGTGAAGTTCTGATTATAGAAACTCGGCGAGTTATAGAGTTGACTCGGCGAGTAGGGTCAGTCAGGGGTTGACTTTGACTGAGGACTTTGATTTTGACCAAGGGTTGACCGTTGACTTTTAGGGTTTGGTCAGCGATGTGGCCTTTGGGCCAAGAGAGGGGTAAAATAGTCTTTTACCCTTAAGAGGGTGCATTGAGAGGATTGATTCTAGTCTCGAGAGTTATAGTCATGAGAGTTTTGCCTTACGTGTTAGGCGGTGGCGAGTTCGAGATCCGAGTATGGAGATATCTGCTTTCTGCTTGCCAGGTGAGTCTTCTCACTATACTTTACCTTGAGTAGGTAACCAGAGTTATATGACAGAGTATTTGTATGCTATGTATGTTATGTGTTGTAATGCATTATTTCTATGTGATTTATGCTGTGCATGTTTGCAGAGTTGGAACCGAAGGGTTCCTAGAGTTAGAACCGGAAGGTTCACAGAGTTAGAACCTGAGGGTTCACAGAGTTTGGGTGCACGGACCCATAGAGTTATAGCCTCGAGTGGCTTATATGTGTTATGTGTGTGGTATTTTGGGGAACTCACTAAGCTTCGTGCTTACAATGTTTTGTGTTATGTTGTTTTCAGGTTTCTTTCAGTATCACGGTACAACACCGGCTTGATTGTACACACCAGAGCAAGAGTCATATTTTGGAGGATCCTGGTTTTCTATGCAAGTGAAAATGGAGCTATGTTTTGTAATTCGGTTATGAATGAGATTTTAAACAAGTGTTCTAAGAATAAAATGATTATTTAAAATGAAAATTTTGTCTTGAAATTTACGGTGTTACATAGGCTCTGATACCACTGATGGGTTTCGGTCCTAAAAACATCCTATGTGCTCATACAAACCCTAATGCTTAGATCTAGGTTTCTCTATTGTACATGCAAGTTATCCAAGACTATAAACCCTAATTCTAGCATTCAAGTAATCATATTAACATGAGAATAGGTTTAAGATGTTACCTTGATTGTTATGTAGCAATAACAATCCCAAATCTCCTTGTATTGACTTTTAGAAAGCTTAGAGTCACAATTGTCACTCCTCTAATGGTTCACAAACACCATAAGCAAGAGGATGAAGAGGAGAGAGGATGGAGGCTGCCCAAAACGTGTTCTAACCCTAGAATAAAGCTTTTCCACGTTTTTGGGTCATAAGGGTCTTATATATAGTGAGGGTATTAGGGTTATCTAACAAGGAAACCCTAATTTGGATGCTTAAGCCCTAAGCAACCCATAGAGTCCTTTAATTAAGGCCTTGGACGATTTCCTTATAGGCTTCCCCATACAATTCGTCCACTCCTTAATATAAGACAATCCATGGCCCAAATTGCAATTATCTTATAATTACAATTCCAGTCCCTTAAGTTTAATTAATCTCTTTTAGTCACAAAACTAATTACCAATTAATTCTTGACTAATATTAATTAAACAATATGATTTCTCCTTTAATATATTATTCTCATAATATATTAATAAATCATATTTAATCCTTTCTCTCCATAATTCATCCTATCAAGTTGCTTTGGTGAAGGCAACCCAAAAGGACCATGCACCATCGGGTCAAGTACATACCAAAACAGTTATGGACTTAGACACTAATCCAACATGATTGCGGTATAGTATAGAAGAAGGCGAATTCTTCTCAGACATTTAGCAGTGAGGTATAAGCAGGATCAAAGTGGGGGAGAACCCTCCGAGTGTACAAGAGTATGAGTACGCGAATCCAGGATGAGTACATGACCTATGAGAAGGAAAAGAAGTAGCACAACGATTGATGGATTGAGGAGTTCAGCATTAGGAGTTTGAGAAACTTCCTAACAGTTAGTTCAAGTAACCGAGATGGTTAGTAGCTGGTTAGGAATTCGGGTTAGAGGGTCGCTTGTAGGACTCGAGAAAGTTGGAAGGAGGATTTTGAGAACGGTTAGCATGGTATGCTTTTGTGTTAACAGTCAGTGGCAGAGACAGCAGGTAGAGCATGGTAGAGCAGCGGGAGAGCCGCAACATTTTTCGTCAGCAGCCAGTGAGTATGGAAAGTGTTGTAAGACTACGGATAAGTTGTAGCATTCCCTAGCTGCTTAGTTAGCGGAGTGTGGGCAAAGGCCCGTATCTCCTAGTTAACGGATTATAGGCGAGGCCCTTATCTCCTAAGTGATCAAGGTGGGGATCAGGAATGGGTAGTAGATGAGAATAGTATGGAGCTAGCCTGCATAGCCGGGAGAGACCTGTGGGCGAGGCCCGTATGTGAGTAGCAGTATAGGTGAGACCTGAGAGCAGGGTTGCTCAGTAGTATAGTCGGATGAGACCCGTGGGCGAGGCCCATGAGTTTTAGTAGCACAGGTGGGACCTGGTAAGGACCTTAGGGTCAAGTTAGGGGATCGAGGATCCCAGGACTTGTAGCGCCAGGGTGACAGAGTAGAGGCATCTTGTATTAGGTAGCCTAAGTTTCCTTAGAAGTCACTGGGAGCGACTAGAAGTTTGTGTTGGGGTTAGCGACCGGTGGGAGCCGGTAATCCAGATATTTATAGATCAGTAGGGACCAGGGTGGTCTCGGTTCATCCGGAAGGCAGATAAGGGACAACAGAAATTTTTAGGCAGTGGCAGTGATGGTAAGCAGACTATGGTGGAATACAGTTAGTTGATCGAGGGGTGCTATGCACATCACATCTGGTTGGATAATCTCAGAGGGAATGAATCTTTTACTCGAAGGATTATCCGCATAATTCGCTGAGAGGGGTGCCCAACACTAAGTTATAGTGATGAGAAGTGTCCAATGGATACTGGCAGTAATGACCCGTACCGGAAGTAGCGGGAGTAATGGATTGGGTGAAGGATAGGACCTTCACAGTGACAAAGGAAGTAGTTGGTTATGGAACGTTGCCTCGGGGAGTGCCTGAAGGATTTTCAGTAGAGTAAGTTGTGTTTCCAGGATGGTCAGGGTTAGGGTAAAACCGAGAATATTATCCGCAAGGATTAATGTTAGTCAAAATGACCGGGCGGAAGGCCAGCGAAGGTGGTCAGCGGGTGATAGGTCTACCAAGCTTCGAGGACGAAGTTTAGTTTAAGTGGGGGAGAGTTGTAACACCCATAATCAGAAAGACCAAGAAAGGAAAGGAAAACCCTAAGTCAAGGGGGTCAACTCGTCGAGTCCAGGGCGGAACTCGACGAGTCCGAACGGGATCCGGGTCGAAGAGTAAGTAACCGACTCAACGAGTCGGCAAGAGGACTCGGCGAGTCCGGTCTGAAGAGGAAACCCTAAATTCGAGACTTTGTGCACTATATAAACATCTCATTCTCTCCCTTAGGGTTCTCTATAGACTCTCTTATCCAGAACACGAAACCCTAAGCCTTCATTTTAGCAAATTCAAGCTTTCTTGCCATTTTGGGTGATTTGAAGGAAGAAGGAGGAAGGAAACCTTTGGTGATTCAAGGATTGGCTTTAGATCCAGAGCTGGTGTGACTTTTCAGATCCCTTGAGGTAATAAGCTGGCCTTATTGCATTTAGATCTATCTTATGGTTGAGATTTGGGCATTTTTGGGTATGGAGGAGGTTTATTTCGAGTTTGGAGTAGATCTGAGCTTGCTACCTCAGATATAGGCTATTAAGGATCCAGAAAGCCATAAAGTTTATGCCGATAAGTTGTTGGTGAAGCCCCTTGGTCACAAAACCTAGCCCTAGAGTGTTTTAAGCCCATATCTATTTGGTTTCACGTAAAGTTTGCAACTTTACGTGAGGAATAGACTTGGGAAGGGTGGATCTATGAGTTGGATCCCCTGCATGGCTCGAAAAGCCACTGTATGGATTAAGAACTGAAGCTACTCGGCGAGTCACATTGGTGGACTCGGCGAGTTGGATGAAGATAGGCAGGAACTCGACGAGTTGGAAGAACAACTCGGCGAGTCTGTTGAATATTGCCATGGACTCGCCGAGTCTGTTCTTGGACTCGCCGAGTCGGATCGCAGAACCTCAACCTTTTCTGGTTAAGGCTCAGATCGGTGAGTTGAATGGTGACCCAGTGAGTTGGACAAGATGAGATTCAGATATCGTTGAACTCGACGAGTCTTGGGGTGACTCATTGCATTATGAGAGTTTTGAGTATATGTACTCGACGAGTCAAAGGACTGACTTGGCGAGTAAAGTCAGCCAGAAAGATTGACTTTGACCAAAGTTGACTCAGTTTGGTTTCTAGAGTTCATTTCGGAACTAAGTGATATGCATATTTATATTGGTAGGTCGGGGAGCTAGTGGAGCAGTGGTTCGGAGAATTGTCGGTCAGCAGCAAGAGAGTTATCAGCAAGTTCAGCAGTGCAGGTGAGTTTCCCTTTGTGTGGATGGGTCTAAGGCCACAATGCCGACCCATCTAGATATGAGTAGGAAGACCCAGGGGTTAGCCCTAGGCACTGTATGCCAGGATGATATTTAGAACCAAGGTCCATTGATAGCGGGCGGGTGCCCAAGGAATGGTTTGCATGATAGAGTATACTTGTTGTCTGTGTGATACTTGTATGTGCCATGACTCATCAGTAACAGGACAAGGGCGAGGCCCAAGATATGCGAGGCCTCAGGACAGGATTCATTAATATATGTTTAGCTTATGTGTTATGATATGTTTATGTGATAGTATATGTTAGCGGGCGAGGCCCGGTGACAGGCGAGGCCTAAGTGAAACAGATCTGTATTCCGAGCGGGGCTCGAAGCCAGGCGGGGCCTGGAGCGGCGGGGCCCGAGGTAGCGGGCGTGGCCGAGTATGTGCTGTATGTGCTTATGCAAGGTATGTGGTAGGTTGGAGAACTCACTAAGCTTCGTGCTTACGGTTTTCAGTTTTGGGTTCAGGTAGTTCCGGTAGTGGAGGGAAGAGCTCGGGGTGATCGGATGGTACACACCATTGATTAGTCAGCCTGGGATGTTTACTCTGATAATGAAAATATGTTTTGCAAATGATACTCTGAATTCACGTTATGACTCATGATATGTTTTTATGAATATGGATTTGGTAATGATTTAAAGAAATTTTTGGTTCGGATTTTTGGGATGTTACGTCTTCATTCATGTCTACTTCCAAAATATGATCGATTGTGGATTGTTTGAATAATCCTATCATTCAGGAAGTCAAAATATGCAAAATTGAAACAATAGATAAATAACCAACACAAGATAGTAGCTTTACTCATAAATAACACAATTTTATTTATTCATCAAATGTCAAGTACAAACTATCTATTACCGTTTCCTATCTAATCCAAACTTATATCATCCTTCAACCCAATGCTCCTAGCGTGCTGCAAGTGTTTGACCCTACTCAGTCCCTTCGTAAGGGCATCTGCTGGGTTTTCTTCTGATGATACCCTCTTCACAACGAGGAGTCCCTCTTCTACCCGATGTCTGATAAAATGGTATTTTCTGTCGATATGTCGAGATCAACTATGATCTCTCGGTTCCTTGGTCAAGGCAACCGATCCTTCATTATCACAGAAAATTTCCATCGCTCCTTTATGGATGGCATAACTCCAAGGTCTCCAATGAAGTTCTTCAACCATATAGCCTCCTTTGATGCTTCGCTCGCCGCAATGTACTCTGATTCGCACGTTGAATCAGCTACGGTCTCCTGCTTAGAACTTTTCCAATTCGCTGCTCCTCCATTTAGGGTAAAGACCCAGCCTGATTGAGATCGGTAATTATCCCGATCCGTCTGAAAACTAGCGTCACTGTACCCTCGTACCCTTAAGTCATCACTCCCACCGAGGACTAGAAACCATTCCTTGTTCCTTCGTAGGTACTTAAGAATATTCTTAACTGCAATCCAATGGGCTCTACCAGGGTTCCCCTGATATCTGCTGACCATGCTCAAAGCGAAGGCCACATCAGGGCGAGTACAAGTCATAGCGTACATGATAGAGCCTACTGCGGAAGCGTAAGCTACTCGACTCATATCAGCTATCTCTGCCTCTGTACTCGGGCTCTGAGTCTTACTCAGCTTGGTATTGCTTTGGATTGGCAACTCTCCTTTCTTGGAAGTTTCCATACTAAAACGCTTTAGTACCTTATCCAAGTATATATCCCGACTGAGTCCTATCAGTCTATTTTCCCTGTTTCTTACTATTCTTATTCCCAGAATATAAGCAGCCTCTCTGAGGTCCTTCATAGCGAAACATTTCCCAAGCCAGGACTTGACCTCTTACTAGGTTGGGACATCATTTCCTATGAGTAGTATGTCATCGACATACAGTACGAGGAAGCTCACTATACTCCCACTGGCTTTGACATATACACAAGATTCATCTTCGCTTCGCAGAAAGCCAAACTCTTTAACTTTCTCGTAAAAACAAAGATTCCATCTGTGAGACGCTTGTTTTAATCCATAAATGGATTTCTCAAGCTTGCATAATCTATTTGGATGCTTCGCATCGACAAAACCCTCTGGCTGATTCATATAAACATCCTCAGCCAACTTTCCATTAAGGAAAGCAGTTTTCACGTCCATCTGTCATATTTCATAATCATGAAACGCAACTATTGCAAGCATTACCCTAATAGACTTTATCTTTATAACTGGTGAGAAGGTCTCATCATGGTCAACTCCGGGAGTTTGAGTAAAGCCCTTCGCAACCAATCGCGCTTTATAAGTATGCACTTTCCCATCCATGTCCATCTTCTTCTTGAAGATCCACTTGCACCCGACTGTCTTACGACCCGGTACATTATCAACAAAATTCCAAACTTGGTTGTCGTACATGGACTAAATCTCGTTGTCCATCGCCTCTTTCCATTTAGCAGACTTCGGGCCTGCCATGGCTTCCTTGTAGCTGCTACGTTCGTCCAAATTTACTAGTGTACTATCACTAATAAATGTATCCCCTTCAGTAGTAATATGAAATCCATAAAAATGGAGTGGAACACTAGCCCTAGTGGAACGTCGAAGAAGTAAGGACTCGTCAACAGGTTCAACAGGAGTTTCCTCCTCAGGTTGAGTGCCAGTGTCAGAGGTTCCTTCATCGCTTTGATCTTGAATCTCTTCAAGTTCAATTTGCCTCCCACTGAATTCTTGGCTTATCAATTCCCTTTCTCGAAAAACTCCTCTTCTAGCAACGAAGACAACATTGTCACTCGGTCTATAGAAAAGATAGCCAAAAGACTTCTGCAGATAGCCGATGAAATAACACTTCTCACTACGAGGTTCGAGTTTGTCGTGAGTCTCTCGTCTTACGAAAGCCTCGCAACCCCAAACCTTGATATGTGCCAACGAGGGAAATTTCCATGTCCACATCTTGTGAGGAGTCTTGGTAACCTTCTTGGTGGGAACTAAGTTAAGGAAATGGGTGGCAGTCTCTAAGGCATACCCCCAGAAAGCTATTGGTAATGAAGTCCGATTACGTCTCTCAACCACACCATTCAATTGTGGCGTCCTCGGAGGCGTCAATTGCGAAACAATTCCGCATTATTTTAGATAGTCGTGAAACTCAAGACTTAGGTACTCTCCTCCTCGGTCTGACCAAAGCATCTTGATTTTCTTGCCTAGCTGATTCTCCACTCTATTCTTAAACTCTTTGAAATTTTCAAAGGTTTCCGACTTTTGCTTGATTAAGTAGATATATCCATATCTGCTATAATCATCTGTAAAAGTCACGTAGAAGTGGCAAGCATCCCTTGTGGTGGATCTAAAGGGCCCACACACATCAGTGTGTATGAGATCCAATAGACCCTCACCCCTTTCACAAGTGCCAGTAAAGGCTGACTTGGTCATCTTCCCAAGTAAGCAAGATTCACACATGTCATCATCCCTAAGGTCGAATGACTCCAACACTCCATCCTTTTGGAGTTGGGCTATATGTTTCTTGTTTACATGGCCAAGGCGACAATGCCACAAGCATGCTTTGTCTAGACTAGTAGACGAATCAATATTCAAAACATTATTTCCTAAATTATCAACAACCATCAAAGATTCATAAATCCCATTACAAGGTAATGCATTGAAGTAAAAGACACCATTCAAATAAACATTAATAGAACCAATACTATTATCAAAAGAATATCCGAAACCTTGTCTAAACAACCAATGAAATGAAATAATGTTTCTGTTGGATTAATGTCTAAGTCCATAACTATATTTGGTAAGACTTGACCCGACCCGGCATGGTCCATTTGGGTTGCATACCATCATGCACTTGAATGAGAGAAATAAGACACTTATGGTTATTAATATATTATAAGTTCTAGTATATTAATAATAAGAATAATAAGATTATTTAATTAGTATTGATCAAGAATTAATCTAGGATTAATTAAGTGATCAAAAGAAGACTAATTAAATATATGGGTTGATTGTGTAAATCATCCATACTTGTATAGTGGGCTAATGCTCCATGGATAATCAAGTTGGGCTAAAACCCATAGGATGGTCCATGGATGCTCCATGGTGTATTTGTACCCATGGATCCAAGGAAATGGAAAGCCATGACAATTAAGAGTTTACCCTAATTGTGTAACTATATAAGCATCTTATTATTGAGGAAAAATCGGCCACTAGTATTATTCAAGAAAGGGCTAGCCGATTTTGGTGAGTGTAGAATTCTCTCAAGTCATTCTAAGTGTTTTGATGATTGTGATTCCATTTGAGGTGTCACACTTGGGGCACTAAGCACTCAAGCTTCATGAAGACTTTCTACATCAAGAGGTATGTATTCTATCTTGTTACATTATTGTTTTGTATGCTAGATTAGGATAATACCTTGGAAGTTCTTATTTGCATGTATAATAGAGAAAACATAGATCCAAGGTATTTAGGGTTGCATGTACACTTAGGAGTGTTAGAATGCTCAAAACCCAACAGTGGTATCAGAGCCACGGGTTGTTTTCTGTTATATTGATGCAAATATTTTATTTTCAAAGTTGGAAAAAAAAGAAAAAAAAACATGAAGTTCGTCAAATTTTAAGATAATTACTTGTTCTTGTGAAAAAACTAATTATTTGTAAAATTTGAATAATTTGCTTTATGAGTTGAATTAGGTCAAATTTAATAAAAGATAAAATAATATGATTATTTTATTAGTTTTAAAAGTTTGATCTAAAGAGTTTTATTTTTTGAAACCTCCATAAGTTATGGATATGAAAAGGTTTTAAAAAAAAATTGATTCAAAGTTTTATGGAGTTACAAAAAAAATTTGGTGTTAATGTTTTAAAGGATTCCATAACTTAAGAATAAGTTATGGATCACCAAAAGTTTTTTGTGTTAGCTTGTTTTATGAGTGAATTTAGATTAATGAATAAAATTATGTGATAGTTGGTTTTAATCCAAATTAATCTAAGAATTGATTCTAAAATGTGTTTTTGTAACTTGTCATCAAGTTATATGAAAAGTCACATTTAAGAATCATAAAACTCATAAAAATTGGCAAAGGTTACAAAAATGAAGAGTCTAGTTCTAATTAAATGGTTTTATGACTCCATAACTTGTCCTCAAGTTATGGAGGACCAAGAGTCTCTTCATTTAATAAAATAAAATAAAAAAAAGGTGTAACCTTAATTAATTCCATAAGTTATAAAATAAAGAAAAGTTAATTCTTTTATTAGTTTAAAGTCTTCCATAACTTGTCCTCAAGTTATGGAACTTGAAGAGTTTTTGGATTAAAACTACTTTAAACACATAAGTTATGGAATTAATTAGTTTTGAATAGTTTCAAAACTTGCCCTCAAGTTTTGGAATTTGTAAAGTTTTCACTTATGAATACTTTAATTCCAAGTTAGCCCTTGGAATTTTAAAAGTTAAAATTCAACCCTTATACTTTATAATATTATAAGTTAATAATATATATATGTATAAGAGTAAAGTCAGTCTTACCGCTAGTACGCCTCATTCACGAAGCCGGTCTATAAGGTGGGTATAAGGTTGTTGCCTATAAAATGGCAACTTAATGGGTGTCCACTCTCACCCACCGCTTGCTTGACTGGTGGAGGGTCGTTAGCCGAACGGGTTTGACAGGACTAGAACTCTCCCTTCATTAAAAGTATTAATGATAATACTAAGTAACTAAACTCTTAATAATACCCAATCTTAGTTACTTAGGAAAAATGTGAATAAGGTGCTAATCCATGAAATTACACTTTACACTTTGTCTAAGTCGTTAGTGGAGCGTGTGTGGTTAACCGGCACACTAACTTGGACTTAACAAGGTAGGTAAAGGGTGACTTAATATTTATCATAGTATCGATGGAGCGTGTGTGGTTAACCGGCACATCGATTGAGGGGTAATTTATTAAGGGTACCAAGTGATTTGCATGGTTACTTCACACCTTGTTTTGTGATCCTCGGCATCCCAGTCACAAAACCTGAAGGGCACACTCGAGATTGAAACATGCCTTTGAAAAGTTCAATGAATCTCAAAGATCTAGGAGTTTCAAAACCAATTAAAACCTAATAATACATTTCGTTTATCTTGGTGGAAATTGGTGAATCGTCATTCACCTACCTTCAAATATTTTATAGCTTGGATTACGGCATACCTCTTCTAAGTTATAAAATAGTCTGTTGGGTCCTAGCCTTAATATTTCATATTGGGTGTCATATTAAGGACTTTAAATCAACTATCTTGAATATCTCCCAAAAGATGTCTGGTTTAGACACCTATGATCTTCCCAAATCTCTTGAAACAAGGTTTCCTAATGAAGATGATGTCCCATGGATATCATACTTCTTCACCTCTTCAAATTATTCTCCCTAACCTACAAGTTCTTGAAAAGTTTAAGGTCACTCAGGCCCTATTAGGCAAGGCAAGGTCTAGGTGTGGTCACATCTTGGAGATGTAGTCACATATTGACAAGCCGGGAGAGTTGGGTGTCAAAGTCTTGAGAAAGTTGGTGGTTCAACTACTTTCTAAGTCACATAGTGAGTTCTTTTGGAACACCTATGAAAAAGACTATGACAAGACCCTTAATGATCTTATCTATTTGTTAAGATCAACTTCCTAAAACTTTATGGACATTGACAATGATGACATTGGATATCCAGTAAAGCATTCTCTTCCCAATGGAAAGGGATCGGCTATAGTCAACTCGGTTGACCAAATGGTAAAGAGAAAAGCTAAGTCTGTGATAGTCCTGTGTACCATTATCAAAGGGTCCATATGTTTGTATTGCCAAAGAAAGGGCATTGGTTGCGAAGCTGCCAAATTTACCTAAGGATGTTAAAGTCAATAAGTTTGACTCTACTTCAGGCAAAATCCACTATCTAACTCTGTTAAGTTTCTATTCTGAGATTCTTGATACATGATGTGACCGGGTCGCATGGTGATGGTTTAAGAATCAAAGGAAAGTGAAGAAACTTAAAGGAAGAATATGCTGAATCTTATCGCATAGATGGATTTCTATCGCATAGTTTGAAAAATTGGATTCTTGAGCTACTTCTTAGGAGTTATGAGATATTGCTTAGGAATAGATAACAACAAGTTTTCATATGGATTGTAAGGATAGTTTTTCCGCAAAGTTTTAAAATAAAAGGAAATTTTTGATTTTATTTATTTTAAAATATCCTTACAATGGCATCTGTGGAAATTTTTGTTGCTTATAAGATTCCATTAGTAGCAAGAGTGGAAGTATGAAATTGATTCTTTCATTTGTGGTAATGTCTAAATTTACCAAATAAGGAAAGATTCTCATCACCCAAGTTTCAATTGGACCGGAACTTGGAATCATGCAAGTTATATAGCATGATGAATGAGAACTTTCAAGTTTTGGAAAATTAAGACTAATTACTTGTTCACATGGATGTGTGATTCAAGTGAAGGACTAAGGGATCGAGTACACATTCTTGTGCACTGATTAAGTCCACCACTAAAGATCGATAAGAAGAATCAAATAAGGCAGAAGGATAAAAGTTTCTCAAATCTGAAAAGATGGGAGAGTACTTTAGTATCAGTTTTGTGATCATCTTAATGATTAAGAAACCATAGCACAATTAGTTCTCTAAGGAAATCTTAGTGCATTCTTATGACTAAGAAGAGGAACTTGAATTGTTGAAGTGGTTAAATCAAGAAGATGAGTCATACTTCGTTCCAATACAAGTCTTAGAGTCATACTCCAAGATTGTCATTTGAGTGACATGTCTTAAAGAAGGTTTAAAACACTTGTCAAATGTAAGAGTAAAAGTTTTCTACTCTTGTACATTTGAAATTGGTAAGTTGTGATGTTTTGGATAAAACAAAGACCAACTTAGGCCAATTGGGTAAAGTGTTTTTCTTGATTAGAATCCGCACTATCTCTTGGATGTTTGACAAGGGAGTCTTATATGTCAAGAGGACAGTGGGAGTCTTAAAGGTCTTGAAAGTCTCAAGAACTAATCAAGAATAAAACCTAAAGTTCTTCTCTAGCACACAATTTGAGGTTTATAATCTATTGTGTTGACATATCAGTGCCCATTCCAGTTAAAGTTGGCTTTGCATATGAGTTCTTAGAGTTCTCAGTTTGTTGCATAACAACTTGGAAGCAATGGCAGGCCCTTGAGCTGCCAGGTGGCAAGAAGTTAAGATTGAGTTCAATCCATATGGTTTTGGATTTGTCATTATCTTTGTCTTGTGATTATGGTTTGACAAATTCATATGGGTAGGAACTCATACACCATATAAATCTAAGTGTCATAAGGTTTCTCTCCGATTCATGAAAATGATGGTGAGGAAACACTTTCACTAAGTAGATTTTATCTAGATAGCAATTGTGATATTTGCATTCTCAAAGTCGTTAGTGGAGCGCGTGTGGTTAACCGGCACACTAACCTGGACTTGTGAGAAGTGGCAAAAAGGTCTAAACATTATGATTACGGCATCCCTCTTCATAATTGTTTAGATACACAAGTGTGCTATCTAAGGGAAGGTGTATGATTTTGATAAAGACTTATCAAAACAATCTAGTATCAGAAATCTGAACTTTGGTAAGAAAGTCAGCTGATTTCTGAGTACATGTCAAAGCTAGTGGGAGCATAAGTGTTATGCTAATAATCATCATGTTAGTGGGAGCATGATAATTATGATAAGTATTGCAAGTTAGCAATGTTAATTATAGAAAACAAAAAATTTGAATTGGGAAAAAGTTGTTTTGCTATAATTAAGGGAGAGGAAATTATACTTCATATCAAATCTATAAGGTTTAGATCTGAGGTTTTAATCATTTAGTCAAGGATATATATATGAATTTCATGTTGGAATGGCTCAACATAAGGAAATTCTGTATATGAGTCCATTATTTGCGTTCTAAAATTCGATTATGATTACGGCATCCCTTTTCATAATCTGAATTATGAGAACTTGGCAAATTGAAATGGAAATGTTATAGCAAAAGACTGGTTTAGTCTTTATGTGAGACATCATGAATCGTGTCCCATATGCTTCGGATATAGGATCGATTACATGTGCTATAATCATCCGTTCTAAAATTTTCCAAATGCCTGGGGCATTAAGAAGGGAAAAGGTTTAGAACTGGATATGACTAAAAGGATTAAACAATTGTCGAGGACAATCTAAGGTTTACCAAAGATTGGTTACTCAAGGACAATTGGAAGTATAGTGATAATTCTGGAAGGACCATATTGACATAATCTGTAAGGAGACAACTCTTGTTCAGAAGTGATAGTCAAAATGGAATCTGGAAATGTTTCAAAGTTAGGATTTTCAAATCTGTGTAAGATTAAGGAAACTTAATGCAAGAAGGATATTTCCAAGGAGTTGATCTCCTTTGGAATGATCTGTAATGTTTGTTGTCAAGTCTTTATGACTTTGTGCATAATCATTACAAGAGGATCAATGCATATAAGTTTAGAATCTGACAGATTCCAGTAAATGGCATGAATTTGGAATTCTTGCATTTGCAGTAAGGATTTGGGAGTGTGAAAAGAGAATCATTGAAGTTATGTTCAATGGATCTAGTTCACAAAGTAAAGATCATAGACAAACATAGTATGCATACTTAGTGTGTGGCATGACTAGTGTTTTGAAAAAAAACATAGTGTACATGCTTGGAGCATGGGACAACTATTGTTTTAAATTCAAGAATAAAGTTGATAGCTGAAACAGTGTACAATGAATAATGTGTAATCATATGGTGATAAATAAAAGGTGTTTTATTTATGTTCAAAGGGTTGATACCATATTGGATTCAATTATTATTGTGTTTCACTTTGCATGTTTTGACTTCCCGAATAAACTGGGTTATTCTTCCGGAATGACTAAGTTATTCAAACCATCCACAGTCAGTCATATTTTGGAAGTAGATATGAATTAAGACTGTCATGATGGGTTGTAGAGGTCTAAGGTGTTGGACAAGGCTACAACAATCATGAGTGCTCATAAGTTCTGAGTATTGGATTCAACCCGCGCTCATTGGAATCACTTCATGGATTTTATCACGAGTGATCATGAGACGATAATATCTTATATTCTTCAAACCTAGAGATATGAGTTGTTACTATGAGTTGATAGTACATTGATAGCACGAAAATGCATTTGGTAACTCGGTGCTATAAAACGTGCCTTTGTGTATGATTCAACAAGTAGTAGAACAAGCCATATGAGTCGAAGTTTATCCGTTCCTTTTACCTTCGGGATAAAAGCGATATCTGTGGGCCCCTCGATGATTTGATGATGACAAATGGAAGTGCTCGGCCGGGCCAGGACTGATTTGATTTGTTCAATTAGTCAGTTGTCATAAATCGGAAATCGGGAAACAACAAATGGACAGAGAGAATGATTATAATCCATGTCTCAGTCCATATGATATCTAGAATGGAGGAATATATGATCCCTTATCTAATGGACAAGTCACTGACAAAGGTCAGAGTTCATCTACAAGGTCAGAGTTCGACAGAAGCTTTTGAGAGCTACGATTGCCGGTTGGTTCCTGAAGTCATACGCAATAATAGTTTTAGACTTATCCAAGTGGGAGACTGTTGGATTAATGTCTAAGTCCATAACTATATTTGGTAAGACTTGACCCGACCCGGCATGGTCCATTTGGGTTGCATACCATCATGCACTTGAATGAGAGAAATAAGACACTTATGGTTATTAATATATTATAAGTTCTAGTATATTAATAATAAGAATAATAAGATTATTTAATTAGTATTGATCAAGAATTAATCTAGGATTAATTAAGTGATCAAAAGAAGACTAATTAAATATATGGGTTGATTGTGTAAATCATCCATACTTGTATAGTGGGCTAATGCTCCATGGATAATCAAGTTGGGCTAAAACCCATAGGATGGTCCATGGATGCTCCATGGTGTATTTGTACCCATGGATCCAAGGAAATGGAAAGCCATGACAATTAAGAGTTTACCCTAATTGTGTAACTATATAAGCATCTTATTATTGAGGAAAAATCGGCCACTAGTATTATTCAAGAAAGGGCTAGCCGATTTTGGTGAGTGTAGAATTCTCTCAAGTCATTCTAAGTGTTTTGATGATTGTGATTCCATTTGAGGTGTCACACTTGGGGCACTAAGCACTCAAGCTTCATGAAGACTTTCTACATCAAGAGGTATGTATTCTATCTTGTTACATTATTGTTTTGTATGCTAGATTAGGATAATACCTTGGAAGTTCTTATTTCCATGTATAATAGAGAAAACATAGATCCAAGGTATTTAGGGTTGCATGTACACTTAGGAGTGTTAGAATGCTCAAAACCCAACAGTTTCTTCCCATATCTGGCGAATAACAGAAATTGTTTAAATCTATCCCTAACCCATTACTCAACACTAAAGAATAAACACCGACTTTGGTCACAGGCGACGATCTTCTGTTACCCATAATCAGGTTCATCTTTCCATGTTCCACCTCCCTACTTCTTTTTAGGCCCTACATATTAGAACAAATGTGGTAACCACACCCTGTATCAATAACCCATGAAGTAGCAAATGATGAGTTATTAGATTTAATAGAATACATACCTGCAAAGATGGGCTTAATCTTCCCATCCTTTATATCTTGCAGATATTGAGGGCAGCTTCGTTTCTAGTGGCCCTTTTGGTGACAATAGAAGCAATCTGCTTCCTTGGGATCGGAGGAGGGTTTAGCAGGGCCTGCTTTAGTCCCACTTGAGGATGAACCATCACGGGGCTTCCCCTTTTGGTGGCTCTTACATGGAGCCTTCCTCTTTTTACCCTTTCCTTGACTTATTGCCATAACAGGAGCAGCCACAGCAGGGGAAGATGCAACATATTTGTCTTTGAGGTTGCTCTCAGCAGTCCTCAAAAGTCCTTGGAGCTTGCTCAAGGAGACCTCTTCCTTGTTCATGTGGTAGGTCATCCTAAACTGGTTGTAGCAGGAGGGCATGGAGTGGAGGATTATGTTGATAGCCAAATCCTCATCAAACTTAACATTAAGTTTGAGAAGACGATCAACATACCTCTGCATTTTCTGCAAATGAGAGGTTAGGGATTCTCCACTCCCTATCTTAGCGGTGATCATGTTAGTACTGATCTCATAGCGCTCTTGCCTCGCGCTCTGGTGATACCTGTCCAGCAAATCATAATGCATTTCATACGGATACATGTCCTCATAGGACTTTTAGAGTTCGAGGTTCATGGTGGCCAACTCTTCTGGAGTAGCAACATCTGGGATGATCTTTTCAATCTTTTCATCGAGGACATATTCTATGTCCTGGTAGCGTGTGATCATGCGAATATACCTCATCCACTCGTTGAAGTTTGACCCATCAAATGTCACTTTCTGACACAGGTTCATCAATGAGAATGACCCAGAAGCATTGTTGTTGTTGGTTGCAGACTTCTGAAAAAGAAGGGAACAATGTTTGATTATAAATGAATCCCTAATTAAACACCCAAATGAGAAATTAGGGCTAGGATCCAACAACATTATTTACAACTTAGAAAGGGATGCCGTACTCTAAAAGTAAATAATTTGAAGGTAAGTGAATGATGATTCACTAATTCTCACCATGAAAAACGAAAAAGAGATTTAGGTTTTAAATGTATTGAAAACTCCTAGATCTTTGAGATTCATTGAACTTTTCATTGGCATGTTTAAATCTCGATATGCACTTCAAATTTGCGACTGGGATACCGAGGATCGCAAACAAGTTGTGAATAACCATGCAAATCAACATGGTGCACTCAATGTCTCTATCACCTAATCAATGTGTCGGTAAACCACACACGCTCCATTGATCTATGACAAACATCAAGTCACCCTTCGCTACCAATGTCATCCCCAAATTAGTGTGTCGGTTAACCACACGCGCTCCACCAACGTTTGACAAGGGTATGAAGTGTAATTCCATGGATTAGCATCATTTTTCACATTTTACCCTGAAGTAACTAAGATTGGGAATTTGTAAAACATGTAGTTACTTTGTATCTTACATTATACTTTTAATGAGGAGAGGGTTGCCCTATCCTACCCGTTCGGCTAACGACCCTCCACCAGTCAAGCAAGCAGTGGGTGTGAGTGTACACCCATTAAGCGTCATTTTATAGGCAACAACCTTATACCCACCTTATAGACTGGCTTCGTGAATGAAGCCTACTAACGGTAAGACTAGCATTTTAAGTTATACATATATATATATATATATATATATATATATATATATATATATATATATATATATATATTAAGCTTGTAATAATATATAATAGTATAGGGTTGAATTTTAAACTTGTAAAACTCTAAGGGTTTGAAATTAAAATTATTCAAAATTAAACTTTTAATCACAAATTTCAAATTTCAAAACTTGAGGGCAAGTTTTGAACTTTTCAAAACAAAAGGGATCAAATAACAAATAATTTAAATTAAACAATTAATTTCATAATTATCTATATTTGACCTAGTCCAATTTTAGTCATAAGATAATTACCAAATAATTTTAAATAATCCATATTTATCATATAAACAACCAATATTCAAAAGATTTGAAATTATCTATTGTTTTGGCAGGGATAATCATTTAATTAAAGTAAAATTCAGATTTTAACTTCAAAAAACGATTTAGGCATCAAATCCATGACAAAACAGCAACTCAATCCCGAAATATCCTCTGCCTGACGCATAAACTCGCCGAGTCCAGATACTGACTCGCCGAGTTGAGTCGGGCAGAAGCAAGAAAAACGATTTTTAGCAAGCAAATAGTTAAAGCATCACATTCAATTGAAACCAATCAAGGCTCTGATACCACTGATGGGTTTTATGCATAAGAACAATCCTATGTGCTCATACAAACCCTAATGCTTGGATCTAGGTTTCTCTATTGTAAATGCTTTGAATCCAAGACTTACAAACCTAGATCTATCATATATAATTCGAAATTATCATTAATAAAATAGATCTAAGTGTTTTACCTCTTTCAAGTGGCTTGAATCCTTGTAATCTTCTTGATCTTTAGCTTAGAGTTACAATTGTAACTCCTCTAATGGTTCACAAACCCCACAAGCAAGAAGGCAATATGAGAGAGGGTGAGAGATGCTAAAATCAGCCCTAGGGTTCTTTTAGAATCAAGTGTAGCCGATTTTCATAGCCTAGGGGTCTTATTTATGCTTGCAGGCTGCTAGGGTTTCAGTCTAAACCCTAATGGACAGCTTAGCCACCTAGCAGCACATGGAACCTTCTGGAATAAGGCCTTGGACGAAAATATGATGGATCCCCATCATAATTTCGTTCTTCCCTTAGTCCATTAGGATCTCCAGCCCAAAACTCAACTATCATGCATTTGACAGTTTATACCCATTTATTTAATTAATCTCTTTTAGTCACCAAATTAATTCCTAATTAATTTATGACCAATACTAATTAAATAAAAATGATTTCTCCTCTAATATATTATTCTTATAATATATTAATAAACCATAATATTCTCTCTCTCTCTTTCTCCTTAAATTACCTTGTCAAGTTGCTTTGGAAAAGGCAACCCAAAAGGACCATGCACAACCGGGTCAAGTACATACCAAATATAGTTACGGGCTTAGACACTAATCCAACAGAGATCACCATGGAAGCATAGTTTCAGCCTGGAAGTTTCATTTGCAACCCTTAGACACATTTTTGAACCAATGTGAGTAATCAAGGTCCAAGATTTATGTTTCCTTGTTGCTAGATCTAAGTTTTTATGCATATTTATCCAAGATCTTAAGAGTTAGATTGTTGGGACTCCATAAAGTTGGCAACTTTATGAGTCCTTAGGGTCTGTTGGTGCTTATATGTCATGGATCTGAAGTTTGGAAGATGTTTAAGTCCATGCTTAAGAAATTACCTACTTTGTAACGTCCCAAAATTCAAGACTTAAAATTTCTTTTAATAAAACATTACTTAAAGCAAAATCATCAATCCAAAACATAATCAGAGTATTAATTTCCAAAACACATGTTCGTTATCAGAGTAAAACATTCCCATGCTGCCTAATCTATGGTGTGTGCCATACGATCACCCCGAGCTCTTCTCTTCGATACCGGAAGTACTTGAAACCAAAACTGAAAAACCGTAAGCACGAAGCTTAGTGAGTTTCCCACCCTACCACATACCATGCATAACCACATACTGCACATACTGGGCCACGCCCGCTATTCTGGGCCTCGCCCCTACCTCGGGCCTCGCCCGCTACAACGGCCCCGCTGCTCCAGGCCTCGCCTGGCTTCGAGCCCCGCTCGGATACATATCTGTTTCGCTTAGGCCTCGTCTGTCATTGGGCCTCGCCCACTAACATATACTAACACATAAACATAACGCAACGCATACACTAAACATATACTACCGAATCCTGTTCTAAAGGCCTCGCCTATCTTGGGCCTCGCCCATGTCCTGCAACTGATGAGTCATGGAACCCCATCCACGCTCCTACTGATAGTGAGATACGGGCTCGACCCATACTCACTCTTTCCCTCACCTGGGCCGCACCCCTACTCTACTGCTAATGAGACATGGAACACCGTCCATACTCTGTTGCCGGTGAGATACGGGACCTCGCTCACACTCACCTTCCTACCAGGCACATACATGTATCACACAGACAACATGTATAACTATCATGCAAACCATTCCCTTGGGCACCCGCCCGCTACACTGGACCTCGTCCTGAATATCATACTAGCATACTGTGCCTAGGGCTAACCCCTGGGTCTTCCTACTCATAACTACATGGGTCGGCATTGTGGCTGTAGACCCATTCACACAAAAGGGAAACTCACCTGCACTTGCTGAACTTGCTGAAACCCCTCTGCTGCTGCCTGACAACTCTTATGAACTGCGGCTCTACTAGCTCCTCGAGCTATCAATATCAATATAACACTTAGTCTAACTGTCCTCCGAAAGTCAACTAAGTCAACTCTGGTCAAAGTCAAAGTCCTGGTCAAAGTCAACCTTACAGGTCAACCCTACTCGCCGAGTCTGCCTACTGACTCGCCGAGTTCATATGCTCAAAGTCCTTTCATTCGCGACTCGACTTGCCGAGTCAGCCCATGACTCGCCGAGTCCACCGATTTCCGAGTCCTGTCTTGTCCAGCTTACTTAGTCTCCACCCGACTCACTGATTCGAGTCTTAAATCGAAGGGTTCAGGGTTTCGCGACCTGACTCGCCGAGTCCAAGGAAAACTTCAACAGACTCGCCGAGTTGTTCATCCAACTCGTCGAGTTCCTCCTAATCTTCATACTACTCGCCGAGTCCACTCGAAGGACTCGCCGAGTCTATACAGTCCTACATACAATCAGAAGCTTTTTGAGTCATGCAGGGACTTCAAACTGTAGATCCACTCTTCCAAGGCTTATTCCTTACGTAAAGTTGCAAACTTTACGTATAACTAAGGAGATTTAGGCTCAAAACACTCTAGGGCTAGGTTTTAAGACAAAAGGGCTTCACCAACTGCTCAATAACTGATGCTTTATGACATTTAGGACCATCCCAACACTAGATCTGAAGTGGCAACCTCATATCTAATCCCCAAACTCGAAATAGATCTCAAACAACCATAAAACCCCAAAAATCTCATAACAAAAATCGATCTAGATGCAAAGGAGGGAAGATAACAACTCATTACCTCTAAGATGAGCACAAACTGAAGTATATCTCGGATCTACACCTCTCCTTTGAAGCAACCCTCTTGATCTTCAAGTTCCTTTCAAAGATTCCCTCCTCCAAAGCTATTTTCTCTCAAATGATGGAAGCTCACACGAAATCTAGGGTTTACAGGCTCTCTAGGGTGATATGGAGGCTGAGGAAGGGACATAACACCCTTTATATAGGGTACAACCCCCAAAATTAGGGTTTTCTCCTTTCAGCACCAACTCGACTCGGCGAGTTGGTCACTTAATCTGCGACCCAACCCCGCTCCAACTCGGCGAGTAAGCGAGCCTACTCGTCAAGTCCCTTCTTCAAATTGCACTTTCATTCCTTAAATCATACTTCTAAAATTTGAGATGTTACATACTTTTTCTTCATTAATGACCTAGTTTGAGCTCAAGTCTTGTATTGGACATACAAGACCTTAAATCATCGATTTTTATGACCCTAGGAGTATTAGGAAGCCTCCTGGAAAAGATGGATTAATGGCTTTAAGAGGTTTTTGGATCAAAATGGTATAGACGAATTCTCACGACATGAGGAAGATGCATGTCATGTCGTGAGGATTGTAAGACCCGACTAATTTGTCTTGTAGTAGATTACGACGTGAGGCCATAGATGTTCACGTCGTGAGGGTTTGTCTGTTGACTTTTGTTGACCGTTGACTTTTTGATCAAAATTGACTTTGAGTCAAACTTGTGGATTTTGGGCTATTCATTGAGATTCTATCTGGTTTTGGTGTTAGTGGATTCGTGGGAACGAGCAACGCTGAAAAGGGACTGTATCGCAGTGTTCAGAGTTCTTTGATTCAGGTGAATTTTGCCTCATTGTACCGTGGATCAAAGGCACCAACGCCGACCCACTAGTTTTGGTTATTTGTTAGTAGAGGGATGCCTTAGGGATTGTATATAGTTATGTAGGATAGATTGAGGACTCTTGACCTAGGCTCTTTTACTTTTCCCTTGTTTTGTTGTGGTTCTAGAGTAGGATCACCTGTCTGGGTGTCTATCTCACCTCTAAGTATATATGATTATGCATTCCTTAGATTGTTGATATTTAGTAGGTTGCTATGTTGTTAGATATGTATCATGGTATTGAGTATGTTTCTATGTTGTAGTGATGGGTTAGATCTATGTCCTGGTATATAGGATGTTGCTACGCAGTAGTGATTTGTAGAACTATATGTTTATCTCTACTTGTTGGTTATCACCTTGTGGAATGACCTAGGTACTGTATGTGGTCATGTAGGATAGCCTGAGAACTCTTGATCTAAGCTTTCTTTCATGTTCCTTGTTTGGTTGTGGCTCTAGAGTAGGATCATTATTCGGGTGGCTATCTCACCTCTGGTTACTTGTAGTTACACACTTCATGGAGGTTAGATGGTAGCGGGATAGTGTGCGGTGCAAGGACTAGTAAGCGGTAGTGATCTGTATGATTGTTGTTTTCCTGTATTGTGGGCCTACGTGAGCCTTGACTGTTTATTTTTCGACATAGTATGGTTGGTTTGAGGTGGTACTACTGTGTGCGGTAGCCAACAAATCTGTGAGCAAGCCAGACATAAGATGTGGGCCTGAAGGGCTAGCCAAACTTATGATGTGTGCTCGGGAGCAAACCAGGTATGAATTGTGGACCTGAAAGGCAACCAGACTCAAACTATGGGCTCAGGGGTAATCCATCCCGATGGTTGTGGACTCGAGGGTATTCTAGCATGATGGCTGAGTGGACACGATCCATGTTTGTATGTTATCGTATAGGGTATTTTGGGGAAAACTCACTAAGTTTTGTGCTTACCAGGTTGTGAATTGTTTCACGTATCATGGGTTATCTCGGGAAGGCAAAGGCGTGACTATACACATTCATCAGTAGCAATGAAGATTCCACATTTTAAATATTAATCTGATCTTTAAAAAATGTATTTGGAATAAATGTTTTCTCAACAATGGATTTATAATTGGTAAGTTTTACTTAAACAAAAATAAAAAAATTTGTTCAGGAAAATGGGACGTTACAAAACGACAAACATACACGAACTTAACACGAAATTAGCGGGTTTAGGTCAGAGATTTCGACACGTTTTAGTAAACGGGTTGACATGATACGACACAAAAATTAAACGGGTTGGGTTAGGGTTAAGACTTACAGCTCGAATATGAATTGTTTAATTTATATATCTTTTTTTTTTAAATTTCATATTTTTATAAATATCTTATAGATTATAGATTTGTAGTGTGCCAAACTCAAGAACTAAAATTAAAATTCAAACTTTCAAAGTGACTTAATTTTACTCATCCTCGCCAACTATCCCCTTTGCTCCCAAGCTCTAACTCTTTTCTTTTTACCATTTAAATTTAGTATGAATTTTGTCATTCTACATCCTTTAGTGTCTTAGTTTTTCCTTTTCGCCTCCCCGTATCATACTTTCCAACATTTAAAATGTTTCAACCTGACATACTACTACATATTTACAAGGTCTAAACCTTAACCCGGAACCCAACACGAAATCGACACGAAAATAAAAGGGTTGACATGACATGACACAATAATTAAATGGGCCAGGTTAGGGTCAAGCCATCTCAACTCATTTAATGTCTTGACACGACATGAACCTGAAACGACACGACATGTTTGTCAAGTCTAGTTGCAACCCAACGACCTATTTTCAGCCAACAGGCTTGTTTCAGCCGAATAACCTATTGCATCAAACATGTTTGTTTCAACCCAACAACAGATTTCAGCCAACAGGTTTGTTTCAACACAACATGTATATATCATACAAGCATATCAACAAGAGTCACAAAGACAAAAAACATATAATGACACCCAGTGTTTAGTAGTACAGTGAGAATACTCACATGAGCTAAACAACAGAAACTCAACAAACAGCCTCAACAAAATAATTACAGAATAACTAATCCGAGACTAGTCCTTAGTCAAATACTCAATTCTACCAATGTTTGACCAAAAGTCGAACCGGTCAACAGGTCAACGGTCAACGGTTAAAGTCAATAGTCAACCATCCTGGACCATCACGCCGAGGCCAAACCCTTTGACCGTATATTGGTCACAAAATGAAAAACAGACGTTGTTGAAACCTACCATCATGCATCAACCCACCACTCACCGTGCCATGGTGAGCGTCCAAAGCAGCTTAATGGATTAAGCACTTATCCCTTAACCTCAAGAGCTTAAAATCTCAAAGTTGGTTCTTCTAAAGGTCTTAATGGATACTTGGTCAAGTGGGGTGGATTCTAGTCCTGGAAGGGTAAAACGCTCTTTTGCCCAAAGGAGGTTTAATTATGATCCTAGACATTTTGTGAGTTAGTCATTTCCTTAGTTGTTAATTAGGGTTTTATTATGGATATGTTCAGCAAGAGGAGGCTTGACTTCGTCGGATCGAGTGGGCGGTTTATCTTATCTTTGGGGTTAAGGTGAGTCTTCTCACTATACTGTGTAGGATGCTAGCTGTCTTTCTGACTCTTGCATTGTGTGCTGGACGGGCCCCATTTATATGTTGGGTTGGGCCTATCATGTATGTTGGGCGGAGCCTATTTGAAAGCTGGGTGGGGCCCATTATGTATGTTGGACAATCCAATGTATGTTGGGTGGGGCGCATTCGTATGTTGGGCGGGGACCGATATATGGGCGGGACGCAATGTTATGTATGGTATGTGGTATTTTGGGGAACTCACTAAGCTTTGTGCTTATAGTTTGTGGTTTAAGATTTTTCAGGTACTTCCAGTTTCAAAGGGAAATGCATGGATTGACTGCATAACATTCCCGATGGCTTTGCCGCACTGATTATATTTGTTTTACCGTGATGTTTGGAAAATACAATTCACTCTTATGGGTTTTGGAACAAATGATTGTACATAATTAATGGTTTAAAAATAAAATTTTGTATCGTTATTTTTGAGACATTACAATTGTCATCTTAATAGGCTTCTAATTAGATTAAATTTGGATGCAAAAGGTATTGATATTCCCATATTGTTTTGTGCTTCTTGTAATTTGGAATTGGAGGATATTGGAAATCTTTTAGTTTATTGTGAAAGCGATGTTAGACATTTTGAATTTTGTGGGCAGATGGTGGGATATTATTATCTCAGGTTTCATTGTGATTGAATATGTTATCCTTTGGTTAGACTCGGTTCAGATGTCTAGTATGAAATCATTGACGTTAGAATCAATAGTTATGACTATGTGGTGGTTTATTTGCAACTTTCGAAATGGAATTCTTTTTGGTCCTCATAATGTTAGACAAAATATGTTGATCGAGAGTTTGGTTGACTTTATACAATTGGTTGTCGATAGGAATACAAAAGTAAGTGTTAGTTGGGTGTCATGGTTTTCAAACCCTATTTTGGCTATTCATTTGTAATTACTTTTCATTCGTGGTTTGCTAAATTTAATCAATAAAAATTCAACTGTTAAAAAAAATATATAAAAGAAGGACAAGGTTGTTAAGATCCTGATCCGGATCGTAGGACCGTAAGATCTTAAGATCCTACCTAAATAAGTCGTATCAGATCATAATAGATAATTTTATATGTAAGATCACAAAATGGATCGTAGGATCATATCAGAATCCAATCCCGTCATACCACTCTATGAAAATTGAAAATTTGTAATATGATTTTTCTTTTCTTTACTCCTTTGTTGATTGACCCGGTCTCCATACCTACATGTCAATCAAGAATAATCTCATCCATTGCATATTTTATGAAATATAAACCGATGATTACGCTTCATACCCTCGTTGATTATGTTTCATATGAAGAACAATAAACAGTAAAGTGATTGGTGAATATATATTTCATGTTTTAAACTTATAATTATATCATTTTCAGTGGGATCATAGGATCCTGATCCCGATCTTAGGATTCTGGTCTTGCAAACCCAAAAACAGTCCTATGTAGGATCCTGATCTTGACAGCCTTGAGAAAGACTACTAATCTTCATAAATGGTCTTTATGGTTTCCAGGAATATCAATTTTAGTCCCTAACTTTTTTATGTTTCATGGAAGGTCCATGTGGTTTCAATTTCTATTATGGTTGGTCTCTCACCCACATAGATCGACTTATATAATCTTTTTAATTAAGTTTATATTTTTCTTTAATTAAAAAAATTAGAAAAAGAAAAATAATAGCAATCCTACCCCACCTCTACTTACCCACCACCATCTTACTTTCCAATATCCATTTTCTTATACGATTGCAAATCCATAGCTACAAGACCCCAAGATTTCCAACTTGTGCTCCCAATCCATATCAATAAACAACCCTACCATAAACCTTCCAAACTCAAAGAAATATCCCATTCTTAGTTAGCCAAACAAATTATTAACTTCATACTTGAAGAAAACTCCAAATTTGACATGAATGTTGCCAGGACCACGATCAAATCGACACCCCTACTAATCCTACCGACACGTCTTACCAAATCGGATCTTGTATAGATCTGAGGCCCATTTTGAAAAATGAACAACGCTGCTCTGATCCTTAACCAAAAATAAAAAAAATCCATCATTCCACCCTTGATGTAAGATCTATGCACCCCAAAGAACCATCAACTGATACAATTTGAAGACCCTCAGCAATCTCAACTACTAAACAAAGCCCATATGAAGATGCATCCACCACACCTTAAGGTTGGTTGATAGATAAACATCAACTCTTCCCCTGCTAAAGATAGAAATCAGTACAACGAGTTAACCAACCCTTCCACGGACACTCAACCTGAGTGGTTCGAGCATCTTCTGAACTAATCTTTGGTATTCCAGAGAGGAACAACTAGATTCAAAGAGATGTTTTCCTAGGAGTTTCCGATGTGATACCCACACATACATCCCTGAAGGAACAACTATCTATTCCTCTATGGAAGGAATGATGATCTAGATACAATGATGGTGAGATTACGAGCATAAGGAAATGGGATGAGATGTAAGGAGAGATCGGGAGTTGAAGGAATGAGAGTATGTGCCACAGGTTTTCTTGTGGTCAATGCATTAAGAATAGATATAGAAATGGGGTCGGAGAATAGTAGGGACCCGAATCCCTATCCCCATCCTAGAATCCTTATTTCAATCTTCATCCTCATCTCTAATGGGGACCAGGGATCTCTAGCGGGGAATCAGAGATTTATTTTTCTATTTGAAAATGAATACTTTTAAGAAAATCTCTAAATTTAAATTTTACCTGCATAAGATTAAAAAAATTTACAAACCATAAAAATATTCGTAAATTGCAAAAACTAGGGAAATATGCAATAATAATAATAATAATAATAATAATAATAATAATAATAATAATAATAATAATAATAATAATAAAAAAGTCCTTACATTTTCGCTCTAATGACAAAAAAGTAATCACTGATTTCTTTTTTTCTTTTGCAGTTTAACTATTGAAACCGGTAAACACGTGCTAAACAACCCTTTTACCTGATTAGTGTCACTTTTAAGGGTTAATTTTGCTAAAAAAAAAACTCTTTGATGATTTTTTCGTTAATAGGGTTAAAGTTTAAGGACTTTTTTGGAGATTTTTCTTTTGTATATATACTAAATTTATTTAAAGAAATCTTATATTTATTTATTAAAAATCATAAAATAAAGATAACATCTACATCCCTTTCATTAAAAAAATCATATTTTTTTATTAAAAAACACAATAATGATCAATTGTATATCATTTTTGGGATTTTTTTTATGATTCTCTTTAGTAAATACCATTACTACAATTATAAATGTATCATTTAAATATAATTCATAAATTGAGCTCCATGATATATATGGCCTAGAAACACACTCCTTATGAAAAATCAACAAAAGTCCTATTAATTATATTTAACATGTGATTTCATAAGTATTGTAGCTCGTGTATTAGGGTTATTGTCATAAAGCCCTCATATTTACATGAAATGTGAGGTTATATCATATGTCCTAATTTGTGTTCATTAATGTCTCACAAATAGGTAGGTTTTATCATTTTGGGATTTTTATCAGGTTGTGAAGAGAAATAATAGTAAGTGAACGATGGTGATGATGGTTGGTCAAAGATGAAGAACTCAGAAGGTGATTTGGAGATGGTGTTGATGGGGGATACCTGTGTTTTGTGGTGAAGATGGTGTTGTTGGTGGCAAATGGTGGTAGTGGTGACGGAGTGTGGTGGTGGTGATGTTTAAATATGAGGGCTTTTATTGTAATGATGACCGACAAAGAGGGTATAGAACCTGATAAAATGTTAAAATGAAAAAATTGACAGATGTGAGGCATTAATGAACATAAAAATGGAGTTTTGTTGACTTGTCATAAGTAGTTCATCTTTAGGCCACATAGTGTGTATAACAGAGTTCTATTTAGGAATAACAAACCCTGATAAAACTTTATTTTCTAAGGCGTCGTTCGATTGTGAAAAGATTTCCGGTAAGCTGTAGTTTTATGGTAAACGTTTTACACCCAAGACCTAAAAATTCAACAATAAAGTAGTAATTGGCTTAGAAAAAATGCACTTCTTGCGACAAATCAACAAAATTCTTTTAAGTTATATATAGTATAGATGGTCTTTATGACATTAGTAACGATATTTATTAAAGAGAATAAAAAAATCCAAAAATGATATATGAATTATCATTATTGTGTTTTTTCATAAAAAAATATCATTATTTTGAGTTTTTTAATAAATAA
Organism: Lactuca sativa; assembly: GCF_002870075.4. Taxonomy (NCBI): domain Eukaryota; kingdom Viridiplantae; phylum Streptophyta; class Magnoliopsida; order Asterales; family Asteraceae; genus Lactuca; species Lactuca sativa. The sequence goes on from NC_056624.2 coordinate 157,399,720, forward strand.
ATATAATTTTTCTTCAAATAAATTCAGTATATATAAAAAAATCTCTAGAAAAGTTTTTAAACTTTAACCTTATTAACGAAAAAGTCATCCATGATTTTTATTTTTGCAATTTAACTCTTAAAACCTACGCTAACCGATTACAAATGTTGTTTTTATAAAATGACGATTTTGCCCTTGGTGTTTTCTTTTTTCTGTTTTATATTACAAAATCTAAAAAAGAAAAGAAAAAAAAAGAAAATACTCATCTCTCTCTCTCTCTCTCGTTTTGACCTCCGATGAAGAAAGAGAAGGAGGAACCAGCGATTTCACAAATTCTCACCCTCCTCTTGTCGAAGCACCACCCAAACACCCTCAACCGTTGCTATTCCCGATTCCCTTCTCCCTTTTTTCTTCCTTGACTCACCGGAAAAACGAAACAAAATGAAGGAGGTTGTTGCCTCAGTTCCAACCACCCATCATCCGGTTGTTGAGAAATCCCAAGAAACCCACACCTGCTTTCGTTTCTGTTCTCCTTCTTTTTTTAGTCAGATCGAGCACTGATGTTGCTCTCCATTGGTCGACTGTTACCATTGTTTCTTTTTTCGGTTCAATTGTTGTCGGAGATGACAAAGAGGCTAAGAGGATTGCGGGAAAAACAGGCTTCCCTTCTTCGTGATTCCTCAACCACCATCGATCCACCCGTGTTCTTGCTTTCGATCATCTTCTTCTTCTCGATTCGCGTCAGATATGTTCAGATCTCGACGATGGCTTCGTTCTTCAATTAGGGTTTTCGTCTTCGTTCTTCAGTTAGGGTTTTTTGCTTCAGATCTATCCATCGATCTGCAACTTTCTTGGGTTCTTGAGTTCTAAAAAAATGTTTTATGTTGTTGGAATTGGGTTAGAAAACACACACATAGAAATGTTTTTGTTCCTGAAATCATCGATTCTACTATGCTCTTGATGTTGTGTGTATGAGAGAGATGGAGTGTAATGATTGATTTTTGATTTTCAGATCACAAGAACACACACATGTTGTAGTTTATCTCCAGATCAAATTTTTGAAAATCAGAGCATCAAAGAAATGGATTTGGAACACACACAAGAAATCTGGAACATGAACACATACAAATACAAGATATGAACTCAAGAACTCAAATTTCTAACCTTTTTGTAAGCAATAACAAGTTTGGGTTGTAGCATACAACGTGCTAAAGCTTTTTTAGAGATAGAGAGAGAGAGAGAGAGAGATTTTGTAATAAAAAAAATCAAAAAAGGAAAAATACCAAGGGCAAATATGTCTTTAAAAAATATTTTGAAAATTTTGGACTAAATTCGCAAAAAATGAAAATTTTGGATCATCCTTACTTGTCCAAACTTGTTTGGACAAAATTTGCCAATACAGTCCATTCTTGCAATTTTGTCTAAAAATTAAAAACCATATGGAAGAAATTGATACAAATTGAAAACTTTGACTAAAATTGCAATGTTCCACAAATCATAGGTACCATTTCCGAAATTTAGTATATAAAATACTAGTATAATTTTGGTTTTCATGACATATCCAAGGAAAAATTGCTTTCAAAGACGGCGACTACAATATTATGGTCCAATTCCACCCTTTCACCTAAGAAAAACCGTCCCTTTTATTTTGGATTTATTTAAGCAACCTTTTCTCAAATTTCAAAACCCATCAAGAAAAATCATTTCTCTACATGAGTTTATTCACATTTGACCCGATTTAGTGTAAACAACCCCCATAAACGCACACACACAGACAATGATGGAGAAGGTGTATGTAGCAATCGGGAATGACGTACAAGAAGGGTTTGCAACTCTCGAATGGACACTAAGAAAATGGTCTTCTTCTCAAATCTCCATTGTTATCCTTCATGCAGATATCAACCGGGACTTCGTTTACACATACTGTAAGTTCATCGCACAGTTCTCAATTTTGACTTTTTTCTTTTACATTTTGACTCACATGGTTTCTTGATTCAAGATGGAAAACTCCCTGCAAGTTATGTGAATGATGAGAGTGTCGACTTACTCAATAAGTATCAACAAGGAAAACTGAACAAGATTTTACAGCAATACATAGATTTTTGTGGCGAGGTGAAAACAGAAACTTTAAATATCGAGAAATATGATGAACCAATACACAAACGAATCCTGCAACTCATATCAGGTCTTCGAATATGCAAACTAGTGATAGGAGCTACTTTCTTCAGGTAATCCTCATGGTAATTGCGAAGAAAATTTATCGTTTATACTTGGGTCGATTATACTCTGTTCTTCGTTTCCACAGGAAATTTGGAAATTTAATAATGGGATTAAAGAAAATTCAGCAAAAGAAGCCTAATTTCTGTGAATTATACTTAATAAGTGGAGGGAAATTGATCTTTTTGAAAGAAGAAAATAATGAGGGATTCATAGAAGACGATCAAGGGGTGATGATAGCTAAATTAAACAAAAAGAGAGGTACTTTTAAAGGTTGGATCGGCAAAATGTACCCCAGAAATCCAAAAAGCCCTTCGGATTCGCCTTCTTCTTCATCAAGCGCGGATTCACCTTCAATTTGGGAGAGATCTGCAGAAGAGATTGAAGAGTATTTCAACAAATTGCTGGATTCAAATGAAGACGAAGAAGAATCTGGGCAAGCTTCAAATGCTATTCTGGAGAACAATGGATCCACGGAACTGGATATACCCCAAGATTTGGTAAATTTCTTATCGTATTACTGGAATAGTTATGTATTTAGGTCAAAAAAGAATAAACCAAGAACAATTTTCAGAATTCGAGACAGAAAACTGGATTCCTGAGAGTTAAAATATGTGAAGCGAAGGACACCATACATTTGAAGAGAAGAGAAGCCAAAGAAAGTGTTCAAAGATATTCAAAAGCGGAATGGGCGATTACCCTTTGTAATTCAAGGGTAATTAACTCTCATCGATTTCTTATTCGATTCTGTTTTTGATATTACTTTCTTGTATAAATCGATTCTGGGTTACACAGGTGGATGATATTGAAGCTCGATTAAACGAAGAAACCACAAAACGAGGAGATCTAGAGAAGGAACTAGAAATCGTTACAGAGCAACTCATCGAAACCCGGAATGGAATCGAGCAAACCAGAAGTACGATTGATTCCACCTTCGAAATCCAACGGGAGCTTTCAAACAAACTCAAATCATCCACACTCTCAAAATCCCAATCCGAAGAACAATTAACCAAAATGATCCACAGACGTATTGACATGATTCAAGAGATCGAAAAACTCCGGAAACAAAAAGACGTCATGCAACGAAGAATCGAGTTTTGCAGAGATAAAGAAGCCATAGAAACAGCCGCAAGATTGAATCATTTGACCTTTTCTTACAAAGAGTTTACACCCGATGAGATCAAATCAAGCACTGAACACTTCTCAGAACATTCCAGAATAAAATGTTCTGGGGATTTCACAAACGTGTATCGAGCTCGAATCAATCATACAACAGTTGCTGTCAAGTTATACGAAGTTTCAGAAGAAGAATTTGGTAGCAAGGTAAAGATTCTAAGCAGATTACAACACCCACATTTGGTAGCCATGTTAGGGTTCTGTACAGAGCTTAAATGCATCGTATTCGAGTATATGCACGGAAGTTGTCTCCGGAATGTTCTTTTCTCCAATGGTCGGAAGAAACAAGCTTTAAACTGGAGATCGAGAGTCTGTATTGCAACCGAAGTTTGTTCAGGGTTGACTTTTCTCCATCTATCCAAACCAAAACCCATCGTTCATGGCAATCTGAACCTAACCCACATCCTTTTGGATCGAAATAATGTTGCAAAACTACATGGGTTTCGGTTGGATTCTTCATATAATGAATCTGATATCAGATCTGATGTTAAAGATTTCGGGAGTTTGGTGTTACAGCTGCTAACCGGAAGAAATTGGAGTGGGATTCTTGATGAGGTAAATGAAGCTTCGGTTATGGAGGTATTAGATCAGAGAGATGGAGAGTGGCCATTGCAGGTGGCTATGGAGCTTGCTAGAATAGCAATAAGGTGTTCAGGTGGGAATACAGGGATGACAATGGTGATGAAGGAGATGGAGGAGTTGAGGAAGAAGGCGGATGAAGTTGGAAATAGTAAGATTAGTGTCGATTTTGATGAAGAGACTGTTATACCCTCTTTCTTTTTTTGTCCTATATTGCAGGATATAATGAGGGACCCACATGTTGCTTCAGATGGATTTTCGTATGAGCTTAGTGCTATAGAGAGGTGGTTTGGAATGGGGCATAATACGTCGCCATTGACAAACTTAGAGCTAGAACACAATCGGCTTACTCCTAATCATATCCTTCGTTCTTTGATTCAAGATTGGCATAACAAAAGATCGATTTCTGTATCATAAACTATATGTAAATGTAAGTGTAAGTGTAACTATACAAAATGTATAAATGGAGACATGGAGTTTCTTGATCTTGATCATGATGATAATTATGGTGTTATGATGACAATTGATTAAGAATGTATGCATGTAATGTTTGAGATTAAATAAAATAATCAAGAATCACAATATTCACAATCCAACAAGAAAAATACCACACAATTAAGTTCAAACTTGTCCGATCATATCAAGTTAAAAGCAACATTTCTTCTAAACCTCGCTTTGGATCTCTTAATTTCAATAAGCTTATCATGCACACACCAAGGAAAACTCAAAAAATGATCACGTCTCATATCCTCATTATATCGACCCCAATAATCTGGATGATATGTCACATGATACCAAGCAGATGCTTTTGCATAAACATCATCATCATCATCTCCAATTTCCACATTATGATCATCATTGATCCCTTTCTTAAACCAATTCCTAGCTTCTTTTCTCAAAGACCTCACAGCCAAACCAACCACTTCAGCGTCATTCCTCCTATCAAAAGACCTCGACATTTTCATGATACTACCACTTAACAATTCAGCCTCGGTTTTAATCCCATAATAATCCATCAAATTTCCCAATTTGTAATCATATTCGGTTTTAAAATCAAATGCTTCATCGATATAATACTCAAACCCAGTTATTTCCATGTCAGCATCGTATGATTGTCTTGCCACGTCATGTGTGGATGACAAGGCTGTTATGTGGGGCCATGTGTTTGACCTCGCGAAAGAGTTTACCAATTACATTTTGGGATTTGTATGTGGTTTTGTCTGGTTTTTCCATGAAATCTGGGTACTCTTTGACACGGAGATTTGCGGGAATTTCTGCGGGGACACCGGTTTTTGGGAAATCGACGGCTATTGAGAAGAGCTTCGCCAGTTCTACACACGGTTTCGACATTGCTTTCTCGGGTTCTCTATCTGCAAAGACAGTGTGGGCATTTGCAATGATTCCTAGACTGTCGTTGACTATGTAGTTTGTGAAATACTCCTCCACCTCCTAAAAATAAAAAATAACGCAAAAAAATAAAAATTAAATATCTTCATATTACCACATTTGTAGAAGTTAGGGTTGGTTTGTTTATTTGTTTGGATGGAAAGAAATGGACTTAGTATTGGACTAGAATGAAATACAACTTATAGTTTTAACTCTTGTTTTATTTACAAAATAAAACAACATATATGATTTAATTGTATTTTTTTAGAAACAAAGGATTTATTTAAATTGTTTGGATAGTTTAAAATTTACTACATGCTTATGATTTAATTGTATTTTTTTAAGTTTTAAAAAGACTACGTAATCTGTTTGGTATTTTTGTGATTAATTCTTTATTAGAAATGAAACTTAACAAAAAGGAAAGAATCAACGTTCCATCAAGAATGGTCCATTGCATTCTATTAATCAAAACAAACCGTTATTTTTCGATTGCAATGGAATGAAGAATTCCATTGTGTCTCTGATTCCTTTGTACCAAAAACACTACCTTACTATCAAATATTTAATTTGAAAAACTTATACAATAGGACCAAGTATATCTAGTTAAAATGTAAAAGTATATGTACCTCAATAGTAACATCATGATCAAGTTGCATAGTTGGTGTGGGGTTATAGTCCATCGGTTCAATTTGCTTTGGCGGAATTAGATCCGAGTCCCAACAAACAAAGTAAATATCTCCATCCAAATCACTCCCCGAGCATTCGTTTGGATGAGGCCTAAAAAAACATATTTATACATATTCATAAAACAATATATAAATTTAACTTGAATGTATATTATATTTTTACCTATGCCCTTTCTGTGGAAAAACAACACAATCCACCATATGATGTAACATTGGAACATCAACAGCCCTCAAAACCCGTACATCGCCCGGATGCAAACATGGATTTTTAGCAACAACCACTTTCCCAACAACAACTCTACACTTATTACCACCACCATTAACATCATTATCATGATGCATCGTCCTTCTTCCTGCTTCAGAAAATTGTACAAAAACTTCACCATATTCAAGTGTTCGAGTTTCATCCAAACATCCCATCATTGTCCTTCCTTTAGGAACATAAATCCGTGTTTTTGTACGCAATTCTAACAACTTTGTTGCACGAAAAACTTGCAACATCATTGAAAGAAATGGTTCAGCATTAGGCTTATACCCACACGAAAGCATTTCTTTCATAATATTTGTGTTTTCACTAGGTGACATTAGCTCTAAAGCCTCTTGTGCCTTCATTGGCTCCCTTAAAACCGCATCTAATAAGTCCACGACTTCTTTTTGCTTTTTCTCAAAAACATGATCTTTGACTCCAAGGGTGGAAAGAAGTGTGATGAGTTGGCGATTCATGTAACAAGGTTGATACTTGCTTATTGCAAGAATATCTAACTTTGTGTTTTGCGATTCAAATTTACACATGCTATTTCTCAATGATAATTTTATCGATGAAGTGGGGTCCACAGCTACAACACCTTTATACCCACCATATCGAATTTGAAATGCAGATGGAATAAAATCATATCCACATTTAATGGATACCCTTTTTGCAAATTCAGCCGATATTTTCCCGATTCCATCAGAAAAAATATATTTCACGCCATTTCTTATAACTCCCACATCAGGAATCTTTAAAACTTCATGATGTGCGACACTTAAACTTTCCTTTGAAGAGCCTAAGGATTGACCGAGTCTCGCAGCGTATTTTGCAACATTTTTTATACTACTGAAATCACCCATCCATTCGCGTATATCAGCAGCCTTTAATCTACCATTTGAAGCAAACATCCATACAGAATTATCACGTAATTGACTTGATGAAAAAGCAAGAAATTCAAACTTTTTGTTTCCAATAACTATTCCATTTTTTAAAACAGACAAAATCCTCTTGTAAATCCCAGTTCTTGTTTTCCCAAATATATTATTCGCACGTGGAGATAAATCCGTTGAATAAAGTTTCTCCAACTCTTCATCAAGAAACGACACACGAATAAAATTATCGATATATTGTGCAAAATGGCGTAGAACACGATTAGACACATTGACTTCTGGCCCACAAAAATAAACTTTTGATGGTGTAATTTGAATCCTTCTCACATACACAAGATCAGAATCAAGTGATATAGCGGGGGATGATCGTATCCTATTATTGTTTTTGTATTCATCTTTTATCCACCTTATAGGATCATAACAACAATCTTTAACATAGTAGAGTTTTTCAAGAACATATTCTATGGAACCAATGTGTCTTCTTTGTGGGTCCAATAACTCAAAGAAACTTGAATCAAGTAGTGGGCCCGGGATGCAACCATGTTGAACCAATGCACAAATCTTGAACACTATATTGTATGGGAGATAAAAAGTGGGACCCACTATTGGGACTAGATCCAAGTTTTTGGAGAAACTATGGCCTTTCATCAACTTGAATTGACGATTATTTTCTTCATAATATGGGAAATAGCGAGAAAGATTAGGGAGTTCAACACCATATGGAAGTTCCAAACATAAATGAGAAGATTGCCCGATTGAAGAATATGGAGTAAAATCAGTCGCCCTAATCCACTGATCATCAGGAATGTCACTATAATAGTTATGAATGTCTTCTTCAACTTTTTGAAATATTCTAGGAGCACCATAAAGCTATAAAAAAAAAAAGATAAAATTGATTTAGTCACTATAAGATAAAGATAAAAATATAATACTCTAATCAAACTAACCTGAATAACAACAAATTTTGTAGTATTGCCATGTGAACGATGTAGTTGAACTTGGCAAATATTCTCATAAGAGAGTTGCAACTTGTAACAAGTAGTAGAATATGAAATAACAAAGTATAACCTTCTTAATCCAAATCCAAACTTCACTGAAGTATTTTGCATCATACATAAAACATATAAATTCTCCTTTGACACTTGGCAACCAAAATAAAGAGTAGCATCTTCCATTTCAAATGCAAATTGTTTGGGCCTCTGAATTATGTCACGATCCATTACATAAGCCTTTAAATACGTTGTACCAAAATCTCAAACGCTTATGATTAGCAAGATCTAGAACATATTCAACTCTTTCTCTTGTTGTGAATTGTACTTTTGCATATGATCTTGACCCTCGATTTGATTTTTTAACCTCTAGTGCATGAATAGTCCCAAGGCCTGTGTAGTTTTCTAGAGATATTTTGATTACATCTGCTGATTCTAAAGTGGGATACCCATACACTTGAATTGTGTTACTCATGTTGCTTTAGCTGCAATGTGATTGTATTGTATATAATTAATAACCACAACTACATTGAAATCATACAAAAAGCCAAAAAAAAAAACATATATATAGATCACACATTTTACTAAGTGAAATTCGTTCTCGTATCCTTAAGTTCACTTTGTTTCATCAAACAAAAGCAACTTCACTAGATTCGATCTGTAAATTTAATTTAGTAGCAGTTAGACTAGAAAAAGAAGGAAAACTATAACGCTAGCATGAAAATAGACTTAAACCTTAATATGCAATGGAAGAGCGATTCATAGAGTAACGACGATGAAGACGATTTGGGTATAGCTTCGGGTTTGTTCATGGGCGACTTTGATCTTCAATTTGAAAGTCTTTTTCTAGAATATTCCCATCGGTTTCCTTCTACAACTATGGGTCCTATATATTATTGATGATACCTTAATATTGTGAAAATCATCAAGTTTCTTTGTCAATATCCTATCAAAATGATTTATTAAATGTATTTTTAATTTTTTTTATTCGCTTTTATCTGTAACCATATTTTAATTATCTTTATGCTTTTTGTTTTTATATTAATGTTTATCTTTTTTAATTATATTTCTCATTTATATAACATTCTTTTACATAATGAAAATATATTTATAATAAGTTTTTTACTAAATAGGTGTAAACATTTTCATTCATGGATACGTGTAGTATATATTTCTCCAATATTATATTTTGGCACTTAATTAATGGGTACTTATACACTTTAATACTATATTTCTTTCATTTTATACATCAGTTATCTAAAATTAATAGACGATTACGAGGAAACATAACACATATTTAATGTTATCGTTTTATTATATGATAGTTTGCACTTATATATTTTATCTAAATAATAGTTTATTTTTAGTTTTTTATTAAAAATGTTCGATAGATAAAATAACTATTTAAAAGATATAGTGATTAAATTGTTCATAATGAATTGTTTGCACTGTGGTATTTTTAGTATTTATTTAAATAGTACAATAAGAATATTTTTGAAAAATAGAAAAATATTTTTGAAAAAAAAATAGAATCTAGTGCAAGCAAACAAAAAAGCTACTATAAAAAACGTAAAAATTATAAAAATGTTGAAATGCATGTAAAAATAATTACCAAATATTTTTTGTTCTCAAACTTTGATTTTAAAAATGAATATAAAAATATAAAATCAAAACGATGCTAATATTCCTATTTCAATATTATTAAGGGTGTAGATTTTTTCCAATGGGTTCACAACATTACAGCCAAATGGGATTCCTCTTGGTTTAGATAGCCCTCTCTTTCTCTTCTATATACTTGTACAATATGCATCGATTAATAGGAAAAATGACTTGTAAAGTAACAAAGAATTAGAAGTGTATAATTATTATTGAATTTTTTTTGTACACATATTGTCAATCAACTATAATGGTTGTGCATATGACCATTAAACTTCATATTTGTTCAAAAAATATCATTATGTTACCGGTAGTAGTAGGTCACCAGGCTGCTGACATGAATTTTACTGTTTATTATGTACATATTATACCATTAATTTTTTTTTTTACACATTTTACCATTAAAAATTTTTATATACATTTTACCATTAATCTTACGTATTTATGTCAAAAAGGATTTGCCACAATATACTAACTACTCCTTTTTACAAGGGCATTATACTTATAAAAAAAAAAGACAACTTCAAAAATGGTCCCTGTGGTTTCCGAAAATATCAAGTTTCGTCCCTAAGTTTAAAAAACCTCACGGATCGTCCCTGTGGTTTCAAAACTTTTAACATTTGGTCATTCCGGCTAACTCCGTTACTATTTAGCCGTTAAGTCAGGGGCAATTTTGTCATTTCACTACACAGGGACCATTTATGAGGTTTTTAATTACTTTTAAAAAATAAATAAATAAATATATAATATTTAATATGCAAGGGTCCTCTCTCTCTCTCTCTCTCCGATTCACCGTCGGAAGAAACAACCACCAGAGATTTATCTTCTTTGACTCAAGAACACGTAACACTGCAGGGAAGAACAACGAACTGAAGAGCTCCATCTTTCCAACTTCATCAATCACAAACAGATCTGTATCTTCTTTGAATTGAAAATGAAATCGAAAATCAACTTCTTACTGAGAAATTGGAGATGAAGCTAAACGAACCTGTAACTCAGGCAAAGCTAATGATTCGAATGATGCTACATCGACTCTGTATCTTCCCACAGTAGACCATCTAATGGACTCTACACTGCCATGGAGTCGAAGGTATACAAAGGCGATTCAAAACAAATTCAGATTCAATTTGATTCATGAAGATATGGAATCAAATGATGAATGAGACATGGAATCTATACAACTTACAGGGGGAAGAATTTTATACAATAGAGAGAGAGAGAGAGACGAAATCCTAACCTTCTCCCTGTGCCAGTGGTGGTGGTTGTGCAGTGCCTCATCGTTTTCAGTGTTATCATCATCACCATCGTCATTCTTTAAACTGGTGTCCAAATCGGAATTGAAGTTCCTCTTGGAACGAGAGTATCTTCTTATGCGATTAGGGTTTTGAGATCCGGAGGAATTACTCCGGCTCCCCCTGAACTCTGAGATTGAGCGTCGCCAGCGGTAGAACTAGGGTTTAACGCATTGGGGTCGTCTTCATCGTCGTGTCTTTTGAGTTCATGGTTGATTTGGTGTTTGATGACGAAAATTTCGTTCTTGAAAACCTGTTGATCATTCTTCGTTCTTCAAAACCTGTTGATCATTCTTCGTGTTCTGCTTCGTTTTTCCCGTGAGCCAATGAAGAAAATTGGATTGGGGTTTTTAGCGACTGTGAGGGGGTGTTTGGGTGGAGCCTCTTCGACAGGAACAGTGGTGGAGAACGAGGGAGGCTGTTTCCTCTTCTTGCCTCTTCTTTCATTCATCTTCGTGTTTGAGTTTGAAATCGGATGCAAGGTGTTTGAGTTTTGTGGATTCCATATCTAAAAAATCGAACGGGAAAGAGAAAGTATAATGGTGGACTAGGTGGTGGTTTCTGGTAGCTAGGATGATGATGAAGAAGGGTGATTTTGGTCTCACAGGAGAAGATGAACTTGTGGTTGACGAGAGAGAGAGAGAGAGAGAGAGAGAGGGTGGGGCTCTTTAATTAAATAATTATATATATATATATATATATATATATATATATATATATATATATATATATATATATATATATATATATATATATATATATATATTAAATAGAGAAAACCTCATAAATGGTCTCTGTGTATTGAAATGACGAAAATGCCCCTCACTTAACGGTAGAAAGCTAACGGAGTTAGGCGGAAGGACCATTTGTTAAAAGTTTTGAAACCACAGGGACCATCTGTGAGGTTTTTTGAACTTAAGGACTAAACTTGATATTTTTGAAAACCACAAGGACCATTTTTGAAGTTTTGTCAAAAAAAAATAAAAAAACTAACGGGCCGAAATTCATAAACGACCCAAAATACTTGATCCAGTCCAAAAACAGCCTTTCTATTCTAAGTTCTAACCCATTCTGGATTCTGGAAGTAACCAGCGAGATTTTCTGTCTGCCGCCTTTCACCTGTGTCCCTTTGTGTCTTTTTGGTAAGCGGGAATAGAGGAGGGAATGAAATCAGTCATTCCGTTCCAGATTAAAAATTTATTATCGAAGAATCGTTGTTGAAAACTCGACTGAAAACTTCATTGAAGAATTGCTGTTGAACAATCAACCGAAAACTCCATCTCGCATCTACCAATACGAAGTCACAGGTATGTGATCGCTTCTTTCGTCGTCTTTGATAATTCCTTGCTCCAATCTAGTCTGTGAAGACGTGAGCTATGTTTTCAACATGTTTGTATTTTACAAGCATATGAAGTGTTTGATGAAATGCCTATATAAAACTATTATTCTAAGTTTTAAGAAAACATGTCATGTAACATCTGATAAAAACACAACAATACATCAGATTCCAAATTGAACTCATAGCTGTCTTATGCCTAATAAATAACCTCAAAACCTTAAAGATCACTAACTGTTTCTTTCTTTCATTCATTTTAAGCACACTTGTGTATCCAATTGAGAAAACAATACTGTGTTATTTTTTGATTGTTATTTTCAAACACAGTGGTTGGGTAGCCATTCAATTGCCTGAAAATTGCAAGATATTGTAAACCCTAATTTGCATGTGTAGATTTGGTTTCTTCACGTATTAAACTTTTCTCATTGATTCTGTTTTACAGTTTGGTTGCTGTAATCATAAGCTGTAATAACAATGTCAGAATCCGACCCTTCATACATCTTCTCCCAAAAAAACTCTAGACTCCCCGAAGACACTGTCTTCTTCACCATATTCCCTGTCTCCTCCCTTTCACCAGACCCCAAATCCCAAAATTCCAAAACTACCCCTCTTCTTTCCCCCCACCTCCAGTCTCTCCACCTCCAAATCCTCCAATATCTCTCCCAATACACCACCAATTACATATGGCAACACGAACCCTTCACTCTCTCCCCCTCTACCCAATCACCCTGTTCCTTTTGCCCCTCAAATCACATCCCTCATCTTCATGGAAAGCTCAGATATGGAGACAATCTTGAAGACGAATGGTTCATTGTTTTCCTACTCTTTCAAACCTCACAAAAATTCCCAAATCTTTCAATCCATGTATGGGATACAGATGGAGAGTTTCTCCTAATCGAATCGGCTTTCCACCTCCCAAAATGGGTCAACCCTGAAACCACCACCAACAGAATCTTTATCAGAAATGGAAACCTACACATCATCCCCAAAGATCACTTCCCTTCAAATCCCACTTTAGACAATGCTCTTTCATATCTAATCAAACAAGAAAACCAAACCAAAGCTCCAAATTCAGTCCAATTATCCATAAAGAATCGAATTGGGGATTACCCAGAAAGAGCAATCAAGAATATGCATAAAGTTAGGGTTAGGGTTCCGATTCTAATAGCCCAAATCTTGAAACACGAACCGTGTTTAATCTCATTAGCAGTTGAAGGGTTTTATGATCGTGATATAGATTCAATGAAGTATGCTGCAAAAATGGAAAGATTTTTGCCAAATAAAAGCTCTGATGAGATTGTTGAAGTGTCAGTGATAATGTCACGTGCAATGTATGCACAATTGATGCAACAAACGTTTCAAGCACCAAAGTGTTACCCAATGCCAGCTAGGAGTGAGAGTGGGTACACGTCAGCAGAGTTGGGTATGAAGATAGCTTGTGGGTTTGAGATGATTTATCAGATTAAAAAACAAGAAAAGTTACAAGGAAAAGGAAGCACATGGGAGGTTTATAAAGAGAGTTTGGAAAAAAATGGATACTTTGAAGGGTTAATTTCAGGGTCAAAAGAGTATAAAAGATTAATGGAGAATGCAGAAAGTTATTACAAGAAAAGTTCATTGCATTCTAGAGAAAGGTATGTTTTAATAGATAAATTTAAAAGTTTTATATGTATATTTATTTATACATTGGCGATTTTTGCAGTGAAATTATGAGTGCTCCTGTGAAGCGAATAGATGATATCATTGCTGATTGTAATGTTTCATTAGATGAGTTTAAAAATCAAGAAATTCCTCCTTCAGATGATGATTCTTGGCTTTATAATGGTGAAGATGAATTAAATGCTGCTCTTTTTGAGAGACAACAGGAGATGGAATTTTATGATATGAAAAAGAATAAAGAGGATGATGTGGGTCCCTCATGTTCTTCAGATTTAAATGATTATGATCTTGGTGATATAGCAAAATCAATGCAAGAATTTGTTCAGAAGATGTCAAGCTTTGAAGGAGCAGAAGTTCCTGGAAACAGGCAAGTTTTTTTTATCCGTTTATTAAATAAATCTTCATGTTTTCTTTTCTTTTTTTATATAAAATTCTTTTTTTTGTTACTTTTAGAAATTCGGAAGATGTGGATCTGGATGTGGAGCGGTTTATGAAAGAAATTGATTCGGTTATGAATCCTTCAAATGGAGATGAAGAGCTTGATTCTGATATGGATTTGGGTAAGTTTTCTATTAGACATGGACCATTTTTGTAGTTTTTTTAAACATATGGACCATTTCTGTAAAAAAAAATCTGCGCAGGGACCTTTTCAGTAAATTACAGGGACAGTTTTTGTAATTTATTTTCTACACAGGGACCAAACCTGCCAACATATGAAAGTCTTTAAACATATAGACCATTTCTGTAAAAATAATCTGCACAGGGACCTTTTCTGTAAATTACAGTGACAATTTTTGTAATTTATTTTCTACACAGGGACCCAACCTGCCATCATATGAAAGTCTTTAAACAGATAGACCATTTATGTAAAAAAAGTTGTGCACATGGATCTTTTCTATAAATTAGAGGGACAGTTTTTGTAATTTATTTTCTACATAGGGACCAAACCTGCCAAGATACAAAACTGTTGTTGCCAAAATATCTAATTAGATATATATAATAATATAAGTGCAAATTGTGGCAGATGATGATGATGATGAAGATATTGAAGATGATGATGATGATGATGATGAAGAAATGGATTTCATGAATTCTTATTCTGATGTTTTGAGTAAGGAACTGAAGAGGACAACACTTGATAAAAGTTTTGTTCGTGCAAATGCAAATGAGAAGGAATTAAAGAAGGATGAGGTTTGTTTGTTATATTTTAAAGAATTTTGGATCATTTTTGTACAAGTGATATTGATGGGGGTTGTTTATGAAAAATTTCAGGGAACATCAAAAGTGGAAGAAGAAGAAGAAGAAGAAGAGTTTAGTCGTGTGGATGTGGATGTGAACCTTGTGAAGAATTTTCTTGGTTCGTTTTCTTCTCAAGAGGGGCTACCGGGTCCAGCTTCCAATTTGCTTGGACTTATGGGCCTTCAACTCCCACAAGATCATAAGGATAAATGATTTTAAAAACTTTATTTTATATATTATTTTGTATAATAGTACAAATACCTAAATTATCATATGCTGGATTGAGATTTTTAAGTCGCTTAATTAGGCAGCTGGGTTTGATGAAGCAGTCTGATTTGATAGATTGGGTCTGATTTGATAGATTGGGTTGGGTTTGAAAATTTTGACAAGAAATCAACGGGTTAACCTTAATTTCAATCTTTACTTTTTTATAAGGGAAATCTCTAGAAAAGTTTTAAAATTTTAGTCCAATTTATGAAAAAGTCCCAAACTAATTTTTGTTTATAGAAAAACACAGAATACCGGCTAAAACTTCGAAAAAACCCTTTTTGGCCGGTTTCGTAGATTTAGCCGGTATTCTGTCTTTTTTCGTTAGTTTATTCAAAATACTAGGACTTTTCTGAAAATTACCTGATAACCAAAATATTGAGACTTTTTTTAAAATTACAATGGACTTAATGGATATTATTATTAACAAATCATTTATAGACATAAAAAATATTTTTTTATTATAAACAAATGAAATACATTTGTTGCTAATTTCTAGGAATGGAATGGTCGACTATGTACTTCTCAATTGTTTGTTGACCACTTCAAAGTCTCTATGTTCTTCCTATGTATAGTTGTGGGTGACATAGTGAGAAATACTCTATTAGGCAGTGTTGTAAAACTCGTCGAGTTGGCCGATTACTCCTCCGAGTACTCGCTACTCGGCCCGTTACCGAGACGAGTTATAGAATCCCGAGTACTCCCCGATTGGTCCCTTACTGAACTAAGCAATGTTGTAAAACTCGGTCAACTCGGTGATTAATATGTATAATATACTTAATGATTTATTATTTAGCACAAAAACATGTGCTTATTACTACATATATATCTTAAATTTTCAGTAATTACTCTCAAAGTGAGACCGTTATGTGTTTTTTAGTTTTTGTGTATTCACACTTATCTAATTTTGTTATATATTTCAATCAACTGATGGTTTTAACTTATGATTTTGACATATATAATTTCCCTAAAAATATTTATACATGAATTACAAAATCTGAGTACTCCCCGAGTAATCCCGAGTACTCCCGAGTACTCGCTACTCGGTAGTCGGCCGAACAGGTACCGAGTAACGAGTTCTACAACCTTGCTATTAGGCGTGACCAATACAAGAGTTGATAATATTTATTAATACACAATCAATAAGTGTCTACTTGCTATTAGGCGTGATGCTATATGATCATGTGTTATTAGAAAATATCATTACATGAACGTATAGATCTTTCATTATGTTCTTTAACCTAACTACCACCTAACCTCCAAACATTACCCGGTAACAACCATGAAATTACACACATCTATAGAGAGTGAAAATTAAACTTTGAATGACAATTTAAATAGATAATCACCCTTCACTTGGTTCCATATAAATTATCATTCACGGTTCACTTTTCACATTTTATAGATGTGTGTTAGCCGATGGTTGTTAACATGTAAGGTATGAATGTTGGTTGGTAGTTAGGTAAAACAACATAAGAGGAACACCAACATTAGAGGAATGCTAACTAACTTCATCTCACCATCATACCCACAACAATGCACAGGAAGAACATAGAGAGTTTAAGTGGTCAGAAAACAATAGAGGAGCACTTAGACCACCATTATTTTGGTTATTATGTAATTTATAAATGATTTGTTAATAATAATATCCATTAATTTCATGGTAATTTTCAAAAAAAGTCCCAATATTTTGGTTATTATGTAATTTTTGGAAAAGTCCCAAAATTTTGAGCAAACTAACGAAAAAGGACAGAATACCTGCAAAATCTGCGAAACCGGCCGAAAAGGGTTTTTTCGAAGTTTTAACCGGTATTCTGTGCTTTTCTGTAATTAAAATTTATTTTGGGATTTTTTCATAAATTGGACTAAAATTTTAGGACTTTTTTGGAGATTTCCCTTTTTATAACAATTAAATCATGCCTAGTATTGATGTAAATCCTTTCGCACGTTAGATTTTCATCAACATCATCATAAATGAACATATTCATGCTCAATAACATTTTCATTATTGATATTACCATTTCATTCTCCCAAAGGTAAGGATTTCGTTTTCTCCTGATAAAACCTTGTAATCTAACCATAAAGATGGTGAGGCTATTCTCTACCTTCAAAAATACAAACATTTTCGTAGATTTGGGAGTTTTCTTTCTATGTGTACATCATCAACAATTTCAAACTTCATACAAAATCTCGTGTCTCCATGGGTGGTGGAAAGTTTATAACATATAGGGTACACAAAAATCTTTCCAGTTTCGTAATACCCTTTGCATGGGTCGTTTGAAAATTATTTAATCAATCATCAACATACTGTTTTTAAACTTCAAAATATCAAGAAAATTGATACATTAGACGGCTGTAGAGACCATGTTTCTAAATGGAGTTATTAAGAAAAATATTTATATGGTTAACTAGAAAGCTTTGTATGGAGAGATCGAAAGTCTATGGTTGGCAACTTAAAATCCATCTATAGTCTCAAACATGATTTTCGTCAATTGTATCACAGGTTTCATCATGTCATCATCTCGAATGGTTTTAAGGTAAATGATGTTGATCATTGGGTATATCACAAGTTAAGTAGGAATAAGTATTTCTTTATGTTATTATATGTTGATGACATTCTTCTTGTGATTAACGATATAAGCATACTTCTCTAAACCAAGAAATTACTGAGAAATAATTTTGAAATGAAAGATCTTCGTGATGTCTCTTTTATAGTAGGAATCAATATAATAAGAGATTGCTCTCAATTTGTTATTGTATTGTCACAAAAGAGTTATATCAATGAAGATCTAAGTAGATTTGACATGGAATGATAGTATACCATGGGATACATTATCGCTAAATGAGACATTCAATTTTAAACAATGTGCAAAAATGATCTTAGGAGAAATCATATACAAAATATATTATATGCTTCATAAGTGGGGAGTCTTAGGTATACTTAAGCACCCATCCTCCCGAGAATGAAAATATAGAATAATTTATGTATTCAACATTAAAAGAAGGCAAAACATGTGACGTGTTATCAAATAAAATAACAAGAAGACTATATGCTAACTTATCAAAAATCAAGATTTTAGAGGTCACTGGTTTCTCTTAATCGAGCTTTCTTGGATACCCATACAACAAATTCTATATATCATACTATGTTGGCTGGAGAAGCTATATCTAAGAAGTCTTATAAATCGACATCGTATAGCTACTTCAACATCGTAGTTGAGTTCATAGATTGTTTTAAGCTAATTATGGAATCTGGTTTTTAAAAAAAATCATGAAATTATGAATAGTAAATATGATTGATAAGTCATTAAAGATTTACTGTGATAACAGTTTAACTACTTTAATTTAACAACAATAGTAGCTCGATGAAGTTAAAACTTATCGAAATCAAGTTTCTAGTTGTCAATAAGAAAGTTCGGGATGGAAGAGTTTCTATAAACATATAGGAACCGATTTAATGCTAGCAGACCCCCTAACTAAAGTCTTGACTCATAAGGTGTGCATTAGCAGACTACTCATATGAGCGTTATTATATTTAATATATTGGTTTAGTGAGAGTCCTTATGTGTTATGTGGTTTATATCCATACATTGACTAATGTTATTCTGTAGAATAAAGTCGATGATATTTTTATCATTGTCCTGAATTCAAGACGTTATAATATTTGTTTTCAATAAAGTAAGGACCTCACTCAAGACTACAATTAGATCATTTCAAAAATGGAGATATGCAGGTTATGTTGTATGTCATTTTCATCCACATCTTTTCTATGTCATTAAGTGTGTAGGTATGATGATCACAATAGTTTAGTCATCCTTTAAATATATTATCAAAGACTCCTTGGTTTTATATCTATGGATAAGATGGACCAAATTATCCATTAGGAAATAATTTAAAATGAATAAAAGCGCACCTAAAGAATTCATAATACATTTTTGTAACGTCGTAAATTTCAACCCAAAATTTCCATTTAAAACTTTAAGTATTTATTTAAATCACAACTGCAATATCTTAAAACATTTATCAGAGTAGCCTTAAAATTTATCAAGTACACAAGTCCCCCATTGATGCGATGCAATCGAGCCGTGCGCCTCCTTTAATATGATGATCTTAAAACATGTAAACCACAAATCGTAAGCACAAAACTTAGTGAGTTACCCAAAATATCACACATAGCACATCACAAATAAACAGTTATGAGTTATTAGCAAACCTGGGGACTATAAGTAATCCCAGTGGGCAAACAACACCCCCGATGGGTTATCAGCAACCCTGGAGACTATCAGCAATCTCAGTGGGCAAACAACATGCCCGGTGGGTTATCGGAAACTTTGGAGACTATCAGTAGTCTCATTATACATTATCACATATCATAGTAACAACAGGCAAGACCCAGCTGGTCAGTACACATATACATATATTACCACACAGACTCATACAAACATGTAAAAGTCATAAAGACATCTAGCATCCTACATACACAATTTAGTGAGCCGACATTGGTGCCTTCGACTCACAAGCATAGGGATAAGACTCACCTGAATTGAAGAACTCTGAAACACTACGACACGATCCCTTTTCTACATTGCTTGTACTCGCGAATCCACTAATACCAGAATCAGATAAAATCTTAATTAATAGCCCAAAACCCTCAAGTTTGACCCAATATCAAACTTGGTCTAAAAGTCAACAGTCAACGGAGGTTAAAGTCAACAAGTCAACTTCAGGCTGAGTACGCCCAACATACTCAGCTCATACGCATGGTGTACTCACCATCCAGGGACGAGACTCCTCACGAGTACGCCCAGCGTACTCGGCCAAAAGGCACTTTTTCCATTAAGTGCTTAATCTCTTAAGCCATTTCATCCAACACTTAGATCTAGTCCAAAAACATCATTCTAAGTCATAAAGTTTCCACCTTTATCATTTTCCATGTCTAGAAAAGGTCCAAAAGCCAAAACTTTAACTTATTAATCCATTAAGACATCATGCCACTTTAATGGAAGGAACAGAAGGATCAAGATCTAGACTTTAAGTAGCAAAGGGACCAAAAATGCATCTTTTTCAACTTAATCCATTAAGACCAAGTCTCCAACCTTCATATCTAAATCACAATGATGTTTAGATGGATAAAATTTTCAACTTTATCTATAAAAAGGTCACAAACTTTCAAGATCTAAACTTTATGCTCTAAAATGACCAAAAGCTCATAATAACCAAAAACTAGCTAGATCTAACAAATGCATCATCAAGATTCAAACTTTATACCTCTAGAAGAGAGATCAAGGTGAACAAAGTCCAGATCTACAAGCTCTGATGTAACCAATACTTCTTCAATGAGTTCCTTCTTCTCCAAGGTTCACTAAGAACACTCCAAAACACTTAAAAGCACATTCTTTTTGCTCACAAGGCTCAATATAGGGTTAGGGTTTCAAGAAAGGGTGTTGGAGAGGTGGAGGTTGACGATGGAATGGGTTTGGAGGAGTTAAGGAGCTTAAATAAGGCTCAAACCACGAAAATAGGGTTTAGGCACTGATCGCGTACGCCCAATGTACTTAAATTATGCCAACTTAGTATGGATGCCCTAGTACGCCCATCGTACACGTTGAGTACGTCCAACGTACGCAACTCAACCCATAACTGCCCTAACTTCAAATGGTCATAACTTCTTCGTTCCAACTCCATTTTCGATGTTCTTTATATCCACAAAAAGGTGTTGAGTAGATCTACAACCCTATCTAATTACTTTTGACTTAAAACTCATCGAACTAAAAATCCATAATTCAATGAAGAAGCCTAAAACACCACTTCCCATTTTACCCTTTGACTCCAAAGCACAAATCGAACTCTTGGATCACACAATCTACATTACCCACATCCAAATAGGTCTAAACCTCTCGTTACCAAAGCCTGAAGCCTTATGATACTTGATCTTCGGGTCATGGCCATGAATTATGAGACGACCTGAAACAGAGTGTTACAACTCTCCCCCACTTAAATTAAATTTGATCCTCGAAATCCATCCTTACTATCTCTTCTGCAAAGCCAAACGATCCTGACTGAGCTCTCTGAATTACGAAGATGACTAGGAAAATCACCTCACTCTGGTAACCATCCACCCTTATTATTGTTGAACCTAAAATAGCAAAAATCGCAATCCTTAACGAAGAATTAACCTCAACTTTGCTTTAAGCCCATGAGTGTCCAACCGCTATGCCTGAAACTGAAAGCCCTACTCGATGTCTGACTCCCAGGAAGGCAAAACCACTCCAAACCATTTCCATAATGACTCAACTTTAGATCCCGAACCGCACAAACCAATATGTCATGAACAGGTTCACGGATACCCGAAACATATATGCCCCGACAACTTACCGATACTGAAAAATTCTCATCGAAAACAAAATTAGCTTCAGAATCAAAATTTGAACATGTATAGGTGGTCCTGGTCTATCCACCAATACAACTTCATCAACCATTCACTCCCGATGAAGGATAACTCAACCAACCAATGCTCGACGATCGCCAAGTCCACTTAACCCCAACAATGGCTATAAACCGAACCGAGTTCTCACATCACATTGGCACCAAGCCAGTCTATGATTTCCCAAGTATTACAAATGTTGAGGCCCACTCACAACCCTTCACCCAAATTCATGATGATCTAAATCATCCTAGAGAATACCATGATCCAAGTCATAGACTTCCATCCCTGTTATCATTACCAACCTAGTGAATGCTACGACTTCATCGTTGTCTTATAACACTTCAACAATCGCATCCTATCCTAGTGAATGCTACAGTTGCTCTGTAGTATTACATCACTCCCACAACTGCACACTAACTTGGGGAATGCTACAGCTGCTCTGCAGTATTACAACACCCCCACAACTGCACACTAGCTTGGGGAATACTACAGCTGCTCCGCAGTCTTACATCACCCCGACAACAACACACTAACCAAAAACTCTACGAGTCAAAAACCCCGTTCTACCCGACTCTATCAGGTGTTCGGATCGTGCTTCAGACCCCAAAGCCTTTATCATACCAGAACAGACATAGAGGTCCTAACACAACTCTCGACCTGAACCCTCTCGCAACCAGAGGGGGAAAATAGATTCCTAAATGAAATAAAATTTCCACCATACGGAGGAAAGTTAATTTCTTCCAAAGTTGGATGGAAAACATTCATTCTCATCAAGGAATGTGTGACATCCCTATTTTCACGGCCAGAAAAGACCAATTTTGTTTATGCTTTATAAAAGTCAGAGTACTTCTTTTCATAAAAATGTTGCGGAATTTGTTCCCAGAAAAACACGATAAATACGTTATTAAAACATTTTCGAAGAAACGTATTTTATTCATTTTAAAACATTTGGGATGTCATTGTCAATACAGAAACATAAGTATAAACAGAACTTACATTTATTTACACTAGTGATCTACATCTCTTTAATCTCTCAGTGTAATGTGACTTCATATCAACACCTGTGATATAAATAAACTGAGTGGGTCAGGTTGGGAAACCTGGTGAGTACATAGGGTTTTCAACCCACAATAATATAATTCTTATGTTTAAACAATCAAGCAATTAAACCCAATTACCCATCCCCATTATCTTTTTTACTCTTAAGGATCTACCTTAAGAATCAGCTATTTCTTGTTCATTTATTCCTAAGGATTATCTTAAGGAATCGGCATGAAGTCCATCGTTACCAAAGCTTATAGATTACAATTGGTGAACACGTAGTCCAAAACATCTGGTAAACACTTAGTTCAAAAGTAACTAGTAAACACACTTAGTTCAAAATACCTAGTGAACACACTCAGTTCAAAGATACGTAGTGAACACACTCAGTTCAAAATACCTAATGAGCACCTAGTTCAAAAACACCTACAGGTTACGAGCTTACTAGCGTTCCACCGGACCGTCTAGTATCGCCCATGGTCATCATCTATACTCCACTAGATGACTGGATCACTGACAACATTGATGTCTCCCATCGTGTTATCACAAAACAACTATTTCATCTACCCATGTTTTACCCAACACATTTTGTAGATATAAAATACATATACGGTTTAAATCATTTAAAACACGTATAAAAATCTTTCACCCAGCATAGACAACAAGTATTCAGACAATATGCACACACAACACGTAATTTATATTAAAATAATTCATATCTATGTGTAAGATGAAAGGGACTATGCACTCACCTAAGAAGGTGGTGACTCGGTACTCGGGCAGCGCTTCGTATACTTTAAAATAATTTCTTTTGACGAAACCTAGTATTATTACCACTAGATTTTAGTCTAATATTTACCGTGATTAATTATTAGTCTTATTATTATTATTATTATATAAGCGTTTAAACAATACTTTCCAACCACTATGTACAGACAGGGGCCAGACATAAAACACCGGAGGGCAGGACCATTTTGACATATAGCACTTCTGAAATCCAACAACCCTATGCGGCCCTTTAAACCAGATTCTCCGTACCGCGAGTAGTTAAAAAGATATTATAACGACACTTATATAAGTCATAATAATAGCTCGAATATTTATTATAAATTTATAATAACAATACTAATTTTAAATATAAACTATATTTAAAATAGGGTAAGCATAACTTACTTACAAGGGGATTTTAGCTAGGAGTCGGGCTCTGTAGGGGCAGAACTTCGTCGCTGAATCTTTCTAAGAAAGATTCGTGCAGCGCTTCAGCGCTCACCTTACTATATTAAAACTATAGAAAGAGAAGTCGAATCACGAGGGGCCGAAATGCTCGGGGGATAAGGAGAGAAAGACTCTTGAATCAAGAGAATGGTGCAAGAAATATGAGAGCCCAAGCCTCTTATTTACAGTAATTAAATTTACAAAAACTACCCTCCATAATTACTTAATGACCTTATAGTTATATAAACAACTAAACACCCCTTTATAATACTATTTTAAATAGATTTAACAATATTTGCACTAAAATAATGTCGAAAGGACTCAACATTAGTCTTATAATGACCGCATCGTCGATACCTTTCTAATGATATATACATATGTATATATATGTGTACGTATATATGATTTATACTTTATTTTAATACGTAAATATGCTATTATAATTTGTAACTCGTTCATACAAACTCCGTTTTTGACGTTCTTTATATCCACGCGTAGGTGGAGGCGTACTCTACAACTTTCGTTTAGACTCTATCGGCTAATTTTGACTTTATTTTTAAAGTTATATTTTTAACAGGCCGGGACAGGATTGGTCCGTTAAATCCTCATAACTTCTTCATTCGACGTCCGTTTTTCGCCCATCTTTTTCTCGTTATGCTACTCTTAACGAGATCTTCGATTCTTGTTCAGGTCATGTCGACTAAAAATCGCTCGATCTAATATTCGAATTTCGGGCTGTACACTGCTAATCCGAAACTTCGAAAAATCATAACTTCTTCATACAAAGTCAGATTTGGGCGTTATTTTTATCGAAGTTCTTAGTTTAACATATTCTACGACTTTCATTTAGAGCTCCAAGGCTAAATCTCGCTCTATCGTAAATTCACTATTTACGCCTCCCGGTATCGAGCCGGTTCCGTTGCGAAACTTCGACGGGTCATAACTTCTTCGTTATAACTAGGATTTCGGCGTTCTTTATATGTGCGGAAACCTAGTGACATATACTACAAGTTGGTTCAAATTATTTATAAGCTTCTGTCGAAGAGTCGTTTTCGACACTTATTGCCTCTAATTTGACTAGCCCGGATTTGCGGGCGTTACAGAATGTGACATGTTACAAAAAATACCCCATTTACTTATCAGAAAACCAAAACCCAGCACTACTGCTATTGACCGCCAACTGTTACCTCCACCACCACCTACAACTACCACCGTTAGCACCACCATTACCACCTTCACCGCCGCTACCAGCCACTACCCCTCTCCACCACCAGCCACCGCTACCATCATCACCCCCACCACTACCGCCGTCACCACCACCACTACCACCATCACCCACCACCACCTTCACCACCATCATTACCATCACTTACCGCTACCAACACTACCGCCACCATCTCCATCACTATTACCATCAACCACCACCACTGATACTACCTCCTTCGCTGCCACCTCCACCACTACCACTACCATCACCACTACCGCCGTCGTCGCCACCACTACTACTATCACCCACCGCCACTACTATCATCACCACTACCTCTATTGCTACCACCTCTACACCACCACCACCACTACCACCGTTACCGCCACCACCACCATCGTCGTCGCCACCATCACCATCACTACCGCAACCACTACCACCACTATCAGCACCCACCACCACCACTACCACCACCACCATTGCTACCATCACTATTGTCGCCACCACCACTACCACCCCCTCTACCACCACCAACACCACCACCACAACTACCACTAACACTGCCACCACCACTGCTACCATCACCTACCACCACTGTCTCCAAAGCCACCATCACCACCACTGGCACCATCACCACCACTGACACCACCACCACCACCACCGCCGCCACAACTACCGTCGCCATTTTTAACAATTTACTATTTTTGTAATTTATACAATGTATCTTTACATATAAGTTAGAAAATAAAGTAAAATTAAGCAAAGCAGACAAAAAAAAAGTAATTATGTCAGTTTATATGGATTACAATTTCATTTTTTGCGAACTAAACATAATTTGGAATTAATTCTAATTCCATTTCCTATCAACCAAACAGGATATGGAATTGGATTCAAATTCCTAATAGATTCATTTTCTAATTCCAATTCCAAATCCATTTCCTTCATAAACATTCTGCTAACCAAACAACATATAAAAGTCTTTGCTGAGGAAAACCATCACATAAGGATGGATTAAGCAACGAGGGTGTGGGACACCGACTCTAACACCGTGTAACTTTTCCAAAAGGGACCTTAGAGATAGAGGGAGGACTCTTGTTATTGTATCTCACATATGCGTAACACAATCGTATACATCTTTGTGTATATCATAGTATCCCCTCTTGCCATAAGGGTTGTTTTGGATAGTCAACCTATGAGTCCACATATATCTTACATGATATCAGAGTTGATGTCTAGCACCTCAATAATTTAACACATCATTGTCTATACTCATCGAGCCTCCTCTTAGAGGCAGTGTTAGTGTATCACACGGTGCTACACGATCTTATATATCACTATATATGTTGGCATATTTTTTTGTCCATAAGGACTCTTTTGAAGACTAAACTAAAGATTCCACATATATCTTACAACTCCAACATATATAAAGACATATCAATATGACATATACTAACATGACTATCTTTGCACTAGAAGAATTTATTGAAACTTAATTCAATTAATAGTCTGCATTGCATGAAATAATATATAAGGAGGTGAAGTTTGGATTTTTTTTTTTTGAAAAAAACATTTAACCAAAACAATCAAATTTGGTATGAAACTATAAATGAAACCAATTTTAAAATTCATGATATTCTTGTGCCTTTTTAAATTCGGCAAATTATTTGGACTTCTTTTATAAACTTAGAGAGGACTTCAAAAACAATTATGATTTATATGCATAATTTTTTGGTCATACACTATAATTTATGTTTTATATAGTTATACAATACAATCAATCAATCATCTAACACATAAATAATTTTTCAATACACATATATATTTTGGAAAACAAAAGGTGAAGAACTAAAAAGACGTGCTTTTATAAAAGTTAGACTAATATTCGTTAACTAATCTAGAAATATACAAGCATAGATTGAATCCGGAAAGTATCTGATCAATTTGAAATTAAAGTGTTCTTACATGTGATAACACCAAAATGTCCAATTTCCATACAACTGACATGGAATCCAACATCAAATTATTAGTAGCATATCAATTTGGGTGTGTTATTATTTATTTTACATCAAACACATTATATTAAATATTTGACGTGAAACCAACATATGGCATATCACTACAAAATATCATCAAATGTTTTAAAATGAGTTCGATATAAAACATAATATATATAATTTGTCATGATTATTTTAACAAATTTTCAAAACCTAAAATTTTCTAGATTAAGAAAATAACAAATTACATGTTATAAAAAAAAAGATGTTACTTTATTATTGCAACATTCAGTCATTCAGAAATGTGTTGTAAGATGATGACAAAAGAGAAGTAACTAGTAAGGTTCTGAATGCCCTGTCGCTTCGGGAAATCTCTTGAAATGGGAAAGTATTGGGGCCTACCTTGATTCTATGAAGTTATGGTCCTCGTAATAAGCTTTAATGTCATTTGACTCCCTGCTAATTTTAGAAATTGCTCTTATAACCCTATACTGAGACACATAGTAGTCGTCACTTATTACATGAATACAGTCACTTTTTATTAACCTTACTTATTAGTTGTGCCATTGTGGAGTCATTTAATTTTAGTGGAAAAAGTTTTTCGTAATAAAAGATTATGTTCTCATAATCGGATTTATATTACTTTTTATCAAGTTCTAATCAAATTGCTAAATATAAAACATTATTGGTGGTTGCAAAGATGAATAACTTTTTTTCCCAAAAAAAATGTTACTTGTTTCATTCTATTATCCTTATGTTAGTTGTTTCTATTAATCTAAATTATGAAAGTTCCCTAATCGATTTATTTAGCAGATAATAATATGTTCTTTCTCCCTCTTGTCATGATCGATGAATATATTTCTGTTAAATATAAGTAAATAAGAGATCACTATATGACAATGTTTTGATCGTAATAATGAATCCCTTATATTCTTGTATGCTTCTTGAACAAAATGATTTTCATTCAGTGATATAAAACAATGGATTTGTCACAGAAAACTTTGTAAAAATTATGTTAATTTTCTGTGAATACTTTGCTTTTCTAGTTCTAGTAATAGATTGAAGTAACTTTGTACATTCATTCCTGTGAGACAAACAAATAGCAAAAGTAAAACTTTCATCCCACACCAACTTAGAAAAGAAAAAGAGGTAAACACTTTATTTATTTATTTATTAAAATTGACCCATTTTCATCGAGGGGAACACTTTATTTATTTATTTATTTATTTATTAAAATTGACCCATTTTCATCTCGTGACCCGACTCAACATTATTGAGGTCCACTCGAGCTCATTGTTTAGTATGGTTAATTATATGTTCACACTAGAATCCTACGTAGTTGATAAGGTTTTTTTTACTATATGATTTTTTTTGGTTGATATAAAGGAAAATGAAAGCGTTAGATATATACTTTGACCCTTTTGTCCATATGAGACAAACAAAGAACAAAAGTAAACGTTTAATCTTATATTGCATTTTTTACAAAATAAAATGTTCAGGAAGATTGTTATGACAAGTCACAAGTGTATACAATCAATGAAAAACAATAGAATAATACAAACATAATTCAATTATATATAGTGTAAAAAATTAATTCATAGAAAATATACTTGAATAATGATTACACACAAAATTACAATCTCGGAATTTGTAAAAGATTGAGGCCTGCAAGCAGTGTCCTAAAGCAAAAAAATTCAGGGTATGGATCTGACTTGAGGATACAATAAACAATCCAAAAAGTGATATTGAATCTTTGAAAATTTTTATGTTTCTTTCATTGTTCCACAAAACAAATTGTAAGAAGAAATGAAAGTTTTTCCAACCCCAAAATTTGTTATTTAGTGATCCATTTATAGGTATAGATTGACAGTTTATAATTGTCTTTCCTTTCAATAACTGCTAAACCCGAAAATATTTGTCAAAGCAATTAAACCGAAATTATCATATTTAATTATAAATAAAAAGTCAAAACCGAAATTGATTTTTTTTTTGTTGATATAAAGGAAAATGAAAGAGTTAGATATATACTTTGACACTTTTGTCCATATGAGACAAACAAAGAACAAAAGTAAATGTCTAATCTTATATTGCATTTCTTACAAAATAAAATGATAATGAAGATTGTTATGACAAGTGTATACAATCAATGAAAAACAATAGAATAATACAAACATAATTCAATTATATACAATGTAAAAAATTAATTCATGGAAAACGTACTTAATAATGATTACATACAAAATTACAATCTCGAAATTTGTAAAAGATTGAGGCCTGCAAGTAGTGCCCTAAAGCAAAAAAATTCAGGATATTGATCTGACTTGAGGATACAACAAACAATCCAAAAAATGATATTGAATCTTTGAAAATTTTTATGTTTCTTTCATTGTTCCAAAAAATAAATTGTAAGAAGATATGAAAGAGTTTTTCCAACCCCAAAATTTGTTCTTTGGTGATCCATTTATAGGTATAGATTGACAGTTTATAATTGTCTTTCCTTTCAATAACTGATACACCCAAAAATAATTGTCAAAGCAATTAAATCGAAATTAACATATTTAATTATAAATAAAAAGTAAAAACCGAAATTAATATTTAAAAAATAATTTAATTAGTCAATGACACCAAAGATGTTAACTCAAGTCTTTCTTTCAAGACCAATTTAACTAAGATCCAAGATGTTAACTCAAGGCTTTCGCTCAAGACCCCAATTTAACTAGCCAAATTACCAAATCCAATTTAATCTCTTTAACTCAAAGTTTTGGTCTAACTAGTAAACGACTAAGATGGAGCTTTATAAAGAACTAGAAGTTTCTTCTTTCTTTCTTCCAATGTGGGATAAGTCTCACAAAGGTAATTTACACTAACAAAGTTCCAACAAAGATAACTTTATATAAAAGAATTCTTCCCTAGAAACTATATTCACATCTCTTTGTTGTTCCTTCTTTGAGATTAAACTTTTTTTTGGGTGGAGACATGTTTATTTTTCTAGTTTCTAAGTTGAATTAATAGTGACCAATTAAAATTTAGTATATGAATGACAAACATCTCTCCTTTAACTATATTAAAAGACAACTTACAAACAAAGCCACTTCAATATAACCCATTATCTTTTTCAGCATAATTTCATATTTTGGCAAAAAAAAAAAATCACTGGATTCCATTTTTGTGACCATTTAGCATGTTATGGAGTCAATTTTCAGGAGTTGACATATTTGTTGACATGATACTTATATGACATGATCATTGATATTAGAGTTAGACATATTATCTGATGATATGTCATTTTGGTTGGTAAAATAAAAGAACTAACCTAAAGTGTATTGGATTCGAAAGACTCCACCACCTCCTTCATGGACTTAACAAACACATATTGACCAGACGGATATAGCCATTTTCATGTTGATAATTAAATAAAATAGCAAAAAAGGACCATGCAAAACATTTTTCAAATCCTTAGGGGAGCCAATTGTAAAATAAATCCGTAAAAAAACAATCTAAAAAAGGTGAGATATATCATATATTAATTAATTAATTAATAATTAAAAAATCTAACACAGATTTGGTCCACTTGAATTGGTGTGTATACTATATATATTGCGTTGAATGCGTTGAGTTGAAAATCTAACTTTGATCGGCGAAAATGGCGTCCAGAAAGGCAATAGATCTGGTGAAGAACGAACTACCCGTGGATGAGGAGTCGGTGGTGTTTTCCGGTGACCTCCGTACCGGTCTTGTCCTCGTCGATATCGTTAACGGCTTCTGTACCGTTGGCGCTGGAAATCTGGTAAAACTTTCCCTCTCATTTAAATTTTCGCAATTTCATCTCTCATCTCTCTCTCAACTGTGCAATCGATCGCATATGGTTATGGTTGCTGTAACATGTTATAATCCATCCAATCGGTCTCTCATCACCTTCAAATTCATATGTTCTATTACCATTGATGAATAGCAATAAGTACCTATCGAGCTCTGAACCAAATTTTTATAGATCATGGAAGTGGTTTCGACTTTTAACCTAAAATTGATCTTACAATCGACCACATTACATTCAATTTAACTGTTTAGTCGATGAATGCGATGCTAAATTATGCTAGTTTTCTAATGCGTATCATGATCTTGTTTCAGGCTCCAAGAGTACCTGATAAGCAAATATCTGGAATGGTTGATGAATCAATACAACTTGCGAAAGTGTTTTGTGAAAAGAAATGGCCTGTGTTTGCTTTCCTTGATTCTCATCATCCAGATGTCCTTGAACCCCCATATCCTCCTCACTGTATAATCGGGACAGATGAATCAAATTTGGTTCCTGGTAAATTTGACTTTTCTTCATCTCAAGCTACTTTTTGTTGCTCTAATTTTGACTTTTTGTAGGCTTACAATGGTTGGAAAACGAGTCGAATGTGACACTTAGACGAAAAGACTGCATTGATGGATTTCTTGGTTCTTTTGAGAATGATGGATCAAATGTGTTTGTAGATTGGGTGAAAACACACCAAATTGAAGTTGTAAGTATTGTGTTTGTATATCATGCAATCAAACAAATAGTAATTTATATCCACTCTATTTTTTTTTAGATTGTGGTTGTAGGGATATGCACGGATGTATGTGTATTGGATTTTGTTTGTTCTACACTCTCTGCAAGAAACCGTGGTTATCTTAAGCCTCTAAAGGATGTTATTGTCTATTCTGGTGGATGTGCAACTTTTGATCTTCCACTACATGTTGCAAAAGACATCCCCGGTGCTCTTGCTCATCCTCAGGTACCCGTGTCTTCATTCATGCAAATTTGTCAGGGTCCCACATCAGCTAGACAAAGTCACATCTGTTCATTAAGAAAAATCTCCCATTGTGGTGGGCCCCATTGGTTTTCAACCAATTGTAAACAATAAAATAATAAAAACAAAATTAGTGGGTCCCATAAATAATCAAAGCTCCTATCAAGTCCAATTTGTCTTTGTATATGTTGGAGTCTATCAGAGAAACTCATTATTTACAATTTTGCCACTTAACTTTAAATCTCACTAACAGGAACTAATGCACCATGTTGGGCTATACATGGCAAAAAGCAGGGGAGCTATTGTGGTGTCAGAAGTGTCATTTACACCATCAAAGAAGTGATCTTCCCATTCCCATGTTTATGATATTTAAAAAGCTATCAGAATCACAATTCATAAATGATGTCACTTTTTTTTTTCTTTGTATATATGTTCCATGTTTTTTAAACTCAGATACATTTTTGTACAATGGTTTTTTATATATTTATATGGACATACATCCACCTTTCTTTGATCTTGATTTCTTAGGGCTGCTCATACAAGAAAAAAAGGAAGACTTTTGCGTCTTTGACTTAACCCCAAAAAGGAATGACTTCAAGGGTATTATCGACTTACTTGAAGATAATTTCCCCTTCTGTTGTTGATTTGGATTCTTCAAAAGCCCAAATTCCTTTTCTACCCTTTCCAAATTCTTCTCCAATTCAAGTTTTATAGCAACCACATGATCTAAACTTGCTTCAAGTTCTTTACTAATTTCATTGTGTTCTTGTTTCTTTTTCATAATTTCACCTTGGAACTTTGCAGCCTCTTCATGGCTACTGAACTTAATTCCCTCCTCGATATTCGATAAATACGTGAATCTCATCCTTAATTCATCTTTTAGCAACGTACTTTCCTCCAACCATATTGTAAGTTTACTCTTTATATCCTTAAGATTTTTATATATCAACTTAATATCTGACCTTGATTTCACCTTTTTAATCTCATCATTTAGATCTTCAATCTGGGTTTTGAATTTGTGAACCTCATGGAAAGCAGTGCTGAATTTCAACCAGAAGTTGACATTCTCATCAAGAATCATATCCATGGCAGAAAAAGCTTGAGCTTCTTCATCAATGGTGGTCTTGCTCTCATCTTCATGAGGTATGTTTTCTTGAACAAGTCTCAACTTCTGTTTTAATCCTTGGTTTATTTTCTGTTCTTCACTCAATTTCTTCTTAGTATCCTTGTAGTGTCTCAAGATCGTGATGTACTCTTCTAGAATGATCTTATCTTTGTCTTCAATCCCATTCAACAACATCGATTGCCAACTAATGTCAATGTTCTTTTCTTCTGATTTTGATTCAACAACTGTTTCGTTGCATACACAAGTATGATCACTTTCTTTTGGTAGTTCGTCTTCTATTTTTTGAATCTGTGTTTGAAATTCGTCTTCCATTTTTTGAATCTGTGTTTGAAATTCGTCTTCCATTTTTTGAATCTGTGTTTGAAGCTCGTCTTCCATTTTTTGAGTTTGAGTTTGAAGATCGTTTTCAAATTTTTGAGCTTGTGTTTGCATATCGTCTTCCATTTTTCGAATCTGTGATTGAAGATCATCTGCTTCTTTTCGTAACATGTCTGCAAGAACAGTTTGGGATGAAATCGAGGATTCTAAAGTAATCACCATGTTCACAAGCGTATCAATCGTATCTGCCAATTCTGTAATTTTTTCTGGATTCTTCGATACGCCTTCCAAGCTTTGATTTGAGACGTTTCTGATTTCTTGTTCGTGTTCTTGTTCTTGCTCTAGATCTGATTCCGAATTATATTTCTGTTTGATTGATTTGAGTTTTTGTTTAGCTTGATCGAATCTCTGGTGCTCTAATTTAACATCGTACCTCAATTTCTTTTGATGATCTTGTAACATAGCTAAGGTCTCTTGGCATGACTTCAAAGCTTCTTCCGCCATTAAAGTACCTTTATTGTCTTCTTCGATTTTCTTACATATTTCATATTCATCTTCTAATCTGCAAATCCTCTGTTGATTTTCGATTATTTGGGTTTCCGCATCCCAGTACTCAGCAAGGCTGTTCTCGTAATAATTCTTCATGGAATCCTTCAACGTTTCCATCTCGAGGATTTGCTTTTGAAGATTATCAATCTCTTCAAGAGCATCGTCTTTCGTCAATCCAGATTTCGGAGGACTTTGATTTTCCTTTTCTTCGCTCGTCTTTGTTGCATCGATCGTCTTTGATGCATTGTCGAGAACACAATTCACGTCTTTGTTAACAGGTTTTGGGGATTTAGGGATTTTGATTCGATTTTGACGATTGAGTTTAGGTGTTTTCGGAGAATCGTAGTTGAAATCATCGTCGTCTTCATCGAGGCTTAAATCGACTTTTTCCGGACAAATTGAAGCAATGGTGGTGTTCGCTTTCTGCAAATCGCCCGATAATTTATCATATCGTTCAGCTAATGCTCGATAAGCACGAAGAGTTTCCTCGATGAAGCTTATAACATCCGGCCGGTGTCTATAATACATCTCCGCCCTTCTAGCGAATGAATCGCCATCGTTTTGAATCAAATTCAGAACGTGATCCACCTTCATATCCATATCTGCAAACAATCATACAAAAACTTGTTACATTTCCGATGATATTTCCAAATTCTGATAATTAATCAATCGATCGATAGGAGTGATCAATCACCTTGGAGATTTAGTTCGAGCCATTTGGACTGCTTAGTTCGAATGTGACTAGCCCACCACCACGAATGCCCGCCGCCTGTTGCTTTCTGTAACATCTTCTCCGATCAATGACGTCCGTCAGATCTGCTTTCTTTCCTCTTGTTTTACTCCGTCGTGTTTTCTCTTCCCCTCCAGTTTAACGCCGGAAAATCCACACAGAGGGGAGAGAGAATGAAGAAGAGGAAGGGAAGTTGGAGAGAAAATTGTGTAGCAAACCAGACAAAGAGCAAAAGGGTAAATGGGATAATTAGGCAACACTAACAACAACAAAATTTGTTTTTCTTGAGGCAAATTAGGAAGCATTGAGGTGATGGGGAATGTTATGAAGAGAATTTGGCGCTCAAAATAGAAATGATAATAAAATGTTGAGAGGTTATTTAGCGCCAAAATCTTTGCACCACCTACAAATATATATGGAGGTTGGGAAAATGGATTTTTTTTATGCCACATGTATAATCTCTTAAATAAAATAATAAATCATATTTATGATATTTTATAAACATACCATGTTATTGAGAAATTTTAAGTAGTTAAGTTCATTGGTATACATGATTTCTATAAACCCTAAACCCTAAATCACACGATTGATTAGGTATTTAATTTGAGTAATTTACATTTTACACCCATCCTATAAAGAGGGATGGGTATGAACATGAAGACATCTTGAAAACAATAAACTTCTCTTTTTATTAAACCCTACAAACTTTTATGTTATATTGATACATTTGTCTTCCTAATTTAAGGGGTTTATATATACAATAGCTACTTTTTTTGTTTCTTATTATTTAAAAATGAAAATTGCAAAAATGGTCCCTGTGGTATATATTTTTTTGGGGTTTTAGTCTAAATCCTTACTTTTTTGGATTGGTGGTCCTTTTGAGCTAGTTTGCTTGCAATTTTGGTCCCTGTCCAAACTAAAAAGACTATTATATCCTTAATGAATTTATTTTTTATTTTTCTTTTCATTTTTTAATATTATTATTATTATTAAATATAAAAATGGGCCCACTTATCCACCCCATCTCTCTCTCTCTCTCTCTCTCTCTCTCTCTATATATATATATATATATATATATATATATATATATATATATATATATATATATATATATATATATATATATCGTTACAGAAGAACCACTGATTACATTCACAAAGAGATACCCAAGAGAAAGAAACCTGGTTCTTCAATTTCATTGACCACCTTCAAGAACCTAAAACATAAAGCCTTCGTTTTTTCATCTTTTTACGCAAACCTATTATTCGACTATTGCAGCAGCTAGTTCTCTACACGGATTGGGATTTTCAGGAAGGATTGATCAAACCCAAATTGGGATTTTCAAGAAGATGATAGAGTACTCTTCAGATGCAGATTCATAATGTGGTGACTTAGGTTTACAGTGACCAGTTTCATCGTCAAATCTTAGCCAAATGACGAAAAGGGTGATTGGAGACACCGAAATCGATGCCCCTCATCCCACCTACCACAGTTTTGATTGAAATCCGACCATTGTTATCGTGTGGTCAATTCTGCTTGCTTCGATTTTCTCGGGATTGCACTCGACTTCAACATCAAGGGGAACACGATGGCGGTGTTTGATTTGAAATCCGACAATCGGAATCGGGGTTTGTACCACTTTCGTTTTCTCTAAAACCTCCCCTACAATTTCAAACCATTGTTCTTCATGTTTTTGCTTTACAATCCGGAATCGATTTCAAAGGAAGATTAAGGGTAGGCATAGAGGGAGATGGATTGTTTCAATTCATCAAAAATGGTAGACGGTGGTGAATTTGTGACTGGTTGGTTACAGGGGAGGCTACTGAACAGTAAAATGAATTGATCTTCATGTTCATGTCCTAGGATACATCTATGATCTTTGGTTTTTACTCTAGAAAATCATGTGTGAATGGACCCAAATTATTTCATATGTGGGTGTATGTATTCTAAGAACTGAAGAAATCCCTTTCATCTACAATCCTCAAAAGCAATGTTTCTACGTTTCGATTTCAATGACTTCTGTTACCAACTCATTCAGTGTTACCTGAATATGTAACTAATTGAAATCATACAAACATGTAGTTAAAAAAAACTAGAAAATTGAAAGAAATCATGCAAGAAGTGTGTGTGTGAACCAAAAACTAATTGAGAGAGAGAGAGAGAGAGAGGATAAGTGGGCCCATTTTTATATTTAATAATAATAATATTAAAGTGAAAGAAAAATAAAAAATAATTTCATTAAGGGTATAATAGTCTTTTTAGTTTGGACAGAGACCAAAACTACAAGCAAACTAGCTCAAAAGGACCACCAATCTAGAAAAGTCAGGGTTTGGACTAAAATTCCAAAAAAATGCATACCACATGGACCAATTTTGCAATTTTGTCTTTAAAAAACTAACCAAAATTAACAAATTTCTACCGATAACCATGTATTTCATAGAATGCCTTTTGAAATTGGCCTAAATTTACATTGATTTTGGCATTTCGCAATGTCCATAAATATATTGAGAGTGCCTTGCGAAATATGTTTGTCCCCTGTGAAATGGGTTGTCATGGGTCGGATCCGGACCTTATATTTAAGTCGATGTTACTATGAAAACTCAATTTTTCTCTCGACATTTTGCAAAACTAAGAAACACTCATAATTCATATATACTAAAAAGGAACATAGGCTTATTCGAGTAGGTTTTTCTTATGTAATAGTTTTGATTCACATATATAAGGTCTTTTTCTCTTATGTTTGTTTGTATTTTTATAGATACTAACATCTCATACAACATAAATATTTTGCATTTTGCATTTCGTAGAGAACCATACAAAATGTTTATGGGCGCTGCGAAATGCCAAGCAACGTCATTATGACATTTCGCAATACCTATAAGCATTTTGCAGAGTACATGCGATATGAAATACATGGTTATTCATGAAAAATATTAGCTTTTTGCTAAATTTTGATAAACTTAAGCAAAATTGCCATATTTGTCATTTTTCTATTTTTTTTTTCTCATTTTGAAAGACCCACAATTATAACAGAATATTTTTATATTTATTCAAACTTAGTCTTCCTACACTTTAGTATCACATCAAGTTGAATGCTATTTTTACAAGTTAAAACGAACATCTTTACAATTATTATATAAATAAAACCTCTTATAGCTTCACATTCTTAAGAAACTCCTTGGAAGTGGCACAATCACCATACACTGAAGGGAGGGACAGAAGATTGAGGTGGTATAGACATGTCCAAAGAAAATTACCATCATTAAATAAAATTACCATCATCAACAGTATGGAAGGTAAAAGGAGGAGATGACATCCTAGAAGGAATTGAGAAGATAGCATGAGGATTGACATGTAGGATCTTGTTCTTTCCTTTGACATGACCTTAGATAGAAAGATATGAATGTAATGAAGCTAAACATCAAGATAGATAGGTAGCATTATCACATTGTATTGTTTGTTTTATCATCTTTATTGTTCATATATGCTTATTGCTCATATATACATTGATTTATTCATGTTTTGGTTTACTACTGACATTGACTTACTCCTTTTGTAGGTGCTTGGATGTGTTTGATTTATTCATATATTGTTTTACTGCTCACATTGACTTAGTTCCTTTGTTTCCCCAAGTGCTTGGATGTGTATGGTTGTATTATTATTTACTCGTTTCTATGTCTTACACTCTGATTACTTTCACCTTATTTCTCTCATTTACAAGTTATTATTTGCACACGGTGAATATCACTTGTAACACAATCACTCTCGTTCTTTTTTAGACATTACTGTCAACATATACATGCCCATATCATATCCCATTTTAATATAAGGGTTTGTCTCTTCTTAAACAAACATTTCAAGGATTGTTGATTTGGTAACAAAGATATATATTAATAGGTAATGTGAGATTATATTTAATCATCTTTCAATTTTATTTTATTTTTGATGTTGGAATTTTTGATGTTTGTTTTTGTATATATAAGACAACAAATTCGTTTCCCATGGAAACAATTCTTTTTTAGGTTGTAACAAAATGTCAGATTTCATCAAATATTTTTGTGAGCCAAAGAATTTTAAAATGTCGATTCTTATGGAATGAGAGTTGTGTATAAATTCGTAAAATGTCAAGATAAATATTATATTTTATTACTAGTTCCTAATTGTCTTAGGAATAGTAAAGCTTTTATGTTTTAGATTTTTGTCATATTTCTTTGTCTGTTTTGACAATTTTAGTCCCTAAAATAATAAAATTTTCTGTTTTGCCTTTTTGCCCCAACATTTGTTAACTTCCGATCATGTGGCTGACTCATCTGTCTTTTCTGTTTTTTTTTTTATCTCAATTTGCTTAGTTATCCACATTTATCTACTTTTGCTCACATTTCTTTGCCTATTTTGCCCCAACATTTTACAAAACAACCAATAATTAGCATAAAAACAAATCATCAATCATAAAACTTGCATGTTACAGTTTCCCGACACATTAACCTGTTTCAAACTCGTAACGTAGTTCGGGGGTTTTTTACTAGTTAGGCAAATTTGATTATTTTTATCCGTCTGATATTTAGAAGAAAAAAAAAAATGAAATGAGACAAGGTCATTGGTACAATATCATATTTATTTTAATGATTTTCTATTACAAGGACGGAAACACCCTAGGACTAGGGTAGACCAAGGCCCACCCTCACATTTTCAATTTTTTTTTTTTTGCTTTTAAAAATAAAATGTCATTTGGATATTTATGTTATATTCTATTTTTTTCCTAAGCATTTTTCCTCATTTGTATTCTTTTTCCTCATGTTAAATTGAGAAAGAACCTAATTTTTTTTTTATTTGCTTCGCCCCGTTCGGTTATATATTAAATAAAATTACTTATATATTTATTACTTATATATATTATTTAAATAACTAAGAAACCCAATGATGAGTTTACTTTTTTATTTTTTTATGGGGCAGTACAAAAAAGTGGAGATAAGAAATAAAACTAATAAACGACGCCGTACGGAAGGTAAACGGTAACTTAGTTGGGAACAATTTAAAATAAGGTATGGTTCAGAGTTCAGTTACAACGGCTACCTGCAACAAGATTTCCTCCCCCATTTTTTTTTTTCCACTCGTAGAACTCCTAACTCGCTTCAATAAACCGATCACATTCAACAATCTCTCGATTGTCGCTCTGTTGTTAATGGGTTAATCTTGACTCCGAACACCAGGTACACTTTTGTTTCCCCTTCTCTCTCATTCCACAAACAAATTATCAAAACCCTAAGCCATTAATTTGTTCGTATTCTTTATGTGGTTGCTGTAATCGATTGAATTCAGGTGAGGGGTGAAATATTTCTATATTCGAACCTTTAGCATTCCAATTTGAAATTTGACACAGGGTTTTATATATATTTCAGTTTAAACATGTCTAGGTATCCAAATATGATGTTAGATTTTAATATAGTCATCATTTTGTGATGTAAACAAAACCGATCTTGCCCAAATCGTCATATCCAGGCTTTTGGGACCTCTTCACTTGTGAAATGTTAGTTCGATTGTTCATAACATGGTAATTAGTTCTTTAGTTCCCATTTTATATCCAAAATGAGGGTAGGTTTTGAACTCGAAAGTCAAATAGTGCCTCTGAAATTGGACTAATATCTTGAAATTGTGATGAATTTAGTATCTTATGCTTTCAATGACTCTGTTAGTTTAGTGTTCATGACAAATGTGATAAGAGTATTGGAAGCTTCATATTGCTAATTTTATGATGACTTTTGGCCAATATTGATTTTCCATTTTCTCCTGTGATTCTCCTAATGATATACTAGTTTGTCACAGGTTATATACAAAACAGTGAACATGACTGAAAAAGTTTATGAAGAGTTAGATAAGGCAAAAGCTGAAATTGAAAAGCTCAGGTCAGAATATCATGTGAAATCCAATCTGTGTAACAGCTTGAAAAGATCACATGATGATCAAATCAAAAGAATCCAAGAACTCAATCTGAAACTCGAGCAACAATCACAGGAAGTAGAAGCAAAGACAGATGAAATCCATGCTGCAAATCAATCACTCAAAGAACTCCAATCAAAACTTAAAGATAAAGAGAATATCATCAAGAGTTTCACTTCTACCAATGAGAAGCTTCGTATTGATTTCAATTCAAAACTCCAGGAAACCGAAGAGGAGAAAATCAACCTTCTTTCTTCATTAGATGAAGCCAATATGAAAATCTCAGATCTAGAGCAAAAAAACCGTGATTTTATGGACAAGATTGAGGTTCTGAAAGAAGGGATTGTGTCTGTTTCACAGAAGAAATGTGCAAGTGAAAGCAAAGTGGCTAAAGCTTCTAAACAAATGAGAGAAAGAGGAGATATGTTTGAAAAGCTGGAAGAGGAAAAAGTGAAGCTTGAAGAACAGATTAAATGGAAGAATGAACAGTTTAAGCACTTAGAAGAAGCCCATGAAAAACTTAGAGATAAACTTCGCATAAAGGAAAAAGAATGGGATATGGAAAAAAGTTCTTTTTTTGATGAAATATCCACATTGGAAACAAAGTTAGATTCTCAAATCACACTTTCAGAAGATCTAAAAAGACGATTAGAGGCATCCAATCAAGATCTTGCTCATGAAAAGAATCAAAGAAAGAATCAAATTCAAGAAGCGAGTAACTCATCTTCTATTGCAAAGCTTCAAAAAAAGCTTAAGACTTTGGAACAGATTCATAGTAAATGTTCTGGTCAAATTGAAGTCAAAGAAGCTGAATGGAGATCTCAAATGGAAAAAGTTGTTTCAGACTTGAATTCTTGCAGAAAAGAGATAGAAAAGAAAGATTCACATTTGATGAAGATTACAAAAGAGTTAGATGATTATAACTCTTTAATGTTCAAGTCAACAATGGAGAAAGAAGAGTCTGAAGTCATGATAGTGGCATTAAAGTCAACCCTTTTGGAGGCCAAGTCAAAGATTCATGATCTTGTTAAATTTCAAGAAAGTATGAAAGAACAAGATGCAGAAATGGAGTCATTGAAAAAAGAGATGAAGAAAGTATGCGATTTGTTAGATATGGCAAATGAGGAAGTAGCTGAGAAATGTTGTGAAGTAAATGAAGTTGAATTTGAGCTCCAGATATGGAAATCGATTGCTGAAAATCTAAAAGTCAACTTAGAAGTCAACCATCAAATGAGACGCGAAGTGGAAGCTTCTTTATTATCTCAAGTCGCCATTGAAGTAAACCTAAAAGAAGAAAATGAAGAAAAGGGTAAAAGAATCAATGATCTTGAACAACAACTTGAAGAATCAAAGAAAAAAATGGAAATGGATACCCTTTTGAGATTTAGTAAAGAAAAACAAAGTCTTGATAAGATTGTAGAAGAGAAAGATGAGAGGATTAAGAATCTTCAAAAGATTATGGAATCTTTGGAGGAAGAATTTAATGATTCGAGTGTTTGTTTTTCTTCTCAATTATCAAAGATGCAAAGTGAGGTGAATGTTTTTCATGAAGCTTGGGAGAAGATAAGAACAAGTGTGGTGATGAAGGAGATTGAAGTGGAATTAAGGGATTTGATGATTGTGGAAATGGAAAAAGATTTAGAGAAGATATTTTTAGAGAAAGAAAAGTTGATGGAGATTATTGGAGGTGTTTCTGAAAGGATTAATAAGTTATCAAGAGAAGATGGACAAATGATGGGGACTTTGAGAAGTATAGTGAGGAGTTTTGATGATGAAAAAGACCGTTTTGACCCTGTGAAAGAAAACACAAATGTGTTTCAGTCTCCTAAAAGGAGGACTATGGTGGAAAGTGGTCATGATCTTCGGTCACCGTTGAGAGCTCTCAACAGTTAATTTTTTTTTTCTTTTTACATATAACAATGTATTTTGTTTTTATTCTTTTTGATTCTTTTGTTTGTAATTTGTATGAATCCATTTGCTAAAAATAACATAACTAAAGATTTAATGAGAAGGCTATTTTTTCAATTCTTTCTCAATGAAATCTTGAATGTTTTGTATCTTCTTATTGTGTTCTTGATTTGATCATTCCTTGATAATTCTCATCTCTAATTCTGCATTTATGTCGTTGATTGTGTTTGAGATTTTACATACAAACTGATAATATTGAAAGAGAAATTTTGATTAACAAAAGTGACATATAACAACCATCAAAATTGACACAAATTAAACAAGTGTTCAAAATATGTTTCAAACTC
Organism: Lactuca sativa; assembly: GCF_002870075.4. Lineage (NCBI taxonomy): Eukaryota > Viridiplantae > Streptophyta > Magnoliopsida > Asterales > Asteraceae > Lactuca > Lactuca sativa. The sequence continues at coordinate 157,442,895 of NC_056624.2, forward strand.
CACATGCCATTCAACATACACTTTAGTATTCTCCTCAACATTCTTTCAATATAATTATGTTAGTTGTACTCTAAATTAATGCTAAGGAAAGTGAAGTGTACTTATCTTTTGTCTCTTTTTCACTTTTAGTTTAGGTTTTGGTTGTCCTTTTTTTACATATAGTCTTGTTATGGCTATTATATTAACAAATTTTGCATAGAACTTGTTTTCCATCTAATTAAACAACTTGGCAACACTTGCCAACAAACAAATAACACACATTTGACTTTTAGGGAAACCGTTGAGACTTTGGGATTTGTTATAAATGGTTGCATGTTGGATTTAAAGAGAACATGAAGATATATCCATGGGTTTCTCTCTTTGAATTATTCATAGTGTAACTAACCTCAGAAGCTCTAGTACACTTTTCGGCTTCCAATCCGGTGATAATAGTGTACCTCTGCAAAACAACAAGCAATGGATTTATATCAAATAAATACTTATTTACACTTTCTTAATAACATGCCTAAAATAAAGGGTCATTTGTTATTTAGAATCACTCTTAAACACAAGGGTAAACCATTGTAATGTTAGATTGTTTGGGCTTCAATCATATGCCAAAAATATACCTCATTCCAAGCAAAATTGTTGAAAATTTCATCTTCCAAGACTTTATTATAGTAAGCAAGTTCATCTTCCTAACCTCCAACTGAATATGAAGGAATAAATCAATACCGAAGGATTTACACAATGTAATAAAGAACGGAAGCAACAAATCAAACTCTTTTGCAATTATGAACTCAATATATTAAATTACCAATATACTAAAAATACATAATAATCATAAGAATTTTATAAAAATGTTAGAAATTATTATCACCAAGAATAGCAATATATTTTCAAAAAAAAATATTATTAAAGCATCATACTTTCAATACTTTGTAACCGAAGCCAAAAATTACTTAGTTAAATGCAATAAATAACAATGTCCTTTCTAATTTTTCTTTATGTTCTTTCTTTAGAATATCGTTTGCAACTATGTCGTCATAATATGTTTAGTTACATAAATTATCATCCTCATCTTTATTCTTCTTGGCCCCTGTTGTGAAAGGGAAGACATATTCAACAAATCTAACATCTCTTGAAGTGATAATCTTGTTGTTGTCGGCGTCGAATACTTTGTAACCTTTTTGGCCTTGCGGGTATCCAATGGTCCCCCGTACTTCGAACGTATCTCCCTTTGTTTCCGTGTTTCTCACATATAAGAGACAACCAAATACCCTCATATGCTCATAGCCGGGTACTTTTCCGAATAAGATTTCATAAGGCGTTTTAGACCCTATTACCTTGGAAGGTAATCTATTTATTATGTAGGCAGCCTTCATGATGCATTATCCTCATAACTTGGTTGGCAAGTTTGCCTCAAATTTCTAACGTTCTTGTTGTTTTAAGCAAATGCCTATGTTTTCTTTCTACCCCCACCCCATTTTGTTGTGGAGTATGAGGGCATGAGCTTTCAAGTATGGTCCTTTGTTGAGCATAAAAATCAATCATTGAGATGAATGTGAACTCATCTCCATTGTCACTCTTTATTTTATTTATGCTCTTTCCAAACTGTGTTTTGGCCATATTGTAAAAATCTATTACACAATTGTTTGCTTCATATTTGTGTTTAATAAGAAATACCCATACTGCTCTACTAAAGTCATTAACAATTGTGAGAAAGTAACGTGCTCCAGATAAAGATGGTGTACAATAGCTTCCCTATATGTCGTAATGTAAAACATCAAAGCACTCACTAGATTTAATAGAGTTATTGAAAAAAGGTAAACGAGTATATATTTCTTTTACACATGAGTCACAAACTTTATTCTTCAATTCAAATGTAAATTTAGCTAAAAAAATCTACTTGATGTAACTTTGCTTCAGAAGTGTGTCCTAATCTTTTATGTCAAACGGAAACATGACAACTTTTTTTTTTTGTTGTTGCCAAATCCATCCGATAGAGACCTTTGTCACATTGCCCCTCAATCAATCAAGCTCCTCATCTACATATACAATATTTTTTAAGGATTGTATTAGAATAAACAATATTAGCCTTAAATTGCCTTGAAATTGGGATGAAAGTTCATTCAACTAATTATCATCAGAAATCTTGAAGTACAAAACAAAACTCAATCCATGACCTTCGATTTCACCTATAGAGAATATATTAGAATCAGACTTGAGCTTAGTTCCATGTTTCCAGCAAATTCTCTTGCAACATACCAACAAAATGGATCATCTACCAGTAAAAAAAAAAAAATACTTTCTTCCATGTCCAAGCATTCAAAATTCATAGTATATTAACACTAAAACTAACCTTCAAAGCTCATATGAACAAAAAAAAAAGACAAAACTACAAGATTGGTCCCTGTAGTATTCAAAAAACTTTGGATAAGATTCAAAAAGTTTTCAACTTGTATTGAAGGTCCAAAATCAAGGTTTTTCTGGGTCTTTGGTCCATGATACACTTGAAAAAGTCGATTTTGCCCTTTTCATTTCATTTTACTATTTTCTTTATTTATTTTGGTACTTAAATAATTAAAATAAAAAACAAAAAATAAAATCCCTCCCTCCCTCCCTCCCTCCCTCCCTCCCTCCCTCCCTCCCTCTCTCTCTCTCTCTCTCTCTCTCTCTCTCTCTCTCTCTCTCTCTCTCTCTGCGGTGGTAAAGAGTGATGGAGGTAGATCAATAGAATGTCCAAAGGTGGTATATGTTGCTTAAATATGGTGCAAAACCCTAAAAATTAGGGTTTGCCCATGCACCACGTACGCCATGCGTACTTTATGTACGCCCCACGTACGTGGATGAATCCTGCATCCAGAAAAGAGCTAGTATGCTAAGCGTACTCATAGAGTACTCCCCGCGTACTACCTAGAGACCAAAAAGGTAAAGATTTTGCATTAAGGGATAAAAGGAAAACATACCAAATTACGAATGTTACACTTTTTTTTACTTTGGTTCTATGGATTTTTGACTTGAAAACAATACTTGACGACCTTGTCTTGTCTTTTCTTTTCTTTTCTTTTTTTTTTTTTTTTTTTTTGTGAAAATGCTTTATAAAATGAAAATTTTTATTTTGGTTTTGGGATGTTACAAATAGCACAATAATACACTTGCTCAGGATGTTGATAAGACAAACTGAGTTTTGATTCATCGGGAATACCTTTCACCAAATGAACAAATTCAGCGAATGTGGTGCTTTCGTAAAATTTAACACCGTAGCAAAACATTCTCAGAATATATCCCGGTGGCCATACATATGATAGTTGGGAAATAACAAATTATCATCTTCCGTCATGATAAGCAATACGAAATACTCACAACTTATACTATAATTTTGAGAGAAAACAAGATCAAAAACATTAACCTTTATCTAAAAAAGATACTCATTGTAGTATATAATAGTCAAAATTCATGAATTATTAGTCAACTTCTACCAAATAGTAGTTAAATACCCAAAAAGAAAAAAATAACACCAAAACCGTAGACCATGGCTGAAACAGTAGACCATTTATGGTTTATGGTTTAGGATTTATAGTCTATGGTTTGGGATATATTATGCAACTTAGAGGATACCGTAGACCATTTTATGATCTAAGATTTTGTTTTGCAAAAATGAAACAAAAAAATCTTTAAATACATAACTCGAAATGGTAGACAATTTAAGCAAAATAGTAGACGATTTTAATGGCCTACCATTTTGATAACTATTTTGGGACAAAACGTAATTTTTGACTAAAATAAAGATGTTCTAAGAAGTTGTCACAACTCACACGTGAATCAGCAAATAAATTTTGGAAGAAAGGGAGGGCTAAAAGACGAAGGAGCTTCAAAGTTGACGACGAAGGAAAAAGGCGCACGTCCTTCGGGAAAAACAACCATCGTTCCTCTCTTCTTTGGATAACCAGCCAATATTGCTCTGATTTCTTGCTGTAGAGGTTATCACTTTCCTCTTATTAATGTAGTTTGTTAATGCTTTCCTGATTTTACTCTCAAATTCTTCCCTCAATGAATCAATAACACCTCAGCGTTTCCCTAAATTTCGACTTATTGTTTACATAATTCGATGTGTATATGGATGCTATCGAGCTATTACTAAGCAAACGTCTTTCAATGTTATTATTTCTTCCACCGTCATCAATTTGTGATTGCTTTCTAGAAAAAAGTAATCCCAAAAATATAAACAATTGGTACTTTAGGGTTCGAGAGGTTTCTTTGTGTCTAATCGAGATCCTAGTCCTGTTTTCTATATGATACTTACTTATTAAGTCTGCGAATAATCCGTCACTGAGAAAATTGATGAATTATTGCCAGTTTGAATATCTAGTTGTCTCAAATGGTGAATCGTTGATGCGTTACAAGGTTTTGTTTGTTTGTTTTTCGAATGTAAACTTCATTTTTGTACTTCGCATTTTGATGCATTCCATATTGACATTGCTCCTAATTCCTAAATTTTTAGGTCTCTTTCTAAAGGCTTGGTGGAAGCCAAAGCAGTTTGTTGAATGTTGAGTTCCATTCTTATCTTATGCTGAATGTTGGTAACTGCATCCTCATCAGATGATGGCTATGACTGGTTCTTTGAATTTTTCTCACAAATGGGGAATTTGCAAGAATCAGCACTACAACAAGCAGTTTCAGGTATGAATCTATTCTCCTTTATTTCCAATAATCATATTAACCCTTCTCAAAGCTAATAACATCTTTCACAAAATGTCATGTGTACTCAACAGGGCATACCTAGAAGTACCAAATTACATACACTACCCTCCAGTCTCTCATCACTTGCTTCAGTATGGTTCTTTTCATCATGAATAGAATCTAGAAGTGAAAATTTACTTACATAAATCACAAAAATAAGTAATAACTCTTTAATCTCTTTCTTTCAGCAACACGATTCCCTGAGCATCAAGCTTTCTATTCAATTACAGAAACCATTAACCACTGCTCCTAACAGATTCAATCTATTGAAATGCAATTGTGTTCTGAATCCAACCCAATCTTTTGGGGCTTCTGCAATCAAGAACACTGCTCTAGCCTTGTCAAGGTGAGATCTTAGTCTCTCTTTTTTTTTTTTTTTCAAAAACTACATGTTCTTGAACATTCAGATATTATCAATATGAACATTGATGAAAACTTCTTTCAGTGCTTTGCAAGGTAAACCTATTATACTCAAGCTGCTTCCAGCAGTGGGAATTGTTGTTTTTGCTGTATGGGGTCTTGGGCCACTAATGAGACAAAGCAGAAACATCTTTCTCCATGTTTGTGTCTTTTTCTCATCTCCATCTCATTTTTTCTTCCCCTTTTTCTTTCCCTTTTTGTTAACATTGTATTCACATTTCTTTCTTCAGAAAAGTGATGGGAGTTGGGGAAAGAGTAGCACAAATTTTGTCATGACCTCATACCTTCAGCCTTTGTTGCTATGGACAGGGGCAATGCTTATTTGCAGGTTTAAAACTTATAATAAATTAGGGGATGATTTTGAAATTCTTGACTCTAATTTCAAACTAATAACATCTAACTTTCTTTCAGTGCATTGGATCCAATTGTTCTTCCATCAGAAGCTAGCCAAATTGTTATAAAACGCCTCTTAACTTTTGTGAAATCATTGTCAACTGTTCTTGCACTTGCTTACTGTTTATCCAGGTGAGTAATGAGTTATAAAAATGTTTTGACTATAATTTATTCATATAACTAATACTTTATCTTTAAATCATCTATGCAGTGCAATTCAACAAACACAAAACTTTTTACTGGAGAAAAATGATGCTACTGATACAAGAAACGTACGATTTTCTCATTTTCTGATTTTCAGTTTCCTTCCTCTTTCTACACATATAATAATCTTTTTAGTAACTTTTAAATTTAATTATTGTTTTTTCACAGATGGGGTTTCAATTTGCTGGAAAAGCTGTATACACAGGTGTATGGGTTGCTGCTGTATCACTTTTCATGGAGTTGCTCGGTTTTTCTACTCAAAAATGGCTTACTGCAGGAGGCCTTGGGACAGTTTTATTGACACTTGCTGGGCGTGAGGTGTAAATATTTTCCTATTTCTCAAATCTTTAATCAAATATTTAAATATTTAATTAAGTTAATCTTTATATATATATATATATATATATATATATATATATATATATATATATATATATATATATATATCTAGATCTTCACGAATTTTCTGTCAAGTGCAATGATTCATGCAACAAGGCCATTTGTTGTGAATGAGTGGATTAAAGCAAAGATTGAAGGCTATGAAGTTTCTGGAACTGTAGAGGTTTGTTTCTTTTTATTAATGATAAAAAATATAAAAACTTTTATATATTTGTATACTTATTTTTTTAAAAATTTGAAATTGCAGCATGTTGGATGGTGGTCTCCTACAGTTATAAGAGGTGAAGATCGTGAAGCTATTCACATTCCAAACCATAAGTTTACTATGAATGTTGTGAGAAATATGACTCAAAAGACTCATTGGCGAATTAAAACTCATTTAGCTATTAGTCATTTAGATGTCAACAAGATTAATGTAAGTTATATAAACTATAAAACTTTTATATATTTTATTTTATTACACCAAAGTTTTAAGATTTAACTGTTAATTACAGAGTATTGTGGCTGATATGCGAAAAGTATTGGCAAAGAATCCTCAAGTAGAACAGCAAAGATTGCATAGGAGGGTATTTCTGGAAAATGTTGATCCTGAAAATCAAGCTCTTTTGGTTGGTGTTAAATCTTATTTTATATTTAATAGCAAGCAATGTGCTTTTTGATTTGTTTCCATTTTTACTTATTTTAATGGCTCTGTTGTGCAGATTCTGATATCATGCTTTGTGAAAACTTCTCATTTTGAAGAGTACTTATGTGTAAAGGTAATATTATAAAAATTTATATTCATAATAAATTCGTATCAAGAACATTAGTATCTACAAAATTAAAAAAAAAAAAAAAGGAACTAAAAGTGATGTGGGCCAAGGACAAAATGGTCATTTTGCATGTAAAATAGCTTTAAAACTTATATTTATCAAGACAAGTTGAAATTGAATACGTTATAATTTAGAAAATAGGTTGATAATAAAATTAAGAGAGATTTATAATATTGGTCTCTATGGTTTACTGTTTTTTTCCCAGTTTTGGTCCAAGGGCAAAATGGTCATTTTAAAAAATTAAAAGCTGAGTAGTTAAATTCAAGAGTAAATTACATTTTCGGTCCCTAAGTATAGCTGATTTTTTCAATATTGCTTCCAAAAAGTTTTTTTTTTTTCAAATTTGGTCCTTATTTGAGGTTTTTGTAACATTTTTGGTCCCTGTTTCAAGTAAAATGACTATTTTTGTGGACCAATGTTGTAAAAACCAGCTAA